>NC_046655.1:3528191-3838399 GCF_900324485.2 Mastacembelus armatus | reverse complement strand
GGATTGAACAGGTTTAACAGCTGTCATTCTCCATCATCAGGAGTACATTAAAACCTTCTGGTGACTGTCAACAAGTCATGCTGCAGATTATGGTGCTTTATGTGTTTATTAATTCGAACGAGGAACAAAGAGAGAACTGATATTTGAGCATTATTAGTTAGGACTGCAACTAGCTCTCATTTTTATAAATAATTATGACCAGACACATGGCAACAGAGATCTGTCTTTTCATGTAACAGGGAGTTACTGAAATGTGCAATCACTACAGTTCACTTATTGTTTAATGGGAAACAAGTTTATTTTAACTGCTTTTTAACTTCAGATTGATTAGAAAAGAATCCCTGCACTTGTGTGCTTCAAATCAGCTACGCAGAAAATTGTTCTTTTTACACAGACTACAAATCTCGGTTTTTCCAAACAGTGTTTGTAAGTGTCAGATGTTTCCTTCCCGTGGTGCCCCCCCACGCTACAGTATAAGGAACCATGCTTCCTCAAACTGCATTTTCCCAAGCTGGGCAGCCCCTCTGTGGTCAGAGCAGGTGCTGGATCAATGGGCTTAATAAGTGACTGAGACAAAGAGCTTGCTGAGCACATGCATGCAAACACACACAGAGGTCATTGGCGTATCGAGCCACATGCTTGCAGAGCTGCAGCGGCTCACCCTTAGTGACCGATGTGTTTGTCTGGACTCTGTTTGTAGCCAGGACCAGAGTCACTTCATGTGAGATGAAAAGAAAACAAACATACAGGGGTCTGTCTTTGCGCCACAGGTTTGGACACCATGAACTCACACAGTCACATTGACAGGGCTCACATGACCTAATCATTTTCTTCCTTCCTGGTTCTTTAATGTTGTTTTGTGCACGGTCTGCTTCCACTACAGCTGAACTCACCATATAGGGCAAAACATAAAACAGCTGAAAATGGTGATGAATGTGTGAATCCAGTTGTAAAATAATCTGGTACATTCCAGTGATGGAACTCTTTTGGAAAGATGCCGTGATTTTCTTCAGATGTCCCCTGAGAATTTATTAAATCTTCCGACTTCCCCTGTCTGGAAGTCACCTGTTAAACCAACCAGGGGGAAACATCAAAATACTGACACAGGCACAAAAAGTATTAAAGTATAAATGTAAAGACACACTACATGTATTAAAACACACAGCTCCAACAAACAGTATAACGACAACACCACTAGGACTTACACACTCAGGACCAGACACACTGCTTGCCCACAGTATCTTACTAAGAATGTGTGCCAACACAAAAAAAATGGCTTTAGTCACTTTTAATGGCAGGAGGGCAAATGCCAGGGCAAACCAACACTGCATAAACACTTAGTCAACTCTAGTTAAAGTGAGGGGCAATTATCTCACAGTGACGACAATCAGCGGTTAAACACCCAGTCATCCCATTAACTGAGGGAAAAACGACACCGCCAGCATCGCTCAGCCACACAGCCACCCCAAATACAGATGACTGAAAACTGCACCATAAATCAAATATGTTAAGGTTTGAACTTTTCAAGGCTCTACTGCATTTGATCAAGTGGCTTTGTGGGTACACCACTCATTACTGTCTCAGTAAAGAAGGCTATGGTTTGTGAATGGCTCTAATCACAATGTTGCTGTAGTTCCTTTTGCTTGATCTCCTATTCTGTGCCTGCTGACCACTGTACACCTTCTCTCACTGTTACCACTCCCACATAAATCACTCAGAGGTATTCATTAAGGTTAGTTCCCATGAGGTGGAGGAAGTATTTACATTCTTTACTTAAGTAATAGCACAACAACATCAAAATGTGGGCCAAAATGTATTTCAAATAAAAGTCCTACGCACTCCTACTTGAAACTCTGAAAATGTGCAGTCATATTATTGACAACCTGTACTTAAAATATCAGAAGTAAAAGCATTTGCAGCCATTTAGTGAATTTCTGTTGAGGAGCACCTGGAGGTCGCCCTCACAAGATAAATCTGAGGGGTTACTGAGATGATTAATGTGGTTGAGAAGACAAATCTATTTATTTGTTTTCTCTATTCTTTGCTTTTTTTTTGTCAAATATTTGTTGACAAACGGTTCATTTAAAAGAAATCATCTCATGGTTGAGAGGAGAACTGTGTCTTTAGACGTACCGCCACGAATTCATTGACATCTGAAATACAGCACCTCAAGGAGACGCTGCTTTGTAAGAAGTCACAGACTGTACAGTGAAGAATTAAATCTGGTGAAAAATGGAATTTCACCAGTGATTTTACATCCCAGCCCTAAACAGGTGATGCATGAATGCATTTTCAATTCCAGGTTTGTAATGTTGACAGGAATGATGAAGGCATCTTGTTGTCAGTGGTGTGTGAGAACCTCACCTAAAGTTAGCTCGGTACTATCACGCTGCCTGCTTATACGCCTTGTAATGTCAGTAAAAACATATAAATATTACACTTCATTACATCTTAGCAGAGCAGATAGAAGTCAGTCCTCAGAAAGGTAATTCAGTATCATGCAGCAGTGCGCTGAATGATAGGAGAAATTCAATATAAAAGTTAGACTTAAACACTTACCATTTGCGACTGGCTCCTGGGGCTGCCATTGATATCCTCCACCTTCTCATTCGCTGTGTGAAAACAAATGAAGAAAGGAGATTTTTTACTGCTGTCCCATACTCAACTTCAACATCCCACTGTCCAGTGACTTTTCACTTCATGTGCACAAATCCAGCAGGAACTGTTGCATAGGAGAGTATGTGTGTATGTGCATCTGTGTGTGTGGTGAGGTGCAGAGCGATGCAGGAGAGGGCTGGGAAGCAAGGCTGCCTAATTCGTCAGCTGCCGCTAGAGAATTACTGACAGGCCAGCTTGGCCTCATTGTCTGTTTGGGCGAGCAGGGAGGGTAAAGTTTCAATCCAACAGAGAGAAAGAGAGAGAGAGAGAGAGAGAGAGAGTGAGAAAGGAAGTCAAAGACAAAAATGAGAGATTTAGGGAGATAGACAGCATCAGAGAGAAAGAAAGCAAATGTAATAGAGAGGAAAATGTGTTTGTAAGTGTGAGAGTGAATGTGAAAGGGGGGCCCAGAGTTAGAATAGTTCAGAACAGTGATGCAGACACAAAGAAAGGGAGAGACAGAGCGCAAAGAGGGAAGGAGAAGAAAAGGAATGAGTAAAAGAAATGTGTATGAAGGTGATCATTAACAGCACTTCAGAAGTCCAGTGAATTGAGGTTAAGTCCAACACCCTGCAACTCTGAACAAAACCAGGTGATTCCTGAATGTAGGCTTTCTATAAGTCATAAATTATATGGTGCTTTATGTCTGTTACAATCTACATAAATACAAAAGAACATAAATTTGCCATAATGCCCATCAGTCCAGACAAAGAAAGCCATAATGACAAAACATGTTGAAAGTGCTCAGAGTCTTTGATGTGGTGCTCCAGATTGTGCTCAGGTGCATCCTGTTTGCCTTAATGCTCCTCGAGTTGTGTCTAAAACTTGATTGGAGTCAACCTGTGACAGATTGAACTGATTGGACATAGTTTAGGAAGGAACACACCTGTGTAAACAGTATTAGTACTGTGAAATTAAAGACCTTTAGCAGCACAAGGACTCTTTGTAGAAGTGGTCGTCCAGGTTACCGGAGCCCTATAACAGAGTTGCAGTTCTCTGCAGAAGGACCGCCATCCCAGTCAGACACTGATGCTGGAAGTGGTTACACTGACGTCACTTAGTGTAAAACACATATGACAACTCATCGTGGAGCGTTCAAAAGATTTCCTGGTCTGATGAGATACAAGCTGAACACTTTGGGTAGAACTCCAAGCACTGTGTCTGGAGAACACCAGGCTCTGCTCATCACCTGGTTAATACCATTTCTACAGTGAGGAATTGTGTTGGCAACATCAAGCTTGGGGGCCGTCAGAAGCAGGACCAGGGTCAGACTGAGGGAAGGATGAATGCAGCCAAATGCATAGACGTCCCTAAAGAAAACCTGCTCCAGACTGCTGACACCCAAGACCGTTTAACACGACAGTGACCTAAAGCTAATAGCCAAGACAACACTGGAATGGCTCCAGGACAAGTCTCTGACTGCCCTTTAGTGCCCAGACTTTAAACTCATACAACATCTGTGCAGTGACCTTCGGATGGCAGTTCATACACTGGCCATCCAATCTGACAGAACTTGAGAGATAAACAGCCCAAATCAAAATACTTTTATAAATGAGAGATTTCAATTTTTGATTTAGATGAAAACATGTTTTCACTTTTTCACTATAGGTTATTTCAGTGGTCCCCAAAGGGGGGGAGGGACCCCTAGAGGGGCGCATGGCATGCTTTAGCACTGATTGCATAACATGGACAAGTATGGGAGATGGCTCCTAACTAAACATAATGCTACAGCAGAGGACAAGTCCACACTAACTCAAAGCACATCTTCCAAAGCAAAGACAAGAATATACAACCAGGCATACAACACCATCGAATTCAGCAGGTCAGCGGTAGGTAACGAGGAGAGTGTGTTGTGTGTTAGAAAACTCTGATTTTGACTTCTGACATTTTAAGGTTAATATGCCATGTATTTATTTAGTTTTGTTCAATAAGTTTGGAAGCAAAAGACTGTTCTGTGTCTTTCTGTGTGTTTTTTCAGGGGCTTGAAAATATTCTTAACTCTAAAGGGAGGGCCCTGCAGAAAAAGTCAAAATTTTGAATTCAGTTTGAATTTAAAACTACCACACAGCCTGAGAGTCCAAGTAGCATTAATTTTCATCTCTGACAGGATCCACAGGGCCAGACTGTCATCTACTGACAAATCTATGACCAGGCAAACTGTACATGTTATGACAAAAAAATGACTCACGCCCCTACATGTAAAATAATAAGGAGTTTAGAAACTGTAATATCACTAATACATTGTAATTGTAATCCCATACCATATTTTAAAAATAAAAATAATCAGATTACATTAAGGTGAGGTGTTACTTAGTAAGCACATGATTATTGCACAAAAACAGGAGAGGGGAGGAGAAAAAGATGAAGATCAGAGTCATATGGAAAGTCATGAAGGGTGAGAGAGAGAGAGAGAGAGAGAGAGAGAGAGAGAGAGAGAAAAAGACCTAGAAAAAGTTCATCTATGAAGGAGTGATAGAGAAGAGATGCAAAGAAGCAGAGCACCAGACAGACACAGGAATATAAAGGCATAAAAGAGGAGCCAAAAAGAAAGGGAGAGAGAAGTAAAGACTCTCTGGGCTCCAAAGGAAGACACATGCCTCTGCACCCCTGGGTGGCAGAGTCATAGATCTCTGCTGCAGCAACTCGCCCAGCACCCAAAACAAGAAAGAGCTGCTGTGATTTGGCCCAAATATCAGACTGAGGCAGAGCTTCCCTCCACTCACCACAATAAAGTTCAAACAGCACAATGTGTGTGTGTGTGTGTGTGTGTGTGTGTGTGTGTGTGTGTGAGAGAGAGAGCGAAAGAGAGGGGGATAGAGTGGGTGGTCGTTTCATCTACCAGACAGAATGTATTACAGACACATGCACTGCTGATAACACATGGATTTGTTTATCTGTGCATCATTAATATCCTCTAAATAATTAGTTGTACCTGAAGCAAGACATTATATTGTCAGTTCCTACCTATGATCTGGATGATCTGTGCCAGCAGGACTCCATCAGTGACGTCCTGGCTGAGGTCCTTGATGAGGCGTGGACAGCCGGACTTTGCCAGGTAGTGATTGGCCCAATCTGTGTAAATCTGCAATAAGAGAACAGACACTGTGAGCTGATATCATGATGTGAGGACATAAATCTGTTTACACAGTCACATTGTGGGGACTTTTGAACCTTTGTGGACAAAGAGCCCCCAAAACTCCCCGAAACATAAGTCACTGAATTTCAAGGGTTAGGGTTGGACAAGTAGTTGTGGCAGATGGACTGGTGTTGGTGTAGTTACAGAGCACTGTACACACTGCACACACTGTGTTGTGGAAAGGAAAGCTGCGTTTTGCCCCTGAAGGCTACTTTATCCTTACAGACATCATAAACCTTTGACCACACGAGACACGTGCTGACATCCCATCTATGTTGCTGATCCCAGCGGCACACAGCTCTGCCTCTCTGTCTTCTCCAGAGTGAAGTGGTAAATGTCCTGCCAGGGAGCACAGTCCAAACACTCCGGCTTTCTGCACATCTCCATTACTCAAACACAAATATTTCATGAGACTGTGGGACTCAGGACTGCATGGAGCTCTACACTGTTTATGAACTTTCTCCATGGGGTTCATAAATGATCCCGGCAAACATCCTGACATTAGATAGATTTTAACATGACAGTCGGGACTGGCTGTGCAAATACCATACAGCACCCAAATGAAACACAATGCACAATCTTTGAGATAACTGCTACTGTAAAACTACTACTGTGTGTAGAAATACCACACACTCCACACACACAACAGTTTGGAAAAGTAAAAACTAAACGAGAGTAAAATAAAGCAAATTTGTCAAACACAAGTCAGGACAAACAATAATTTAAAATCATTCCCTCTCATCATTAATCCTGATTAGGATGTTTGCTGTAACAGGTGGATTCACAGCCCGGAAGAACAGCATATTGGATAATCTTTTGTATTGTCACCTAACCCTCTTAACGGCCGTTCCGTCTTTCATTAGGGCCCAGTAAGCCAACTGATAAGTGACGCTTTGTCCCTCAGCCGACAGACTGGTCTCAACAGCTGCTGCGGTTTCAGTAGGCACAGAGGACGAAAGATGTGAATAACATTTGGCCTCCAAATGCTTGGCCCCATGACAGCAGACATGTACTGAAAGAATCAGCTTCTTTTGTGTTCAAAGTGAGCGTTGAAGAATCTAGGGGAAGCAGAGAGGAGTGTCCATGTAGTTTTACTCTCCACCAAACTTTTTGGAGTTTTTCTTCCAGATCCCACTGAGTCAGAACAAGACACACATGAGCTACATTCATTAAAAAAGAGATCCAGTTCTTCCCAAGGTGCGGAGGATGAATTTGATTTCCACAAACACCCAGAGAAAAATGTCATTCTTCTCACTATGCTAGAATTCTGGGGACCAAAAATATACGTCCACACCAGACCATATAAAGGCACTGACTGCTGCCCTGACTGTTGAAACCTTTCTTATCAGATTAAAATAAAAAAGCAATACAAGCCTGAGCAGCACAAAGAACTTGGATGGGAATCCCCTCAGAAATGTAGGCTCTTCCATGAGGCTAACACTTAAGGAGTGATGGAATAAACCGAATTATTTTAACTCACAGAAGCTCCGATTGATGTGGTATAGATGTATTTCTTTGGTTCTGCAATTTCCCAGTCGCTGTTTTCATCTCTGGATTTTTGGCAGATGAATTTTGTGTAACTGCAACAGGCTTCTCAGCATCTTGAATGGTAGACATTTCCTAAGGAATTCCCTCATAAACCTTAATTTCTCATGATGAAGTAATACTTTTTCCCCTCATTTACCTCACACACACACACACACACACACACACACACACACACCGTTCTCAATTAAAAGCACTTCTCTCCCACGCTTTTTCTTGGAAGTGTTCCTTTAAAGAAACTGCCTCTCAGAAGTTTTTATCTGTTGTGGTTTCTTTCAGCGACTTTCTCCATGATGAGAAGCCATAAAGAGCAAAAATGAAAAAAAAAAACAAAAAAAAAAAAACAAGCTGTCACTGGGAAAACACACATTTAAACACGCACACGTGGGTAAACACACATCTGCTAAAACCTGCCTGCAAAAAGAAGTGTTATGCACACAGATGAACACACACAGGCATGCACAGAAACACACACCGTAAACAGAGCCCACCTCCCATCGGGGGGCAAGTAAACAAACAGGAGAGCAGAGACGGAGGAGGAGACAAAGTGTGGAAGAGAGAATATATGTGTTGCTCCTGCTGACAACTATAGGTGCATCAGGGACAATGAAGATGTCGCCCTCTTTCTCTACCATTAGAAGGGATCAGGGAAAGAGGTTTCTGTGGGGATACAGCAGACAGACCAACAGACTCAACCTTCCTGCCAATAGAAGTCAACATTTTCCTTCCAAATTTAGCTCAGATTTTGACAGATCTCCCCCAAAAAAAACACAACATAAAGGAACCCCCTAAATAATAGATGTTTCCATACACTGCTATGGGAACATCAGGAGTTCATTCATGAAGATAAACAGCTGGTGATGCTGATTCTCCTCTTGGATGTCATTAAACCATTACAGAAGTAGAGAGCACAATGAGGTGAACGAATGGCAGTCTATGGCAGTCTCCCCTGACAAGTGGAAGTCTCAGTGGATGTGAAATTTCGAAAATTCCATTTAACTGAGTGAATCTGTGGCTAAAGTAATAACTGCCTCTGCATCTGCTGCAGCACGTGGAGCACAGATCTTCAGGGCTTTACACGATTTATCCAACCTGTGGGGCAAACAGTATTTACATTTGATTTGAAGAGTTTGTTTTATGCTGCATAAAGCAGTGGATTTGCAGCATTTATCACAGCATGACAACCCAGATTCACAGAGGCATACAAGAAAGTAAACTAATGCAACTTTCACATTCTGCTCTGTGCAAATACTATTTTGTCTGCAAACACGTCTTTCTGAATAAGATAAAAAAAAAAATCCACGAGAATCAAACAAACAACTGAAGAAAGAACATGACGATGAGGTGCGTCTTTATTTAACTAGCTAGAGGCCTCTGTAGTTTAAACAGAAGCCCCATGCTGAAATAAATGCGCCAAATGAGCTGCTGTTGGAAGGGATTGTGAAGCCGCCACGGCAGCTCATAAATCTGGGTTGGACACCGAGGTTTATTTTTCACGAAACACTAAAAGACTGTCAAAAAATAAGTGTTGACACTATGCAAACTAAAAAAGAAGAAGTAATTTCTCAGAAAAACCTCTTCTCAGAAAAGAGCATATTTCTGCTTTATTACATAACAGCAGGTGAACATTTTTTGCAGAAGTTATTCGTTACCTGTTCACTTTTCCTGAAAAGCGCAGTTGCATGAATGTATTCATTTTGAAGAAGCTCGCAATAACGCTGAGTCACTTTCACTTGTTTTGGTTCAGTCTGCCCACTGGGGAACAGCATTTGCTCCAAAAATTCAATTTTAAAGAGGAATATGTCAAAATGCCATATGTGGAAGCAAAGCCATCATGATGGAAAACACTGTTCAGCACATTCACAGCGACAAAATAAAGTTTCTAGTCAAAACCCTCTTTTGGTTACTTCGTCACTGCAGATTCGCATTTCTTTGCTTAAGACAGAAGCCAAATTGGACTAAAAATTTCCAGCGACGTAAAACAGTCTGTCAAAACAAATGAAACATGAAGGTACAACTGAGAGAAACAGCTGCAGGTGCCTATAATTGGGAAAACAATGCTTTTGTCAGCAAATCATTTTGAAACACTGCATAGGAAAACTAAACCACGAAGCAAAAAAGGAATGAACTCTCTTTTTATCACAACAACTTCACCTATACAATAGTTACTGCAGAGGTAAAGTAGTAATGGTGGTACTGAAACATGCTGGAACTTCAAGAACCATCTGTGATGTCCTGATTTCCATCCTGGCCTGGGACCTCTGTCACCTGTCAGCCCACCTCCCCAGCCCCTCTCCTCTTTTGGAGATTTCTGACAAAGCACGAGCATGAAAGAAGCATTTTTCAAGAAACCTGCCTGCTGTCTCTGATCCGCTCACTTTATGACTGCTGAGTGGAGCTCAGAGTTGAGCCTGGCAGCCTCACGCACTCGTTAGCCTGTCCTCTCTGTATCCCGGTCGCTTCGGGAAGCAGAAGCCGGTGCTACAACACAGGCAAAACATCAGCAATAACGCCACCTTCAGTGGTGCTGAATGAGACTACTGACATCATAGAGACACACACGCTGTGTGAGACAATACACACACATCCATGCACATACAATCTACAAATACCCCATCTACTCATACACAAGAAACACACACACTGAACCCCCCCTGCCCTCGCCCACCCTCCTTCCTCTTTCTTTCATTCGGCAGACAGCATCAATCAGCAAAAGTCCAGTCTCTCTGGTGATGTTATCCTTCCTGACGCCTCATGAAGTATCTTTCTCCTCTTTCCCTCTCCCCTCCCTCTCTACTCAGCTCTGCGGATCTGTCCCCTCAGTGCCAGGAATCCCAAACCCCGCAAACAAACAGCCAGCTCTTACCCTGGAGCAGATAAACTGCCTTCAACAGTCCTGATCACAATGCAGTGACTACAGCTACGCAGGTATTATTGGCAGAGCCTGCAGTGGCTAAGCATGGCCTTTGGGGGGAGCTGGGCAAAAGGAGACCGGTGAGAGGCTGAAGTGAGAGGAGATGATGGACAGAGAGTTACTCAAACTATGCAGGACTCACTGTAGTTCTCCTCTATTCATTAAAATGCTTCCACTGAATGACTGTTAATGTATGGGCTCTTTAATCAGGGCATCATTCCAATGCTGTCGAATAAATTAAGAGCTTAACTGCTTTCGAGGGCCTTGAGCATATATACAATCACTTGGAGGACATTTAGCTGTGTAATTCTGTTTGAAACAGAGCAGCCGGGAGAGACGTCTCCTCTGTGGCTACAGCTTGGCATCGGTGCCGCTCCCGCACGGGTCCTAAATGTAATTAAACACAACATAAAGCTGCATTGACTAAACCAGCGATGAGGCAGTGGAATCGACGGGCCTGTGATGTGATGGAGCTTCGTCCATGATTCTCTGCCTTGACAAACCATGAGTGATGGAGGGGCAGACTCAGCTAGGATCGCTCGGTGGTATCATTGTCAAGTCAGCTTCTAGTGTGTTAGAAAAAGAAATGCTCTCAGAGTCAGCCTCAACAGAACATGTGCACTAGCTGTGCTGTTCAAGTGGCAGGTAATCTCTGTGAAATGATAGTTTGGCAGTTTCTTCCTTCTGAATGTGTAAAAGAATACTTTAAGAAGAGCGTGCTTAGTGTATTTATACTGACACTGGCAAGTTTCCAACAAATTTCCTTTGAAATAAAGTTAAAAACTCTCTAGACAGTTCTTGGTTTCTGCTTTGAATAGGCCTTTTGTGTTTTTTCTTGAAAAAATAATTAATTTGTTACCTCATTGGAAAATCCCAAACCACCGAATACTCAAATACTATTATTACTGCTATTCCACTGCATTTGCCAGCCTGTCTGTACGTCTAACTATCTGTTTCTAACACAAAACCTGAATATTCTCAGTGTATTTGCACTGGACTGTTCGAATTTCCATGTCACACGTGTATATGGTGCATTCTGAGTTGTGACACAAAAATCACATCAAGAAACTCCCACATCATCAGATGAACGCAGAGGCAGCCTTCCAGCCCAAACATTGAAATGAAGCAGTGCAGAGTCGGCTTTAAATAATAAAGTGAAAGATGAATTTGCATGCCAGAAAATTAGCTAAACCAGTGACACTGAGCAACTCGAGGCCTTACCTTATGTAACCTTGTAAATTGACAACGGGGAGCCAGAGAAGAAAAGCTGTCATAACTTCTGAATTTATCTGGACTTTTCTTGAAGTGAAGCTGGTTCATCTGCACAGCTGTGCGCTCGATGGCATATTTTAAAGCACAAGTGTGAATGTTTTTGTTTGGGGTCAGTAAAAGAGATTTATGTCCTAATGCTGGAGATTCGCTACACTGAGCATCTGCTGCCTTGGACATTTCTATTCTGACTAAATCCTTCAAGGCATTTGTTCTTCTTCATTGTCCAACTAGATTATGGAAGCACCTGGAAGCCATTTTTAATATGTAAACCTCTTTGCTGTTTATTGGGAGATGTCTGACATATCTGTATTCTTTTTGAAGCCACCATTATCTTGTGCTGGGAGCAGAATAGAGAGACTTCCTTCAAATCCACCTAATCCAGAGATAATAGTAGCAGGCAGCTTTCCACCATGGCTTCACTCCAATCTCACAAACACCCAAGTGGAGTTTAGATCGGCAAAACACAAAGCTCAGACTCAGTTTCCATGCAGCCTGGTGCACTGTGCATGTGTTCGTTACACTTTTAAGAGGTACAAACAGACTGAACTCTGGAGGCTATGAACGGGATGAACACCTATTGTTGCCATGCCAACTGTCAATTCACAGCCAAGTATGGGGCAGGATTCTGTCCGGTTGTATTTATAAAATTGATAAAACACTAATCAAACGGAGCATCAGATATAACAGAGAAGAAAACAGGAACATGCTTGATCAGGCTTTTCCATGTGAGACTAAAACCATGAGTTATTATTAAATCTCAACTATGTTTTCTTGCCAAGAAAAAAAAAAAAAAAAAAACCTCCTTAGACTCTCCAGCCAAAATCTTACTCAACATTTCCTGGGAACTTGTTTGTTGTGCTCACGTTTTTTTTTTTTTTCAGGAAAAACTAACTGGGCAAACATGTAGCTTTTAAAGTCCTGCTTCAAACTAACTGGAATAACTGCATAGATTTACACCATTGTTAAAGTCACTGAGCAGCTGCACATATAGGTGCACTGCTAATGGGCACTGGAGCAGCTGCAGAGCAAGATGAAAGTGCATTTTATGCATCTAACCAGATATTCTAAAACAAATTGAGCCAGCATCGTATCTACTAATGTTCAGGCTGGTAATGACAAAGCGACATCTGTACAATCAGCAGATAACAGCAAGAAGTGCATGCTGCTAGAAACTGAAACATTCAGTCATTGTTTTCTCATGCTGTGATATGCCAAGCAACTTTGTCATTTGAGGGGAAACCCTGAGCAGAAAATGACATAATTGCATGGCTGGGAGAAGTTTGGACACACAGTCCATGTTGGATGCAGTCACTCACGTCAGTCATCGCTGGTCTCTTGTAGCGCAGCAGGGACTGAAGGCCAGAGTGAAGACAGGGAGAGAGGAGGACAAGATGATCAGGAAAATAAAAGGAAAAGAAATGACAGATCCAAAACAGCCTGAAGAAAGATGAGTAGAAACTATTTCCAGACAGACAGCAGCAAGCGGACAGGAATAAAAGACAGACGAATGAATTTGTAGACCAGTTTGATAAACTGTCAGTGGTTACAAGTGCCAATTATAGACGATCATTCGCCAAAGCAGCAAAATTTTAAGGTAGCACACAGGGGAACTATTATATGTAGTAGCTTTCCATTGTTTTTGCCAGGAAAAAAAGGCTAAAATATCTTGTATCATCCTGTTTCATAGCCAGCCTGGCACATGAAGGACACATGTAAATCATGGCTACCCACTGACTATTAAACATCAGCTACAATGTAACCTGATGACTGTGAATTTCAACATCAACACTTAAAAATCAACTCCCTGAACTGCACAATAAAAAAAAACAAAAAAACAAACAAAAAAAAAACAGCTGCTGTACAGGAGTCTCTTCATACTTACCAACAACAAACCAAGACTAAAACTTGCACTCAGCTACTGACTTTATACGTCTTTATACGATGGAACTCCACTGAATGCCATGTGGAAGTTGCAGTAACTTTATACAAGGCCCCGAAAACACATCTTCAAACATAAACACACTTCCTCCCCCTGCCAGCAGCCTTGACCCTAAAACCAGGAGGCAGAGGAGTAGATTTACACCAGCGCTCTCCCCCTACCAGGCCCAACAGGTCATTTAGCTTGCACAGCGATAAAACACAAAGATGAAGTGCTGAAAAGAAAATTTAATGAAAGAGAAGAAGAGAAATGGTTTTCTAATCTGTGTTATTATGAAAGCATTTAGAAGAAATATTTACACTAGAGTCATAAAGTCTTGGAATGGGTGGGGGGGGCAGAAGTACTTTTTAGGTTGCAGATGAACCTTTGCCAAAGTTTAGGCACTAAGTGGCACGGCTTATATAATTTAGAATATCTATTACTTTCAGTCATATAATGCACTGTAATGTTATTTATTCTGTTGTTCTTTCATCTACATTATGGTTTACTGCTGAGATCAAAATACTTGGAATCCCATAAATAAACATAACCAAAGTGTTGTGCTCAAGCCATCATGTTTGCCCTTAAAATACTGACATGTGTTCTTCAGCAGATGCTGAAGTAGTCACATGCATATATACACACACACACACACACACACATACACCCAGTGCATTCTTACATCAGGGTTTATGAGACCTTTGCACACATATGTGCAGCAGTATCTCACCTTACCATGGTAACCACAACCTGTGAGGCAATGTCTGGCTGTTTCTGTGGCCTGTGATCCAGACACTGCCACCGTCATGCTGGTAAAGTACCAACACATACACACACACACACACACACACACACACACACATACACACACAACCTCACAAACAATTTTTACACTTACTCTGTGCTTATCAAAAACCTCTATCTGGCTCTGGTCATCCGAGATAATACATTAAAAACTGCCATGTGGCTCTAGCTAGTTATTATAAATAGCCAGCAGATATTTTTGTGACACTGAAACTATGAGGGGAGCCTGTGGAGAGCCCTGTGTTAATTAGGTGTTTAGCTGCTAGATCACAAAATGAGCACCTTCCATAAGCATAGATCACTGTACAACACACAGCTTCACCTCACTGCAGTGGTAACAGCCCTAATTGAGGGCCTGTGCTGAATGGCGGGCAAACTTTTCCTGCTCGGAGGCGGCAGAGAGCAGCCTTAACAAGCATCCTGGGGCTTCCGGTTGACACTCGTCTATTCCGGGATGCCGCCGGGCTCTGTAATCATTCTTTCAGACCTCTGGAAGCTCCGCCCACTCCAAAATACACAAATAAATCAGGAGAGGCAAACAGGCTACTGTGTCATTAGCTATTCCTGCCGGAGCTAGAAGCTCTGCCAGAAATATATGGTTACAAATGGACATAAATGGATCCTTATCATGATAACAACCAGACTGCTGTGATCCCATCACATTGCTCCCCCACAGGGTTCAAATTATTCTCCAAACAGTCTCCAACCAAAACAAAACCACGAGGACATGATGTGTGTTGGTGTGACTCATGGCTGGCCTGCTGAGATTAGTCACACTTCCTCATAGCATCTGAATGGTTTACTGTTCATTAAATCAAGATGAGTCAGCCGCTGAGATTGTGTAGTTGTGGTTGGCACTGACTGGATTCCACTTTGGCTTGATTCGGAAGCACTTTCACTCATGGCAACTGTCACTTTTGCCAGTTTAAGCTGCGTCTCCCTGTGGAGAGTGATGCTGATAAAATGGATTTCATTTATGAAATGCAAATGACAAGGAAAACAGAAATAAGAACACAAAGGGTTTGTTATCAGGCCTGTGCAGATGGGCGGTCAAAAGATTGTGGAGTTTTGTAGAGAAATGCTAATATTTACAACCTTAAGCACATGGTAAGCATGGTGTCCTAAGCCTACAAAGCTATCAGCATCCCACCAACTGCTAAAATCTTGATCAGGTATCAACCCTACTGGACCTATCTGGCCTTTGCGTGCAAAGCCCATTTATAAGCCCATTTATATGCAGTACACAGCACATGTCTGCTTGGTTTCAATCAGGACTGCCATCTGCTTGTTTAGAAACAAATTAACGTAGATCAGTAGATTAATGGGTTTTTGATTGGGTGCCGGCCAGACTGCCAGGAGCCCGGGCCGTTTTTTATGAACAAGCCTCTCTGAGGATGAGGACAGGACAGCGACACTACGCCCAGCCACTTAGCGAACCGATCGGACTGGGAAACGCCTGACTGTTTTTTTACACCTCTGACTTAGAGAATATGAGCAAAGTTTTTACATGATGGTGCTTAAGGGCACAGGGTGTCATGTGTGTCAAGTGGCTGGTCTGACTCACGTGAAATCGCTCATTTTGTCCTTGTGCTACAAGTCACCAGCAAGAAAAGCCTCCAGTGAAAATTATTATAATCTGTCTTCTATAAATAATTTCAGTGCTTTTACACAAACAGTGCATCTTGATTACTGTTAAAGATTAACTCTATTGGCTATGATAACATTAGCAATAATAATGTTACAACAAATGTTTCAGCAGCCTCAGGAAACATGTTTATAAAAATTTGTTTCTTCATCACCTCCTGATAATTTGACCATAATTCAAAATGAATATGTCAGTTTACAAAAACAGAGATAAAAGGTTCACAGATGAAGGCAAATGGTAAAATATCATATTATGGAAAGGCTGAGGAAGAATTTTTTCCAGCCTCGTGACAACAGAGACACAGACTCCACTCAGCAGCACAGTTCCTCCATCCACTCTGAATGCTGTGCCTTGCTTTGAGGCACCAGCAGAGGGCTCTGCCACACTAACCCTCAGCCTCCTCGTCCAGCAGCAGAATCAACAGACTTCACCTTCTGTGGAGCTGCTGGCTGTTGAGAAGCGGTCGGAGGTCGGTACGAAAGAACTTAATGAGTCATTCAAGGATCATCTGTGAATCGCTATTTGAGAGTGAAAGCCAGAATGGCCGGCCACTTCAAAAGCAGAGTGGCTTTGGCTCTTTGGTTAGTAATGAGGCATGTTTCCCTGTGTTCTCTGGAGCCATATCCTATAAACGATTCCCCTTGTCCAGACCTTAAAGGAACAGCCTGGTGAATAGTATCAGGCAGAATGCATGAAATGCCCCTTTAAAAATCATTTCATGAATGTACTATAGAAGCAGTTTACGAGTGATGTACTTACTATAGGTCGGACAAAAATTTTTTTTTTGGCCTGAAATTGATGTTTATTTACCATCTAGGTGTAACATCTGATGCTGAGTTGCATCATGGGAAATAGAGGATTTTGAAGCTTGACCCATACTTTTGATCCTTCATATTAATCCTCCAGTTTATGGATGTAACATATTAACTCAGTGGCATGCCACTTTAACGTAACTTCAGATTATTACCTACATGATGAATTTAAACTGTTGTGTGAGCAGTGTCAGCGTGCGGTGTACTTGCTTCCCTACAGCAAAACCTGTGGCTTTCATTTCAAGCAACAATTGTTTTACAATTTAACTGCACTAAGTGCCTGCTCAAAAACTCAGACAACCACCATTCCAACCACCCTAATCAAATCAACCCCACAGTTATTAAACCCAGAAACTAAGACAATAAAGTCTCAAATACACAAACTCATATTAAGAAATGTCATTTTCAACTTGTTTTTTTATATATATTGAGATAAGATCTGGTTCATCACACTCCTGCCTCCCATACAGTTCATTTCACTGGATTAGGGAGTCAACAGAGTCTGCACCCTGTACACAGCCATGACCTCTACGCAGTCCTCAAACCCATCCAGGGTAAGGACTTAACCTACTGTAATTAAACTGTTAGTATACTGTGTAGGTGAAATCAGAGGTGGCAACAAGAGGTGTGTGTGTGTGTGTGTTACTGTGTGTATGAGTCAGGGGGAGATGGGAGTCATGACCTTCGTTGGATGGGAGTCAAATGAACACCGCTGGCTGTCTAGTCTTGCTGCCGACATGATCAGCGTATGTCCTCAAAAACACCAAACCTTTCATTAACAGATCTCAAAAGAAGCCATGTATGGCTTTTACATAGATTTTACACACCTTCCATTAAGGAAGAAGCCAGAATGTGCCTGCAAAGTATTCACAACAGAATCCAACCTGATACTGTATATTGCCAGGTGGTTGGGCATGTTGCCAGACTCCCACACAAACTAATCACCCTCATACACCAGCAAACAACTCATCATGGTTACGAGTCAGTGCTGGATACCCAGTTCTGATCTGGCACCAGTAGAGGGACCTGCAGACCAGAGAAACTGGTTTTGATCATTGATTGATTCATTCCACTGATAGTCCCATTAATCCCCCACCTCCAGGTGTCTACTGTAGCTCCACCAACTCAGTCAAACATGAGCTGTCCCTGCTTATGAACAAAAACCTGTTCCATCAGATATCATTAGAGCCTGCAATTCATTCAGGTAACGTGTTTGAACAGTGCACTAAGTTACAATAAAAGCTGTCATTTTTCTAGACTTGGCAAAAAACATTTGAACTGCTGAAGAACAAGGCCGTAAAACAAGTAACCATACAATGTCTAATAGCCAAGACTTTCAACTTGCAGAATGAGCAACTGCCCGTTATGTATGTAGCAGAAAATGTGATGACACTCTTTACAGTAACTCATCATCACCTATGGAAATAAAACCATCGGAGAACAGGATGATGACCATTCACCCCAGACTCAACCTCTCTACCAGACAGCCCAGCTTATGCAACCTGTAGCTCTTCAAAGAGTTACACCGACAGTGTAAAAACACATGTCAGTTGATGATGTGGTTAGCTTGGCTGCTTGTACCCATCAGTTCTGACATTTACTGTAAATGTAATGTGTGTGTGCTAAACATCTGGGTCCGGGGGTCTGTGACTCTGCCCTGAATCACAGGTGACTGCTACTGAGTCACAGAGTCCGGAGAGTATGGTTTCACTCAGCCCTGCTCCATGCGTCTTCCCCTTTGATTCGCTAACAGACTCTGAGTCATTCATTCCATCTGCCTCCTGTTGTTTTTTTCCTCTTCTTCTTCTCTACCTTTATAAGTGTTGATTGTTTTCTATATTTTCCAATCCAAAACTACTTGTACTCTGCAACTAGGGCTACTGCTTCTTAAGCTACTAGGGCTGCAGCTACTTATGATTTTTATTATTGAATTTAAATGTATCAGATTAGAAGATTACACTTATGATTTCTATTTGTTTGTTAGTTTCCTGTTACATACCTTACTGAATTTTAACAATGTTTTCTCTTTATCTTGTCTGTGTTCTGGTTTTATTGTTTATTGTATGTAATGTTGTTAATAGCTTGCCCGTGTGAAGGACTATAATTGCCTTTGTATGTACAAATAAAGCTGTCTTGCCTTGCCTTTGCTGGCCTAGTGCTTAATCTATTTCTAGTGAGATTGTTCGAAAATAGTGAAAAGTGTTGGATCCTAGCTTCATTATATAACAGTGGTTTTCTCTTTTGTTTTCATTCCTATCAGAACTGGCTATAACATGCAGCTGTTACAACAGGGGGTAGAGGTCACTCTGTCTGCGCTCTGTCAGGATTTCCTTCTTTTGCTTTTCTAAAAGAAATGGCCTGAGCCAAGTTGGAAATAGCCATGTCTTGACAGACACACAGAGACTGGACACAGCCAGAAACGCGTAAAAACTTCCACCAGAGTTGTGCAGGATTTCCTCACCGGTTTCCCTGTTGGTTTTTCCCACTGATGGCTGGTGACATGACAAGGATTCTCCTTTTGTATCTGCCTCCGTCTGTCTGTTACATGCAGATGTAGTGAACATGCATAGTTTTAGCCTCCCACTTGTTCACTCACCTATCTTAGCTAGGCAAACAAAGTCCAGACAAATAAGAGTGTGTGCATTCCTCTGTGAGCAACTTATGTGTGTGCAAGAGGAGACAATGAAGTCAGAGGTAACCAAAGAATGGACACTGAAACTGTTTAGAAAGAGTAAAAAAAAGGTTTGTTCATGCACGTGTGTCTAAGTTCCACTTAAGTGCAATCACAGCAGACAAAAATATCATTAAAAAGTTTCCATGAGCTAAAGTTCAGCCGAAAGTGAGCAAACATGAAGCTGAACATTTTGAAAACACGTGTTGGAGCAGGACTAGGGACAAACACCTGCTCTCCGACAGACTTTGGAGAGAGTGAAACGAAGGAAAACAAAAGGAAACAGAGGGAAGGCTGTTTTTATGAGTGAACCTGCAGGACTTTTTAGCCAGGGCAAAAAGGCAACATGAACAGCTATTTCTGACCCAAGTCAAGTTGATAAACGGCCCGGACTTTCCAATTCCACATGATTTTGTTCTTTCTGCTGCTTCATTCTGTTGTTTTGCACTGTCACTGGCAACAGAAAAAAAGAAACTATACAGTCTATACAGTCTTTGCTTGGGCTCACAAGTCATGGCAAGGTCGGGACGGGCTGTTACAATTTGCTCGCTTGCAACTTCAAGCGCATTGAGCGGAGCTCAGTGTGCGAGGCCTGGCTTTGTACCCGGGAAGAAAACGCCGTCTGAAGAGAGACTTGTCAAGATCAGTGAAGGGAGAGAACAGAACTTTTTTTTTTTTTTTTTTTTGGCTCTTTCCCCCTCAGCCTTTTCTTGTCACAGGAGGAACAACTTCAGATGTGCTGGAAGGAAGGGGGGTGGGCAGGTCTTGGATGCTTAAAAATCTTGGGGGCCTTCATCAGAGAACTTTTAAAAGCTTCTTTTAAACTGTGCATTAACAGCACCCCTCCCCTCTGCTGCTGCTGTTTAAGCTTGGAGCCGATTAGCTCTCCTAATTACCACAGATCTTCCAAAGGAGAAGGGGACAGGGAAGGGGAGGGGGCAGACCCAGGGGTGAGAGATGGTGTGATCAAGTTACAAGAACCCAGTGGCTGACAGCATTATTAATGACCCATCCCTAATAGATTCAGAGTGACAGCAGTTTTAGTCCACTGGCAGGTTCAAAGGCAGAGACAAACAAAATGCTAATGCCCATGAGGGTGACGGACAGCTTTGTAACTGACCTCTCTCGGGGTAGGCTGGGGTGTGGAGGGGGCTCTGCAAATTGGAAAAGAAGTGAACAAGAAGGAAACGGGTCAGGGGGAAGTGGCACGAGGAAAACTTTTCTTCTCTCCAAGGAGTCAGTGTGATGGAGAGAGATGTGTCTGGGACGAGGCAGCGAGTGTTTTTCCAGTCTATTTGCCCTGTGTCTGGACCCAGAGTCAATGGGACAGGCCCAATAAAAAGGCTGGATTTTACAGAGCAGAGGCTGGGTTAGACAGAGTCCAAAAATACTGATGAAAGGCTCCACTGTGAAGTAGCTGAGGACACTGAACTCTAGTGATCGCCACAAAAAAAAACAGCAAAAATGACTCCCACATCCTCAATCTGTCTTCTAAAGACTCTCTGGATAAAGTTGAATAGGGTTATTGAAACATGGGATGCTTTGTGACAAAACGATTATAATAGCTCAGCAGTAAAGAAAAGGAATTTATCATTTCTTCCAGAAAGAATGAGACCTCAATCATTGTAACATGCACCTTAGAGAAGAACCTGAACACTGAAAGCAAATGCTAGCTACAGTACAGTGAAGCTCCTTGTCTTCAATTAGTTTCCATTAAACATGACAATTAGAAGTCTTAAGAGGTGCTGTAGACTTTCTACTGATTCCGGAATCAATTTCAAGGGATAAATACATGAATTAAACTTTAAATTTGGGCACTGAAGATCAAAGGACAGTGTAGCAGTGTTTGATGTAAGCCCAGATTGAAATGTGCATATTTAAAAGAAAGTCTGTGTGTTCTGACTGTGATTAATGTGCATCAAGACCGCGTGCCTCCTCTTCACTGGCCACAACACTTTTTCTTCCTGAAGATCAGAGAGCTGAGCAAGGCACTAACGCTGCCGAGGTTAGGGGTTCATTTCCCGCTGCGGCATGTCACGTCAGCGGAGGGATTACATGCTTCCTTTGGGGTTGACAAATTACTCCATCCTCTTAAGCTTAAATGGTTAAACTCAAAAAAGCATTGTCATCAAGGTTTTCAAAGTAATGAAGCGAGAAATTACAAGAACACACCTGCCAGGTCACCGTTTATCTGAATCTGAGTCAGCACAGTTGGTCACGGCCCCTGTGCTAAACACTGATTGATTTATTTTCCCTTATTTAGCTGAAAAAACCCCCAAGAGGTGCAGATCTTGGACCAGAGACGGACTAAGCAATCTTGCGTCACACTCCCAGAGTGCACTCTGGCACGCGCCAGTGCACACGGTTTGCATAGCCCAGGGTTTGGTGTTGTTGTAGATCGATTGTTTGCCTTGCAGGGAGAGCAGATGATAAAAAAATAAAAAAAATTCACCATGTGTGTTTGTGTGAATGTAAGAATGGCAAATTCTTTGAAGACGTTTCTTCTACCATTCTTACATAAAAAAAAAAAATTTAGTGCACAACAACAGAATATGTAGCAGCAGCAGATTATATGTGCTAAAATCCAGGAATTCCGCCAAAGTCACTGTAGCAATGCTTTTCAACATCAATATGCAGTGTAAAGACTTAGTAAACAGAAGACCCTGGGGGAGAAACTAAATCCATCCCAGAAAACATGAGACCTTGGAAAGTGTGGGGATACAGTCAACTTTTCCAACAGTGTGTGTATCTGTAATGTTAGCAGTGCCATTATTAAAGCTTTTTGTCCAACACGTTTCCACTCAAAAACAGGCTTTTTGGCTTATCAGAGATTAGGAAAAGCCCTGAAACGGTTTCAAATGTGGGTGGCAGATGGCGAGGCCAGATGAAGAAAAATAGAGCACAATTTGTAGTTTACATATGTGCACAGCGGCCTGCTGTGGGGAAAAGCACACTGGCATCTTCACATCTCCTCTTGCTTCCTCTAAAATGTTACAACAGAAACATCATTCAATAAAACATCTGAGCAAGACAGAAAATAACAATCAAATCTGTCTATCAACGCTTTAGACTTCAGATTTGGACTTGACTGGGCTCTTGGCTCGGACTTGTCCCAACAGAGTTCACGACGCCCGATACACAGAAAGAATAGAGACACAGCTATTAACACATTTCCATTCATTATTCATCTTTCACCAGCAATATCAAAAACGTATAAAGAATTGCAGTCAAAATTCATGACAAGCAAAATAACCAAAAAGCAAATGGATGTGGTAAAAGGCTGGAGGGTTGAACTGCAGACAGAAGATGCGATAAGGAGCAAAAGCAGTGAATTTTTTATCAACACTCTCATCTTCCTGGCCAGAGCAGAGCAGAGATGGTGATAGTGAGTGTTAAGTATCTAGTCAAGTGCTGCTACCTGCAGTGAATAACAAGCAGATGCTCTAACCACATCCGCAGCCCTCTGGAGGAAGAATAATGTAGAGGCAACCAATAAGTGCCTGTTGGAAAGTAATAATCTGTCTCTTAGAGTAGCCTGTGGTTTAGTAGATAAAGTGTGTTGTTCTTCAGGTGTGCTTCAGGAGAAAAAAAAAAAATCAGTATCACAAGTTCATTATTCCATGAAGTGAGCAATATCCAGCTGGTGCCAGTGATATGATTTTGAAACATAGTTGTTTTAATCCTGTAGGATTCCAATAAGAGCAGCAACATAAAGAGAGAAATGAACTGATTTGTAACCTAATCTGTCCTGATAATGGCAGGTTCTGCATGGCTGCTCTGGTTTGAAGAGATTTCCAAAGCGGCAGCCGAACCAATCGCTGGAAAAAAAAAAAAAAAAAAAAAAAAACTCACATCAGTGAGGTAGACCTAAATGAATTGTGGGAGATTGGATTAGTCTTTCAGTGAATGCAGTGGGTGTGGTGTTTATATGCTGTGTGGCCACCTGACAAGCTAATTTGAGCATGATGAGCTTGACTTGAGGTCATACTCTAAACATGAAAAATCATGAATACTTTGTGACATACCTCGCAGAGAAACCCAACAAAAAGATATGGGAACGTGATAAAGAAGTAGAGGTTGTGAGGATAACCGACTTAAGAGTAATGACTGTTACACTCGGGTGTAATGTAGAGGGAACTGAGCAGAATGCTGTACAAAATGTTCCTAAAATACAGTTTAACTTTATATCCATGCTGTTGCAAAAAGCTGCAAAATTCTGCTTTGATCTTGGACCATCAGAAGAGCCACTCCGTCTCCCTTCCTCTCTGCTCCACATCCACTGCTGGCCCTTAATATTCTCCCTCTTATTTCCCTTATCTCGTCCTTCTCCTACTCATTCTTCTGCCTCCGCCTCTCCTCCCATTTCTCTCCCATATTCACCTTTCTCCTCATATTTTTTCACCCATTCATCTTTTGCTGCCACTACATCTTCTGCTGTCTCCTGTTTATTCCCTCCTTTTCCTCCTCCTCCTCATCTTTACCCCAGACAAGTGATCACAAAGCCATGCGCGTACCCCAGTGGGAGGGAGGGCTGGGGAGAAGTCTAGTCTGGAGACAGAGGGAGATGATGAGAGAATCAGGTGCTTTGTCTGAATGACATAATGGGACTGAATAGGCAAAGGTTCTAGTCTTAAAATTTACCATAAACAATTCTGTGCCTCTCCCTGTCCCCATTTATCTGTCACTGTCTCTTTTACCTCATCATTTTTCTCCAGACTTCCTTATAATGACCCTTCCCTCGTCTTTTCTGCATTTTCCTTTTTACCTCTTGGTTTATGTCTGAGCTATAGCTAATGTGAATTAAAAACCAATTCCAATAGGTGAATTGAATTTTAACAGCCCAAATGATAAAACTCAACAATAGGCAACAGGGGAGATACCAGAGTGTATTTCTGATTTACCTTGCCAATATAAAGTGGCCGCCCCAGAGACCATCCAAGCAGCACTTCTGGGAAGAGATAGGAGTTCATTTAATTTGTGAGTTGATTCTCAGTTGAGGCTCTAAGCTCCCTTTGCTGCAGCTGCAGATTTGACATATAAATATACAATATAACTTCTGCCATTTGTTGGAGGCTATAATCCAAAGTGCTTTTCAGTATGGAGGGTGGGGATCCAGTGGAAATCAAACCACCAACCCTGTAAATCAACAAGCAGTTTGGATTCCTCAAAATGAGAACCACCTTTCCACTATACCGCCGGCCTTGCTCAGTTTATTTTAAAGCGCAAGAAGAAATCTGAGTTGATAGGAGGCTTTGGTAACAGTCGACATGCTTCATGATTGAATCAGCAAATGTGAAGTTACAGTTAGAAAAGTGCTGCAAAAGCAGTAAAACAAAAAGAAATTGTATGTTAGGTACTAGTGGAGGCCCTGTCGAGAAACAGTGTTACACCCAGCCACAGTTTTTGTTTTAATGCTCGTGTTTAGTGCAGATTGCACAAGACAAACAATATTTTAATGAATGAGCTTTAGAGCTGCAGGTATAATTCCTTTCCTGACTCTCCCCCGCCCCCTCATTCATTCTCATCTAACCTTCATCAAGAAAGCAAATAAGATTATTTCCTGAATTGTCCAGCAACTTTGTCTCTTGAGGGAAACTTTGCTGCAGACCAGCACTAGTAAGAAATGACCGAGAGCAAGGAGATCTTGCCTATCTAAGTATTTTAAAAGTGTTATGTTTGAACACGTTGTGCTGCTAGGACACTCATGCTGATCACAGGTCACAGTCCTGTGTCTCTGCCTGCTGAGGCACCTCACTGCCTGCAGTCACTGCAGTGTGTCTGTGGATGTGGAAATGGGCTTTGAATGAATGAGCGTGTGCAGAAGACCAGCTTCCAGCAGTGTCTTGCTCCACAGCAGTAAATATTAACAGCCATGATGTGTGTGCTGGTCACTTATAATATAAAATGAGAGGCTTTATACAGCATGGTAGCAGAGTTTACTTTACAAACCATTCATAGCCTAATATTTGTACCAAGAGGTTTCATAACCAACAAGAACATCAGTTGTAGAGTAGAAGTTACGCATTTCCTTGTTCCATTCAAAGTTTGGTACAGAAAGTGATTTAGAATAACTGAATTAAGAAATTATAATTCTGTATTCAAAATATTTACCAGAGCAATACATGCGTATAAGAAAAGTTATTTTTGTATTGGTGTTTTCCATCTTTCGGCCCTCTCCAAACTAAATTACTGTTTTTATGAACTGGCTGTGTTTTTAAAGGTACTTTTCGTCCTTGTCCTTCTCTTCCTCTCTGTGCCTTTTCCATGCCATCCATCATCCACTGAGGTCACTGCAACCTTTCGACTGAAATATTCTTGGCACTGCAAAAGAAACATTCATCTGCTTTAGCAAAACTGTGATGATCTTTTTTTTTTTCATAAAGTGGGCAAACCCCTAATTATCACTAAAACCCAGAATATTCCACATGGCTTTGAGGCCACGTTAAGTCGAGACGTCTCGCTCCTAAAAAACGAGTTTAAATCTTCAAAAAAAAAAAAAAATGGTGAGTCATTTTCACCGATAAAAAATGCTGTCCCAGAGGAGGCTTTGTAAATGATACGCTCCTCTCGAATGGAGGGTTTTGAATGTGCGGGCACGTGAAACTCTAGACCCACGGCCACTTGGTTTTTGTGGTGCGTGTCAGTAATTCCTCACCCCAAAAGGGAGAAAGTGATATTTTGCAGCCATAGGGGAATTGCCCTCATCACCACAAACCTCTTCTTGCAACCCTAATGTACAGCGGATTTTCGACGAGGGGGCAGGGCAAGATAGATGAAGCGAGTTATAGCGAATGAAGCAACTTTTCTTCCAAGACAGCTCACAGATCGGCTCATACGGACAGAAAGGGAACACAGCCAGCTGGTGCACTCACACGAACTGTAGAATACTGACCTCCTGGTCTTATCCTGCAGGGTCAGTGCCTCCGACTGAAGTCAGATTGGTTTGAAGCTACTCTATTTTGTGATCGGTGTCCCCGCTAGAAGCAACATCTGGCATGATTGGTTTTAACCTTGGATGCCGTTTGCCTTCCTGTCCTGCTACAGTAAGAAACAATACCTGTGGACAATACTACCACAAATATTTTTATTATAACAGAGGTACTGTAATAATACCAATGCGTCCATCATGTCTATACTCCTACTGTAACTATTACTGATGACTATGATTATTGCTACTGTTACAAAGAACACACCACATATAAAACAACCTTGTGCAACCCTGCACAGAACAGGCCCATTATTTTTACCGCCTTGATTTTACACCTGGTTCTAAATGTCAACTAATTTTAACTTTGACCTTCAAATACACCAACATTCACAAGTCCTACCAAATACCACAGCATCACTGGCAGGATGTGGAAGTTATGAAGTTGCCAAAATGTGTTTCTGAAAGTTAATTTTGAGTTATATAGCTTAATCTTACCAGGAGTTCAGTGTAAATCTTTTAGCATGAGAGACTGGCATATCAGCTTAAGAATTTAATACTATAAATATTTACATACTTATTTCTAAATGAATGTGTGTAACATCATAAGCCATCTATTCAACTACAGTATGCATATTTGCCAAAGTGGTGTTATGGAGTGAAAGGTAGTCCAAAGTCTGCTAAATGCACAACATATAGGTGCAAAATGTTGCAGCTACAGTCAGTATTGCATATGGGTGACAACACTGCAGCAGTGCACTGAGCACTAGCTTTCATTTAATTGTGTCAGCATCTTCCTGAAATGCATCATGTACATTGTATTCATATGAGAAAATGCTTCACCACATTTCAACAATGTTAATCCTCCATGCACTCTCACAGTTAGCCACATATCCCAGCATGCCTCCAGACGCTGCCAGGAATGTGTGTCACTTCTAGATCCTACAATACCTAACTAGTTGTGGAGGTAGTTCCCACAGCCGGAGTGACCTCAGACTGGTCAGGTAAACACCCAGTGACCTTCAGTAAACAGAGCAAGCTATTTGGTCAACACAAGGCTTGGCAGTACTGTGCTTATCTTGAGACCTCATCTCTTTGAACACATTTATTTCATAAAGAGGCGTACAAATGCAGGACCATGCTCCTCAAACTGAACTTTTAGCAGTAAGGTTTAACCGACTGATAGAGATCAGTGCAAAATAAAGCTGATATTTCTACCTGAAAAAAAAGAAAAATAGTGACACTCTTAGAGTTAGAATACAATTCAACACATAACAATAAAAAAAAACTATAAAATAACAGAAAATAACCCACAGTATGAAGAGCTAAGAAAGCTACACACATAACTGTGATGCATTATTCACATTTGAAATTACATAGATCAATATATTGGCACACATTGCATTCCTATATTAATACTAAACTGGAATAATGTATCAAAGGTAAGGTTAAACCATGTTCATTAACCTTTGCCATAAAAGTAGCACTGTTGTACCAGAAATTTACAATGTGCTGACATGTTATCAAGAGGTTCCAGCCCTGTGGATGAAACCATTGTCTGTTCCACAGTCCCACAGCTTTTTTGTATGACTCAAGCTCGCCGTCCATCCATCCCTGACACAGTTAAGCTGTCAATCAGGTTTGTCTGAAAGTGTATCTGAAAGTTTCCTTGAGCCCTGCCAGCACGTGGTCCTCAGGGAGCGACCTTCACCCCCGACCATTTGTCAAACAAACTAGCAGTAACGCATTTCTGGGACTGGAAATGGAAAGGTACCTCGTTTACCCTAGGCCTCAGAGGAATGTGGCAGCCACCATGTTGGAAGGTTGTGCAACAGTGCAGCACATCAAAAGCTGATAGGGTCAATTACTTCTGAAAAGCCCTAAAGACTGAGATAGAATGAGTGTTGCAACAGGGCCTTGGTGGCGTTTTAGAAGTTTCCGTGAGAAGTGAGTTGCAGACAGCCAATATCTCAATACCAGTATTAGTCACAAGAACAGGACTGTGCAACAAAGGCTGACTGATGAACATAACATCCATCAGAAATAATGAGGAATGAAAGAGAAAGGAAAATAGATTTTACTATAAATTACTTTATTCTTCCAGCTTTCTGTGTTTCTTTTTCTCTCCCTTTGAAAGGTAATTTACTGCTGATACTATAGTGACTCAATGATTTAGGAGCAAAGAGGCAGACTGTGAACATTACAGCTTTTATTGGAATCCTTTCTGATGGGTCAGATTTAACTCTGTTTAATTCAAAACTACAGCCAGTCTCAGAGGGTTTGCACTTACCCTCCTTCACACCCTACTTGATACTTTCTGAGGGAAGAGAGGGGAGAGAGGAGGAGGTGAAGAAAGGAAAAGTCTTTTTCATAGAAAATACCAAATGAGGATTTAATTAATTTTGGATTTGGGGCAAAGCAGGGTCCTGTGGGGAACTCTGTATATTAAAGTCCACAGCCACAATCACTGATTTTCCTCCCAGTGAGTGATGGATTCAGGTGAATTTGTCTTGGTGGCGTTGGTACAACATCTGAAACGTGATTTTGTGGCAGATGATGTAATTTGATGACGAGTGCTCTGGCTGTAAAAGCGTGGCTGACCATGGGCAGCTGTTGAGGGATTGCCGTGAGGATCAAACTACCAGCTGGCCTGTGCACGCAGTGACAGGAAGATGGAGCCTCCTCGGAGAAAGCGGAACACGTGTCTGCGTGTGACTGACGGGGAGCCGGCAGAAAAGCCTCTGTGACAGCCGGTAAACACAATTAGCATGCCGTAAAAGACGAATGGCACGTCTGTGTAATTGTCAAAAAGAATTATGCGCTCAGAAAATGTTGTTGTTACAGGGCCAATGCCGTCAAGCAAATGATGTTTTTACAATATTCATCCCGTTTTGTTTTCCCTTCCTTCGTATGGAACAAAGCAGAGGAGAGGGTAAGCATGTTTGTTACACATCATTAACCACTGTATCATGTAACATTGCCACTAATGCTCTGAGACTAATCTCCTTTCCTCAGTGTCACTGATAAGCTCCCTCTATAGCTTATCTCTTATCTTTACTCCTAAACACTATCAAACACATGCCTCCGATCCCCTCTCATTAGGATATCAAAGTCTTAATAAAGGCAGTTTATCTCTTCACAACCAGACCCAGCTAATTGAATCCAGAGTTCGATAGTGATCTAGTAAGTATGTCAGTGGATTAGTAAGACCTGTCACCACGGTAACCCAGGAGGAGCAGGAGAAAGGCTGAAGTTGCTTCCTGGGGTTTATTGTCTCCAAATGACTGCAGAGCATCCACGCTCAATATCTGCCTAATAACGCTTTCTTCCTGAGGCCTGCAGCTATTTCCTCAATCTACGTCAAGCAGGAAATGAGACCAGATATAAAACATGACAGTTCACTGACATGAGACCTTCTTGTTTCCAGGTCACTGTCAGCTTCTATGTTCTCCGTTTCTTTGTCAAGCCTTCATATCCTCTTTTATGTTTTGTTTCATTCCTGGATTTGCCAATCTCAACGCTCTCTTATATTTTTATGTCTTACATTCTTGTTTCCTTTTCTTTTATTTGCTTCCCCTTTCTGGATTGGATGATGTGAAAGTACAGCATCCACCTCTCTGCAGCGGTTGCTGGCAGCTTGGGTTTGCCAAAGACCTTGAAATGTGGGGAGAGTAACATTGACACAGAGTCATGTGGCCTGCTGCGATCAGAACCTTGAAAAATCGGGCTGTTGCGGTGAGACGTAACACGACCGTTTCTGAAAGTTTCTGATCCTGAGGCGGGGCGGCGGTCAAACACCAACCACAACACCAATGTATGATCATAGAGATTGTCAACATTAACTGTCCTCTGAAGAAAAACTGCTGTGCTTATGTCCCTTTTTCTTCTTTCGTGACAGTGTGTTTTTTTTTAATTTTGCATTTCTGTTGGTCTCTGTTACTCATTCTGCATTTGTCCAAAACTAGAATGCATTGTTCCTTGTGCACCACTGGACTTTTCATTGGAAAAGCTACCAGACACTGAGGATTTAAATGGTTTTCACAAATAACCGGACAGACTGGTTCATTATTGTGCTGTAGCACAATGGAAGCACAGACCGAATGGGGGTAAAAGATATATTTTGAAGTCATTTTTCTTATTTCCACTTTTCATGCTGTGTTGATTCCAGGGTTCCGATTGCTCAGGCAAAGCCACAAATCACAAAAGGACCCTGCAGATCATTAAGACTCTGATCTTTGCCAGTCCTCTCTCTTCACAGCGCTTCCTTTCTCATGAACTCCAACAGTGTCAAACTGCTGTTTCTCCCTGGAGCATCTTCCTCCTCTTCCTCCTCCTCCTTTCTTGTGAGAAATAGGTTTTAGGGAACAGTTGCAACACAGAACTCCTGCTGGCTGAGGCATTCCCTCCTAGATTTCATCTCATTGCTGGTGAGACCTCGATGTTGAAAGTGCAACCTGGGAATGTTCTCAATGGCTGAATCTGGAGGCCCAATGGGGATGTGCAAAATGAGGTGGATACCGTCTAATCTGATTTGTAGTCTTTAGGTTACAAAGAGGTTTTAACAGAAAACTTTGAAATCATGTTTCATCAGTTAGTCCTTATTTGTTTTTTCATACATGCTAAAGAGAGCTATAAGTCATTTTCAGCCAAAACAAGTGTGCAGCAAGTGCTCTCAGCGATTCATCTTTAAACACTATCTACCCTAAGTAGGGGTGTTGATCCTCCAGATGCAAAACCTGTCTTTACTGGGTAGGTAAGCCTGGTTTTCTTAGCACTGAACTGGATACAAGCCTGTAAAATACATGAAAAGGCTACAGTAGGGAGGTGATTAGAAATGAGCCGGGTGGAGCTGGAGAGTTTCCAAACAGGTGCTGCTGCAGCGCTGTCCCTGACAGGAGGTAATAGGCAGGGTGCATGGTGTATGTGCGTGCATGTGTGTGTGGAGGTTTTTATAGCTATTGTATTATCTTATCCTCTTGGGAACCAGTCCTGATCTGCTGCTTCCTGCTTCAGGAGGAAGAGATGGAAAAAACTTGGAGAGATAAATGCGGCCTAGTCAAAACGAGTGTGTGTTTGTGGATTTAGATAAGAGAGAAAAGAGTTTCATGTTTCATATCATATTACTGTGCATGTTGTCTTTTAAGTTTGGAAATTTTGGCAAAAGAAAATGCCATTAGACTTTAGATTACTAACTGAGCACCAAAATCTCTGATACATCACACTATTTTATTGCTGCTTCTCACCTAAGGTGCTATATGTGTTTTCTCTTCATTTACCTGATCCATACAGTAATATCTTTTATCAGCTGCTGTATGTTGACAGATATGGCAATGACATGAAACTAGAATTCCCATCTGGAGTCAAATAGAGGTTACAGCTACACACACACACACACCAGCACCTCTGCTTGTTTTAATCATTTTTGGGGCTGGGGGAGTGAAGACATGTATCAATGGCAGTGTTTCACGAACTCTGCATCTACAATTGAAGATCAGATACCATCACATCATGATTTTTTGCAAAATAATACCAAACTTCTTTATCACATACTTTTTTCAGTACACCAAGTTTTTTCCTACTTAACCGAAGGTAAAATATTTTATTCTTGTATGTCAGTGTTTCTTTTTTCTTTAAGCACAAACTGAAATAAAGCATAGGAGGGGGATGGAAACATGCTCAGGGAGACAAAGAAAGTGCATGTTGTCACTGGGGAATCTGGTCAAGAAACACACCCTTCAGACACTTCAAAGCTGGGAGGAGGATCGTGCAGTGAAGTGGTTCAAGGTGGACTGACAGGTACTCTATGGATAGGTCAGGTAATGTGGGAGGACTTAACGTTGAGTATGCAGGTGGGAACCCAAGCTGATCACTGGAGGAGACTTCAGAGGAGGAGGCTCTGAAGAGAAAGTCAACATCGAGACCTTCCCAGAAGCACACACACACACACACACACACACACACACACACACACACACACACACACACACACACACACACAGTAACAATAACCACAAATACTGCTCTTGCCTTTGAGGTTTAACAGGTATGTTGCTGCCAGCACAGTCATACACAAATAATAACTCCAAATCCATGAGCCTATCTTTCAGGTGTATGTTTTTACGGGCACATGCCTGCGCACACACACAGTTCAAGTGACATAGTTGTCTTAAGAGAATATCTTATTTCACCTGTTAACACACACAGCTTCAACTACTGTGTTTGCCTTTGTGGCATATCTTATTTTGTCTGCACACATGCACATGCACACACACCAAGATGTTTTAGAGGTACAGTATATGAGTGTATTTCATCTGCAAGCATACAGGCGCACACAAGAAACACGCACTCCAGAGGTTACAGCTGTCTTTGAGATACACCTCCAGACTCTTCTCAGGAAAAGGCAAAAAGTCTTTCTGAGAGTTGTGGGTGGAGAACAGCAGCCTGTAGGCTCAGGTAGCATCACAGTGTCACTTCAAACAGACGTTCGACAGCTCTCTGTCTGTCAGAGCGAGCAATGTTCAGACCGAAGCTCCAGAGGAAAAAGACTGCCACTCTACAAATGATACAGTTGTTTTGCTTTTCTTTCAGGGTTTACATCTTTACTTTTCACACCGTCAAGTCAGACTCTGCCTCCTTTAGTCGTTAGAAATTGTGCAAAAAGTGCATAACAGTCCGAAAACTATGACTTATTTAAGATTTGTTTTAATAAAGTGCAGCACATGGATTTGCCTTTTACATTGTGTACGTTTCAACGTGTGGGCTTCGGAGCAAAAGCAGTTTATTTCTGTCGTCTCAGATAAGAGCATGTTAGAAGGTTATCCGTCAGCCAGATCTGACCTGGAAAGATAGCACAGATGAATGTTGTTCACGTCTAGTTGTGTCTGTGTTCTGAATGAGTCCAGACAGACCTCGTCCAGCCAGATGAGGTCGACCACCTCACGACATCAAAGCAGAGTCGAGCTTTTGTATCACCAGGGTGAAGTGAATCCACCAGCTCTCAGACACACACACACACACACACACACACGCACGCACACACACACACAGACACGATAACATCTAGATACAGACTGATACTGAAACACTCACACAGCTGCTGTATTTTGCCAGTATATCTTTATTGTTCAGCAGATGAAGGCAGTGGGAGTCATGCTCCTTTTCAGAGGACAATGGATCGGCAGTGAGGAATTTAAATGGTCTACTTTTTTGTGGCATCAGTTATGTGACTTCCTAAAAGTGCCACTCTATCTATTTACAGAAGAAATCACTATGCGTAATTGGGCCCTTTTCACTGCCTACTTATCTGAGATAAGCAATATTCACACTCTGCAGCTGGAAAAGGAACAGTGTGATAAGCAGTTAGCTGAGACAAGGTGCACTGCAGAACACCAATTTGGTCCAGATGCCTGAAATTTGGGAGGTCTTTGCATTTTAAAAGTGTAAATTTACACTGACAGATACACGAACGTGTGTCTCGATTAACTTGAATAAGTCTCCACAATCTGCATTGGAAACAACTAAAACTTCAGGGGCCAGTTCTTCCATAATCACACAAATGTTAAGAAAAGAAAAAAAAAACCTGATGTCATAAAAACTAAGAAAAAAAAAGCAGAGAAGTACAAGTACTGAAAGAGATGTGAGTGCCATTTCAGAGAAAGAAAAGCATGAAAAGACTACATTAAACAGTAGACTTCTCACGATGCAATAACATAAAACAAAATAAGCTGCTATTACCATGATACAATGTTGAGCTTATGAATTTCAATAAGTGGGTAAAAATATCAAGCAGCACAGATATTGAGAAGAGGAAAAAAACCAGGCTTGAATATACATTTTTACTGAGACAGTTTTAGAGTGTGTTGCTGCTGCAGCAGTGCCAGCCAGAGGAAAGCTCATGTTACCTTTCGTCTGTGGACACTGTTATGTCACAATAAAGATAAAATGGGGGACTGGGAGATAAAATGAGCAGAAATCAAAGCAAAGAGAAGGACAATTGGTATCAAGCTATTAGCAATGACCTGCATCCTAATCAGCCATTTAAGGTCTGCTTCCCAGAGACTCATGCTTGTCTGTCCCGGCTAATGTAGTTCTTTAAACCAGGAAGTTTGTAAACCTCTCTTGAGTACAGTGTCAGTATTATTTAGTGGAGTGATGGCCAAAACAATTAAAACAAGACCCAAGTTGTAATAAGCCTGAATTAACCTTTAATATGTTGAGGGACACTCCAAAAGTCGGAGTCTGCCCCCCCCCCCTTCAAACAGCAGTTAAAGCTGATGCATACAGTCAACTGTTAAGGTCTGATTGCTTCATTTCCATATACAATCACACAATCCCTGCCTGTGTGCATATTACCTTAATATTATTCATGGATGAGTAATGTTTTATTGCACAATAACCAGCTATTTATTTCTCCATTCGGTCTTATCAACCCATATTTGAAGGCATTTTGTTATTTGTTGTATGGTTTCATTGGCATTTTTACTGCATTTTTATTAAATCATATCGACAAACTAATGTTCCCCTTTCAGGACTGAACCGAACTGTGAAGCGGATCAGACCTGGTCACAGAGCCAATTTTTAAAAGAGGATTTGTCTTCATGCAAAATATGTGCTAACTGGCAATCAAAGTCCTCTTATATTCCCACTATTCAAACTGACTGCTGAAATAATTATGGCCACATCTAAATTAGCCACACTGCACCCTCCCTAAAAAAACAATCCATCAAGCAATGTGAGGGAGAGCTGTGGTCTGCATTTCCTCACTGCTTAATGAAATGCTTGGATGCAGTCTGAAACAACTCCAGTTTCTCAGAGAAAAATGAGGATTGGCTATCGGACAGAGGTCACTTTGCTTTGCACAATCTCCCCACATCAGTGACGTTTCCTCACAGATGCCAAGCTGTCTCCTCTCCAGATATTGCAATTAAAATTGCACAAATCAATGCTCTTGTCTTCGTCTCATTATACAACAGGCCTGTGAAAAACTCCCTCTGCATTCTTTGGACAGTCTGCAAAGTCACAGATTGTCTGAATATGTGCCATATGCTTTATGATAAAAATGTAGTTAGAGTTTATTACGCTGCTATGAAACAGTTTCCAGGTAGGTCCTGAAATGTGCTAATCTAAGTATATAACTAACTAACTGATTTCTAAAGATCCTTAATCTACTTTTCTGCAGCCAGCCTGTGTTCTAATGCAAAAAACAGGGATTTGAGCAACATCTACACAGTGAAATTGTGTGTTTACAACATGTTTGGAGTGTGAAGGTGTGAGGCCAGTCCTGAGCAGACCACCCGTGCCTCTGCCTCTCTCTCTCTCTTTCTCTCCTTCTGATTTTCTCTTTCGCTCACTGTTTCGGCACTTCTGATCCATGCATACAGCTTCAAGTGTGTTTTTAGCACAGTTTATTCAGTATAGCCTTAGGGCTGTAAATGTTTCATGTCTGCTCTCCCAAACTCGCTCTCTTGTCTATGCGAGCGTGTGTATTGCTATGAATCATTAGGACAGAATGCTGGAAATTCTGACTTCTTCAAATGAATAACAATGGAGCAGCAGCCATCAAAATAGGAAAGTAGGAAACTTTCTCTGCCCCAACTTTCCTCAAAGCTCATGTCAACACCTGTTAAGGGCAAAACAACATTATTTATTACAAGTTGTTAAAAGTAACTGTAGTCCACATCGTGCAGTTTGGTCAAGGTAGCCAATGCTCCCAAATTATTATTGACATAATTTTGGCACATTTCCCTACAGGTGTTTCCCTGCTTGTATTTCTGAACATATAGAATATGCAAAAGTTGCAGTTATGAGCTACAAACTGAAAATTTCCAGCTTCTGTCTCAAAATAGACGACACAAAACAGAAACCCTTCTCATAACTGAAGCATGGGAAGGCTCAGGGAGTAGGGGCCAGTGGTGAGTGATGAGGCTAGACAGGGGGACAGATAACTTCTAGATAGTTTGTGCAGCTTTTGCAAAGCTAAACACTGGGGTCTGAGGCTGCCATCAGCAGACCAGTGACCACTCTCCATAAGCTGACCCTGGTCTGTTTGGGTACTGAACAGGCGACCACCTCTGAGTTTTTTATGATCCACGCAGAAAGTACACGATGCTTGGAAAAATCTAACTTTCTGAGTTGAGTTGAGTGTTTCTGGCGAGATATAGAAATTCAAAAAACATTGCTGAAAAAGACAGGACTTTTATATTTTTATGATTTATGGTAAAAATATGTTGCACCATAAAAATTCTCTTGATGTGTTTGCAGTGGTTTGTGAAGAAGTTTGGACCTAAATCTGGATTTTTAAAAGTTTTTATTTATCCTGGGAAGGTTGACTTAGCATGCATGCATTTGTAGCAGGGCCTGATTTCTTACTCACAATGTTCCACACTTTCATGTCTGGATGTCTTCATCTGTTGGCTGCTGAGCAGCTACAGTAGAGGACATAAGACATCCAGTGACTTGCTCAAGAGCACTTTGACAGCCTTAAACTGTTTCATTCAGATTCTTCATCCCAGATTGAAACCACAGTGGCTGTGTGACCTCTGGACTGCCTTGTTCTCAAAGCTTCAGTGACCATATGAGGAGACTAGCTGTGGAAACATCGTGCATGTGTGGGATGATGGTTGTTGGTGGAAACTGAAGGTGGAGTGGAGGACAAAGAGAGAGAATAAGGGGAGAAAGAAATCTCCAAGTAAAATGCACGAGGAGAGCGCTGACTGGAGCCCAGTAAGCAAGAATGGAAGAACTGCTGCTCCTTATCAGCATCAGCGTGAATTATCAAAGGCTGCAAAGGGTACTGAAACATGAAACGCTTTGCTGGTGATGGCTTCATGCAACTTTTCCAATGAGGACAGATGGAGACTCACTGCTGAATGAGTGCATGCTGGGTAGACTGTATAGTCCTGACGCAAGAGGGGCATAATTCCACATGTCACAGTGCATCAATAAATACGTAAAAATATTTAAACAGACTTCCCTTAATTACATCCCTGCTGACCACTGGATGTGACACTACCTCTGGGCACACCACTTCAGGCTTGTGTTGAAACAACCACAAATGCAATTCCTCACATCAGGCGTCCAAGTTTGCCCGGGACAGCATTATACGGTGTACCACTTGACTTGGATGGCAGTGCTCACCGGCTGTACTGCCACTTCCAAGCCAAACATACTTTTCCCCATTGCAGCTAAAGCTCCAGTCTAAAACATTAGCTGAAGTGACATATGCTGAGTACGGACAGAGAGCAGCCACTAAGTAAGCTGGCACATTTGAGGACAGCGACGGAAAGTTCACCCACAATTCACCCACACGCCGACTGTCTGCTGACAAAATGACTCATTTAAGCTAACGTGTCCCTCGTTCCCCTGACCAGTTTATGTGACTCAGTAGTGTTAAAAGCCACAACTGATGCTAATACTGTAGTTAATATGAGCATTATATAATTTAATTATTACTTAAATAGATTCATATTTATATCCATTATGCTGTTTAAGTATGACTGGAAAAACACAGCTTGGATGAACAGATTCTGTTATTCTGTTTGAGCAACACTTGCAGATGGATTCACTTTCATGCAAACTAAGAACTGTTTTTAATCACGCAGCTTTGATTATCTAAGACCCTTCATATTAAGACAAAAAGGGGGTTTTGAGGAATATTGCAGTTGTGCGCGCTATGCTGCAACACACACACACGCACACTTTCTCTATCGCACTGATCAGTTTTTCCTCCCATCTCAGACTTGTGCGTCATGTTCCTGCTGCTCCATTTGGAACCGTTACCCCTTCACAAGATGAAAAGTGTGCGTGCCATGTGAAGCCTGCCACTGCAGCCAAATATTGAAAATGTCAACTTCCTGGCAAACACTGATCACCTTTAATCATCATATTGTAACTGCGCTTTCCTCCCACAGGCTACAGCACAATAACTGTAGTGTTGGTGAAGCTTTCATGGCTGTTTGCAGCTGTGACATCAGTACAATGCAAACAGTAATACCTTCTGGGCAAACTGTCATGTGTTGTGTAGATAAAGCTAACAAATTCCCTGTGTAAAACACTGCCAAGGTTTGAGGTTCCATTCCCACTGGGGCCACCCACTACAATATGCCCCCACAGTGCAAGGTGCTGCTCTGACATTTTCACTGGAACAGCTGTGAGAATGTCAGATATTAAATAGGATAATCTCCAAATTCTCCAGAATGTTTGCACTTAGTCTTTTGAAGGGTTCCTGCGGTCCCAGTGAAAGGTCTGTGTGGTTGTTTGCAGCAGTTACTGTATATACTGTATGTGGACTGTCATTATTTCATAACTACTTTGACATTTGAGTTTAAACTTGCCCAGGCACAGTTTATTTAGCAATACTGACTAGTTTACTGGACATTAGTCTGCTGATACGCAGCTGTGGATTAAAGACACCGTTCATTTCAACTGAAACGCTTCATTATTCCTGATTTTCTTACATGATAACATAACTTCCTGCCAAAAAAACTCAGTGGAAATGCAACATCTGGAGCTAGCACCCCTAGGGAAAACTGTGAAAGAAGCGTAAGCATAGAAACATAAGCAAACTGTATGTACATACACCCTGTATATACATTTAGCAACCTGTTGAGTTTACAAAAGAAAGCACTATGATCAAGTGTTTGCCTGATAGGGCATCCTCAAAGTTTGGTTGCATAACCTACAGTTATTATAAAAACACACACACACACACTCAAACTATCGGGCCATAAAATCTGTTAGCAAGATGGTGCTGAGCATACTAAGCTGTAAAAATGTCTAGATCCTGCTATGCCAAAAACAGAGGCACCCTCCTAAAACTAAAACAGGGCGAAGTGGGTTGGTATAAAGAGTAAACAACTCCACTCTTAAAGTGTTACAGCCCAGGCCATCAGTGCCAAGTGCTACTCTGGAGTGGAGTCCTGTGAAAAGAGGTTAACACACGCACACAAATAAAGGCACACACACATTCCTCTGTTTTCTTTTTTCTTTCCACACACCCACATCTATTCATTGTGTACTAAATGCACATGCATACATAAAAATGTAAAAAAAAAAAATGAAAGTGATACAAGCTTTAATTTAACACATGCAAATGAAGAGTATATGAATGTTAATTGGTAGCATGATGTGTGCAAAGGGTAAAGCTGGAAACATTACATTACCATGTCTTTCTATTCATCTTTACACTGGAGCTACAATTTAGATGGAAAGTTAGAGTTGAGAAGTTCATCTTGGGACACCACCTGGTCAGTCAAAATGGGAAAGATAAAAATAGGATGCCGCTTTTTACCATCACACAACTTAGCTTTGTCATTCCCCCCTCATTAACAATTCTACCAAGGGTCAGAGAGACGGCTATCATGTTACACCCAGTCCTGGACCCTTATGTCAGGCCAGTCCTACAGTTTGTCAGTACCAATCAACAAAGTCAGTTCTGCTGAACACCCACTGTATTCAAGCAACCTGCATTCTGAAAGGGAAAGAGCAACTGCAATGGCAGGATTGTAACTGCTGCTGGACTGATTCAGATATCAGTCATCAAGTTCAGGTTTTTTGGATGTGGGAGAGAACAACACCCAAAGGCCGTATCTTCCTTTCACTCTGTGTGTACTGGGGAAATGCTGTGTGCAACTGACCAGCAGACAGCCAGAAGGCTCCCTTGAAACCAGCCCCTCCTCCTCCTGCTCATGCAACAGATCTGGGGAGCTGCACACTGATTAGCACAGGACCAACCTTTTTCCTTCAGTTGGTGTGGGCTTGTCTGTCTCGGATCTGCTGGTACACAAGACTTTCCTCCTGGTGTTTCATACAAACAGGTCCAACACATGCATGGGAAACAAAGTATCAAACCCAGAGTTTCCGAGACCTTTACTGACCCTCGTAATAAGCAACGGCTTCAACATCAGGCTTCATAACATGTTAAGTCCAAATCAGAACTATTCCTATTTAAGACCACTGAACAGCTGTTGTAAGAATCACTGGAAGCAGGTGAAGACCTTACAGCTTCTGCCAGCAAGCAAGGCGGACTGGCTGAGAAAGACATTTCATCTTTCCCACACTTCAAATATGGTCTGTCCAACAGCTTCTCCCTCTCTATGGTCTTGCCTATTGTGTAACACATACTGTATATACTGCTGCCTTTGCCAGAGAATCCTTACCCCCTAAACACTGGAACACAAGCCTCCTCCCAAAGACTAATGGCCCCTGTCATGCTCCCGGAAATTAATTTCAGCCAGCGGCAATCTGACGACAGCAAGGGAAGAAGGGGCAATGTTTGCTGGTCTCCATACTCCCATAAACCTACTTACAGTACACCCACTGAAACAGTTTTGTGAGACTCACTCTGTATGGACTGAATGACTGATTGGCAGAGAATAGGTATTATCCCTGCTCCCTTGTTAGATAGCTAGGAGGCCCAAGGAGCCTTTATCAGAATCATAAAAAATTTTAATCACCCTTTTGAGAGATCATGTGGAGGCAGTTTTAAGCAAGAGGCTTCACACCCTCCCCCCTCCATACCTAAGATCCTGAACTTTCATTAGATTAGATCTTTTGGCCCAAATTTATCTTGAGTATCCCTTGGTATAAGCACCTGACCTACAACGCACCCGCTACACAAATCCCATGAAATCAGTCTGCTTTTTAGTCATCTAACCTCAATCAGTCTGCTCTCAGCCCCTTTTGCAACTTAATTTAAATGGCTTCAGACCAACTGTAACCTACAGAGTAATATTTAGTTTCATAAATCATAGCATGAGGCAGTGTCCCTGACATAACAATCTCTATTTCTCCTCTCTATTCAGACTCACACTTTTTTTGCCCTCTTGATTTCCTTCTCTCCATATCCCAAACCTCTGGCCTTACCTTTAACTGTTCCCTCCAAAAGGCAAATAATATCAAGCCAGATGCAGAGACTGATGCATCTGGAGATGCATGTAAACCTGAATGAGGTGCCTGCATCTGGATCCATGTCAGTGACAAGTCATCTTCTACCATGAGCATCTTCATTCAATACATTCTAAATAATCAAAGTGCTGCCTCTGTCAGCTGCTTTGCTTTATCTTGTGTCAGGAGGTTAACCCTCTGCCTGAGTACTTTCAGTCCTGGTCTCACAGGGAGCAGTGACCTTCCCTCTTCAGTCAGGACAGCAGTCACATGCTTGAGTAGGCAACACATGATTTTGTAAAGTACTTTGCCCCTGAGTCATATTAGCACAACTCATTCTAGTTACATTCTGAGTCTTTTCTATCTCTCCTTTAGTGTTCTCTTCTGTACATTTCATTGCCAGCACTTCCCCACTTTCATTAAGATTAAGATTCTCTTCAAATGATCAGTCAGTGCTGCCAATCAACAGTGGCTTTGAACACTGAAATAATTAGCATTTTGATGTTGTTTTTAACGAATGAGAGGGTCAATGAAAATAGAATGATGGTTGGGGGACCCTGGTTTAAGGTTGGGACCATTTGAATCCAACCTTTGTTACATGCAGGCTAAACTTTATGCATCCCATGCATGTGCATTGGAAAGTAGTGTTGGACAATACAAAGCCTCATGTTAGTGCTTTGAAGACACAACTGACTTTAGTTAGACATGCAAGCGGCAAGTGGTCCATCAGCCCGGTAGCTGCTGCAGGGAGCTTCTTGTCCTCTCATCGCACCTCCAGTAATCAGTCTTGTCAGTCTAAGGTGGCCAGTGACGGAAAATGTTCTAATGTTTGCTTCTCTGCCCAAACCTTCTGAACCACAACCCTGTGAACTCATTATTGAGACACTGCTGACATTCAATGCTGACATTCTTCTTGTACGCTATTCATCTCACCTGTACCATGTGAGGAGGACTTACATCAGTAAGAAGATCATGCTGAAAAATATGAGTCCTATTCATTAATAGCAATAAAGAAGAAATTGTTCTTTATTTGGGAGGGGGACATAACATTCATAGATTATCAGACTGCCATTGGGCATAAGCTTTGGCAAAGCCACTGTTGTTATTGCAGATGTTTTTTAACAAAGCAACTGCTTGTTTAAGTGACAATAATCAAGGCCGCCGGGTTGGAGAGGAAATGAGGAGAGCGCCAATAAGCCTCAGAGGATGCATCAGCAAAAAACCCCATGGTTGTTAAATGTGAGTATGAGCTTTCACGTGGGAGTAACAACAACAGCAGCCAGTAAATAAAACCAAACTCCAATGTGTGTCCAGAGACTTATCCTGTGAGAAAATGTACTTCAGCCCCAACAGCAGAGCTTTGTTGGCCGTGTGGGGAGACCAAAGAAGGAGGTGGAAGAAAGAGGGAAAAGAGAAAGTGAAAGAGGAGGGTGAAAGTAGACTTCAATTCTCCTTCTCTGGGGACACTGTCAAGGGCCAGTAGTTCATGTTTAACACCCATTAATGGTAAAGTTAACACACTTTATGGGCAAACTTAATACAGTGGAACTACAGAGGCAATAAGGTTGTGATGTTGAGGCGGAAATGACTTTTTTTAATGGGGAGGTACTTTGCAGTTTAGTAGGAAAAAGGCCCACCTGCAACCCAGAGGAAGATCAACACCAGGGCAGCAAAGGGGCAATAGAACTCTACAGTACTGCAGACCACTGTAGGACATATGCAGATCATTAAGACTTTGCTCTGCAAAACATGGAGTCAAGACCTCAAATATAGTCAACTGGTATGATAATGGGGTCACTGAACTACCATCACTCATTCAATGTCTTGATCTGCCTATTGATTTTCCATGTTGTGGTGAGTCAATAAATAACTCAGCATACAGTAGATTGCCACTATTTGTTAGTGGTAATATGCATAATCCTTTCTATGGGTAGAGGCCACTGAAATACTTGTCCACATATCTCTTATACAGTATGTGCATAGACCATGGGAGGCAATGCACAAGAATCAGTGTAAACCACGTCCAGAGGGCAAAGGATCACATTCAAGCTCTTCCTCCTTTGAGACAGCAACCCCAAAAAAAAAAAAATCAACCACTGAAGTGCCCACTACTATAAAATACCTCATTTCATTTATAGACAGTGACACACAGATACTGACACGCACTTAAATGGCTTCTGTTGCAGCTTTGCAAGATGCAGTTTCACACTCCATTTACTGTTATCAAAAGGCCATGGACACATCAAATGCTGCCACAATGGCCATAGGCTGGAGAGGCCATGCCCCACTGAGTTAGCCAACAACCTCATGACCGCATTACGATCACCAAGTCTGCCTCAATCTGCTCGTTCTCTCCAGAACAGTAAACCTCAGTGAGCTGTGCCTGCCATTCCAACAGACTGGGATAATACTAGAAATGCAAATTGACAACCACATTGTGTTTTAGAATTAGACATGCTCCGATTTCAGTGTATTCCACTATAACCAAATCCAGCTAAGGTAAATTACAAAGGTCAGCTGTTCTATTTACCAGGGGTCATAAACATGCATGTACACAAAGTTCTGCACAGTAATTTGAATAAAACATTCCACAAAATGCACCCTATAAGATCCATAACAGTGTGATCCTGCTCAGTGTGTACACAAAAATATATGTGAAAGTGTAATGATTTTCATTTGGCATTTTATTGGTCCTTACATAAACTTTGTGGAGGCAAAATGCAAAAAACGCTTTTAAAAAATGAAATGTCTCGAGTTAAAGATGTGGAAAAATAAGAAGAACATAGATGCTGACTAAGGGTATTGATGAGTCTAAATATGATGGCTAACCACTTCAAAAAAACATATGGGCTCACTCTGTTAAGTGCCCCGTAAAAGCTTTTGCCAAGGGAGGGTACTGTAACGAACCACCGCCCAGTATCTTACCAGAACGAGCTTTTCATCCCACCATCTGTGTCTGAGTGTTGGTTTGTGTTTTCTATTTATTTATCAAAAACATCCCATAGTCAACCCTTAAATCTAACCCAAGTATGGATGATTGATGCTGTTTTTTTATCATAGAGCTCCAAATATTTACACCTGGGAACTACCAACTGCAACCACAGTTTATTACTGAGACGCATAAGTGGAGCAAATGGAGATGAAGTTTGTTCAAATGAGTCCATGCAATGGGAGGTCAGTGTTTTGCTCATTCATTTTCCTTTCCCCCCACATAGATTTCAAACTTCCACCCCAATAAAGACCCAGCTATCTTCTATATTCCACATTGCATAACGTAGTGAGATTGTTGTGGTGTTTCACTTCAAAAATACTTTATTTGACAGACAACTTCAAATGACTCACTTATGACGCATCATATCATAGATTATACAATCACAGTTGTCATACTTGCATTATACTCCATAAATTATGTGAAAACTCACCAATGAACTGTTTAATCATTAGCATCTGTGACCTAAATCATGGTAGTTGTTATTTTCAAATTTTAAACAATATGTATACATTTCAGTGAGCTGCAGAGTAGATCAATTAGTCAAATACGATACATAAGTGTAGCAAAAGTAATAAATTACAGTAATATTACACTTTTTGGCCGTAATGCAGCTGCAATGGTAATATTATACGTCTTATAATCTCAGTAATGCATGTTAAGAATTTACCAACACACTGAGACATTCCAGCACCTGGAATTTCCTGTTGCTGAAACTCGAAGGTTGAGATGACTGCAGAGACAGATACTGTATTTGGGAGATGGACATTCTCCCCTTATTTTTAGTTCCTCAGAGAAAAGGACAAGAACGTAATATGTGCGACACTCTCTACATGGAGAAGTAGCACGACCTTCACTGGATGTATAATGGATTAATAAACTACATTTTAGAATCCCTGGTCATACTTCTCTGGCTATTTGGTGAAACTAACTCAAAGGTAACTAACTCAAACTAACTCAAAAGCAGAGTATCCTATTACAGTTCAGAGACAGTAATATAATTAATTACTTTCAAATGACAGGAATGTATGACTGGGAATATGTAATGCATTACTTTTGCCCAACACTGCCTCTAGTTCATCTGTCTAGCCCCACTCTTCATCCCAGGGTGTCTCGGAAGTGCCAAGAAACTCTGTGATTGAGTTAATAATGATATACCGCCGCTGCTGTGTAAGCTGTGAGTCAACACCACAGAGACCACTCGCCTGACTCGGGATATCAGCAAAAGTTTTCCCTGTATACCTAAAAACAACACACACAGAGTACTGGCCCTTGTTACCATGTGTTATGGGGTCTGTTAGCACTTTTACTCCCGGTCCATGCTTGATAAAGATTAAAAAAAAAATGACTGAAGAACTCAAAGCAGAAGAGAAAAGAAGAAAAAAGAAGGGAAGAGAGAGAACGTGACCTATTCATTCAGCAGAGGAAAGGTCATGTGTGACAGCTGGAGAGACAGAACTGGGCCAGGTGTGTGCTAACTCGCTCCTGCTGCTTCTCTCATTATATATATATCACTGAGAAAAGATAGAAGAAGAAGAAGGGAGAGAGGGAAAGGTAGACCGTGATGTTGAAAAAGGATGGAAAAAAGAATATGATGAGGAGAAAGGGGAGTAAAGGTCAAAGGAAAATACCAGTAAGTGAGTTGGAGGGAGTGGAATAATAAGGCTCCAGTCAGGAGACACAGAGAAGGGAGTCCAAGGAAGGACCCAGAGAGGAATGCTGGGAATGGGAAAGAGCAGAAAGACAGTGACAAGAGACACAGTGGAAAAAAAAGAACTGCTAGGAAGATGTGAAAAGGACAAATTGAGAGAGAATAAAGGAAGGTAAGAAGAGGGGGGGAAAACAGAACAGACAGACAGACTGTTGACAGACAGCTAAAGAGAGACAAATGGAGGAAATCCGAGGTGGAGGTAAAGATGATCTGCCACTGATTCACACCCAAAATGTCCTCTGTGTGTCCGTGTGTGTTGTGTAGATGTGTATGTCCATCACTGGCCTTCTTTTAATCTACTGCGATAGGCATCGTGGGTGGGGTTCCCTCATCAGGATGATTGAAACACAGCGCTGACAGGTCAAACTGTTTACGCTGCACATTCTAATATCCTGCTGAAGATTCTCCAGTATAAATATTAACAGACTGGTGTATAGGCATTAAACAACCAGCATTAAACAGCAAACAAGTCAACGGTCCCTCTCTCGGATAATATAGCAAGCCTAAATTTGAACCAACAGAAGGCCCAGAGCAAGTGTTTGTGCATGTGTGTGTATTTACATATAGTGCTTTCAAACCAGCCTCTGCATGAGAGCAGGGTCACTCACTTTCACGCACATCCACATGCTTATAGTTTTTCCTGCATCTAATCAGTGCCATGATGCCTCACACACAAAACAGAGTTAAACATCAGAGGGAAACCTCAGACTATGATGAGACAATTACAGGGCGGTGGAGGCTTTGTTCACTTTAACATCAGTCAATAGTTTGAATGGGGAAACCTTAGGGGGAATGAATGGGGACATAAAAATCCAGGTGAGCTGTACAGTGTCCGGCCTGCTTAAGTATCCTTAAACAATGCACTCAGTTTTTACACTCCAGTTTTATAGCTTAATATCCAATCCAAGGGTAATGCAATGAATAATCTTTCATTAATTCAAACAAAACCCCCATTACAAAAAGTGCTAACATATTAAGTCATAGTTCTGGTAAACAATGAAGCCTCAGTTGCCATATGACACACCTTCATGGATTTCTATTTAAAAGAGTTTCATTGCTCTGCTCATGTACTTGAACTTGTTTAGCAAGGAGTCCTATTTTTCTTGGTGTTTTTGAGTGAACACTATGACTGTACTTCCAGGGTAGGGTATTTTTACCCGGTGTGACTGTACTGTAAACAGCAACCGCTCTGTGTGTTCTCACTCCAAGTTTTAAACACCACGCCAGACAGAGTCCCTGCTGCATGAAAGGCCATGAAGTACTGTGTGTGAGACAAAAAGCCCTAGGACAGAGAGGGAGAAAGAGCACAGGAAAGCATAATAGTGTATCAAATATTTTCACAATTTTGACCCAGGCGTCATTAGTGATTATTAGTGATAGTTGTTCAGCTGATACATATGTGAACCCAATCAGCATTGGTACATGATTTGGTTTGATTTGATAATCTTATTGTTCAAAATCATGTGTCAAACCAAAAACTGCTGCCATGTTTCCAGCTTGGCTCAGGCTAGGCTGGGCTCCCCTGTTAACACAATTTTTCTGATTGGCTGAACAGACCACAGACTTGTTGACCTTCAACTACAATGCTCCTACAGTTGCAGGGAAAAACTACTGCAGAGCAGCAGCACAGTGACTGAGACTGTGATGAAAGCTGAACATGGGTTGCATCTTTTTTTCTTTGTGGTTTTAATCAGGGTAATTTTCGTGCCATCTCTCATCTCATTCCATTCTAAAGTTAAAGAGGTCGTGGTTTCTTTTTCAGGAATGAATCAATGAAAACCTAACAACCACTGCAGTCTCATCACAGTGTTTAAAGATCACTTCCTGGCCTTGTTGTTTGGAAGAAGTGCAAATATAGCAGCGCTGCTTTTTCTGCTCATTAGTGTTCACACCTTCCTAACAACGGCAACTTCTCTTCCAGATATGGAGTCTGGCACACGACAAGGCAGACCACCCATGACTAGGACACGTTCAGACACCCCCCCCATAACCTATGCTAACCAACCCCCCCCCTACTGGAACAAGCTGGCCCCCTCCCTCTCGATCCCTGTGTTCTCTCTGTTGTTTCAGCAGTGTCAGGGAGGCGGGAGGCTTGGGGGACGAGCTGAGTGAGAGCCAGAAACTCAGAGAGCGTGTGCCTTGACCGCTGATCTGCTGGACAGTCTCCTGAATGCATCACTACTTCAGTGTTTCATAGGTTGCGTAGGCCTCTGCACAGCTGTTAAATCCTAAAATTGCAGTTGACTATGTTTCAGATAACTTGCAGACAAACTATATTACATTCCCCTGGTTTCCGGCTCATATTCCTCTTTTCATTCCAAATGTTAGGTCATAAACGATGCAAAGGTTACTGTAATGGAGCTAATAAATTAAAATGCTGATTAGAAGTGACCGTAATCGCAGGACTAAGTGCACATTTGTGCATGCATATTAATATATGAAAGCAGTCTGATTATGTGCAGATTTGTTTCTATTCTTAATACTAGAGGCTACTGGTGACTTTACATGAATGGTATGAATATGCTGTGCAAGCATGAGTCTGATTTGTAGTATACAATATGTTCCATATTTTTGTTATTGGATTGTCATTTCATTTGATTTGTAATTATATACTACATAGTGTAAAATGAATAACTGATATCACTCTAAAGAAACAAGCCCGCAAATAGGTTGATTGCTTTATGGGCTATAAGCAGATCTTCCAATAAAGTGAGCTTACAAATTCAGCTAATTCAGTGTGGAAAATGTGCAGATACTGACAAGCAGAAAAACTGAAGAAAGAGGACGAGAGAAAAGAGAAAGGGGGAGGCAGTGGAGAGAGAGGTTTGTTTACATTCTACTCAGTCACTCAAAGTCACTGGACCCCGACATTATTCCGATGCACTCCATCTCACTTTCTTACTTTGAAACCACCCATATTGTTGCCTAGAGCATTACCAGGCGAGAGCAGGAGCTGCACCAAACAAGAAAAATGTGCAAAAACAGATCCCGATTATTCTCCTTAGTCCTCAGTGTACAAATCACATGTGCACACACACACAGAGACAAAATCAACAGGATTCTTTTTTATCCTTTAAGTGGGTGAGAGTGTCTGTCACTTGTCTGCATTTCCGGAAAACACTTGTGGACTTAGTCACAAGGAACAACATTCCAGCATAACATTTCACTCACATCAGCCCACAAAAATACCAGGCAGCAACAGTCACAACCGGTGTATACAATGAGCTGCATTTGTGAGATAAAGACACATTCATCATATACCCTATGAATCTCTGTTGATACAAGCCAGGGCATTCCAGGCTGGACTGACAGCAGAGAAAGACAGCATTAGAATCAGTTTACAGTAAGTCCATTTGCATTTATCCTGCACTCAATTACTTTTAGTACTTGAGTGTTTATGAAGGCTGGTCAGCCAAAAAAAAAAAAAAGTTATGAGACCTGGAAAAGGAAGGCACAACTTGAGTTTCCCCGATATTTTCCTCATGGAGTTGGAATAAAATTGCAGTAATTTTGTTATAAAAAGTGGAATTATTTTCTGACTCCAAATGCCAAACTAAATGCTGTTTAGGAGCTGACCTGACCAGAGCTCCAGTTCAGTAATTGGCTGTATTCTCAGGGTCAAGACAAGGCCATTAAGGCTTAGAGGTCACAGAACTTTATAACCATAAATATGATACTTGTACAGCAGGAATGAAATGTTTGATAAGTCCTGTAAGCACCTGAGCAATTCTTCAAAAATAAAAATTAATCCAAAGAACATCATTTCTGCTTCTGCCAAACTGTAGATTTAATAGGTGTGATGCCGTTTTCAGTTCACCTTTGAAAGTATTCTCAAATGAAATAACTTCCTGATCTGTTTGGACAGCTGTCAAAAACTCTTGATGCACAAGATAATTCCCTATCAGTGGTGGTGGCGGTGACACTTCATTAAAGCCCAGTCATCTCAGATAAGCTGTGCATTCCAGCCTGTCATCCAGCACCAGAGGCAGTGACTGATGGGAACTGTCAGCAGAGAATACAACAGGAAGAGCAAGTGTCTCGTCTTGTTCTTGTCTCCATCATGAGGTAGGACATGGGAGTCCTTGACAGCCCCAAATAAGAGATGGATTAAGATGAGAGGCCTGGAAAGGGTGCGGGTGTTGCACAACAAGGCATAAGTTTCCACCTGCTAATGAGTGTGAGAGCTGCGCAACATGAACATCAGTCATGTAAGTTAGCTGGGCAATTTTAGGCAAATTGGCAAAAAGTAGATTCAATTAAATAGATTTAGTCAAATGTTATACAATATGCCAAACCATACTTAAGGTGGTCAGATTACACAATGTTCAGAAATCTGACAGCTGTGCTTCAGTATGATGGAACTCATTTTCATTAGAGATTTGCCAGTGTGTTTGCTCTCTCCTCTAAAGTAACGCACACCTGTACACAGGACACAACCCGAGAACAGGCCAATAAAACTAGGTGCAGTCTACTGAGTAGCAGACCCGTGAGGGATTACCTGTCACATGATACTGTACATGCTGTGTTAATACTGCTGAGATTGTGGGGAAATAATGGCGTTCAAAATTAACTTTGTGTAGGCAGCTTAATTGCACCCTTTACACACCATTAGACACCCCAATAGCACCCTGCATCAGTTCTGTGCACTTCCTTTCACAGATGGACCAGTGAAGCAGTCATTGAGTAAGAAGTCACTACTTCCAACACAGCTACATATACTGAATGTAAAACCTTTAACTTCAGGATTGAGCTGCGGATCAGATTTGTTTTAGTGGAGCTTGGGCTTCCTATTTGGCTTCGTGTGAAACAACAGCAGGCCTGCTGTCTTCTGCTGCACCGAAGTGCAAAGTGCTACACCAAAGGAAAAGACAGAACTCTTCTTCCTTAATGCTTATTGCTAATTTTTCTTGCACTTGTCTCAAAAAATTCAAATTTCAGTAAAACTTCAGTAAACACCTCCCAGATTAGTGTGTTTTTAACCTCAAGCAAACAAGCCAATACATGCTGCTACTATTGTATATATGGGGTGGTTGCATGTGTGCTGCACCCATGCATGCATACACGTGCACACACACACACACACACACATACACACACACAACTCCTATGGTGGATCTTGGTTGATAATAGGACTCCAAACAGAGCAAGGAGTGTGGGTTAATGTAAGGGAGTAATGACAGTTTACTCCACCTTCTCTCCATTTCCCCCCCTCAAAGCCCAGAGAATGGAGCTTTTAAGGGACTACACAACACAATTAGACAGACTAATTACCCCCTCCGTACCACCATTCCTCACCCACACCAACAGGCTGGGGCAGGCAAGACAATTCTGCTTTCCTACAAGCCTCCCAAGCACAGAGACTATACTATGGTGCAGTGATTGCACAGGCAGTTTAGCTCTCTCCGTAAGAAGAAGGTTCAATCTCACAATGTACTAAAAATAAGAAGGACATGGAGTATTTCTGTCACAGCTTAAAGATAATGGAGTGTTAAATAAAATCAGTGATCACTTTCACCACTGGTTGAGGAGGAAGCAATGAAGCAAGCTGCATAAATGTTTTCATTTTCAGAATATGACAAGAGCTGGATCAGACATAAATCAGATCTACCGTCTGCTTCATCTTCATACTGAGATTATAAAAGAAACTGACTTTAATGGACCAAACAGGAGAATTTTAAAGAGCCCAGTTGTGTTAACAAGCTGAAGCTCCAGCTGAAGTTGCAGTTCAGCAGCAGGTTAATGATGAAACAACCCCCCCCCCCCCCCCCCCCCCCCCCCCCCCCCCCCCCGCAGGCAATTTGAACTCAAACACAAATGCACTGGGAGGCTTTAGAGCTAGGGGAGCACTGACCTGCTCTTTGATGTCTTGTGCCCACGTTTACACTAAGTCACAAGGAAAATCAGCAGCTCTGTTCAGTATCAGAAGTCTGAGAGCCAGAAAAAGAATCAGGTCAGGAAGTCTTTTTTTTGCCTCTGTTGTGAACTCTCCTAACGGTGGAGAGAGGCAGTGACGAGTGGAGAACAGGGGAGATCCACCAGCAAAACAGGAAAGTTTCAGTTGACAGCTGTGGATGTGCGACTGGCTGAGGCACTGCTGAAACTATTTGGCGGGGAGTTTTGAAAACCCTTTCCTCAGCGCGAACCTACCCCGCCTTCTCTGCTGTAGCCTGAGAAACGCAGTGAAACATTTCTGCAAAAAGCAAAAAGCTTGGCACAGCCTGAGTTTAATATGGTGAAGCACTTAACTATGATCTCTGTGCACCCATTAAACCATCTGCAACATTTTGACGCTGTTGGGGGTATTGAGAATATGCTCTGGGAGTGAGAGGGGGCAACACTGGTAATCTATCTGAAATATTACCCTGCATGGGGAGACAGAATAGGGGAAAAAGTCTATATGATCCTCTGATCTTTGCAGTTTCTCAGGTAGCACAAATTATCCATGTGAAAGTTTACCTACTCATTGAAGAGCAGACACAGTTCAGTTGACAGGGTAGGAATATTGATAGTCTTATAAACATACACAATTGAACCCCTGAACTTCCCAGTCCACACACAAATATTGATTAATAATGTAGAGACTAACTGGGCAGCAGAATGAGGTAATACACTGCCGGCAACACATTACTCATCTAGTTTCCTCTTGGTTGATGACCACAAACCAGCGACATCATCCCACTTTAACACACATGACTCATCCCTGTGTGCACAAATTCAGAGCTGAGCAGACACCTGCTCACAGCAACATAGAAAAGAGTATGACAGAGACAAAGAGAGCCTGACACTGTTGTTGGACTCCTTCATCCCTGATACCTGTGGAATGTCACTATACTGCCTGCATGTACAGACGCACTAATCAAACTCCATCCATCCCCACTAACCTTACAGATCTTGCTCTCCTCCATCTCTGCTCTGGACTTCCCTTCAGGTGTCTTCTCCTGCTGGTACTCAGACTTGATTGACAGCTGGCACGACAGCCCTGGGGCACCTTCACCTGCCCTGAGCTCCTGCTGCCGGGCTACGTAGCCCTGCGATGTGGCTGCTCTGACTGCGCTGGGGATGGGGAGAGCAGTGTGCACCGGCCTGGTGCCCATTGTGGAAGGTTGCCTCAGCTTGGAGGCTACACCAACCACCGGCATGGTATTTCCCAGGCACAAAAATAATTCAGGATTAGGAGAGAGGTCTAAAAAAAATACTGTGAAGAAGGGAAAACAAAGCTGCAATTATTCTTACTGATGAGTGGCCCAGGAAAGGAAAAAAAAAACTACAAAAAAAAATGAAAAGAAAAGAAAAGAAAAAACCCAGCAGTTGCCTCTCAGGTTGAGAGGAACGTAACTGTGCTCATTCTGTAGCCTACAGCAAGCAGGGCTTATAGAAACTGAGAGGGCTTCTTCTTTCTCTCTTTCACTCCCTCCTCCTTCTCCTCCCACAGACACGCTGCTCCCTCCCCTTCCTTCACTCCCTCTCTCCCTCTGTTTCTCACTGTTAGAAGTCTACCACGAAGTCAGCCAAAGCAGTCCAAGGGGGCGTAACTCCACTGGAAGGTATAACCACCACTCGGCAAAACCGTGATTACAGAGACCTGGCTGACTCTGTGTGTGTGTGTGTGTGTGTGTGTGTGTGTGTGTGTGTGTGCGTGTGTGTGTGTGTGTGTGCGTGTGTGTGCAGCCAGTGTTACCCAGCACAACTGTCAAAACAGCTCTCTCTCTCTCTCTTTCTCTCTTTCCTCACGCTGAACCCTGGAAATAGATGGACTCTGTCTGCATCTGCAACTGCCCTTACTGAAATGTGTAAGAGGAAAAATCCCTATTATTCATAATAATATTATATCAAAAATACTTTTTTTTATTATTGAGTTGTATTAAAATCTGTTTCTTCCATACCTTTAAAGAGGCACCAGAATATAAGCTTTGTTGCTGCTCAACTGGTTTGGACTGCTGGTGCTGGTTGTTGTAGTCAGTGCCCTTTGCCTTAGATTGGAGTGTCTCTCTTTCTCTCTTTATTCTCTCTGAACAGCAGCGATGGAACACTACAATAACAGACGTGTCATTGTTGTAATACGTCATTTGTAAGCATTCGTTGACTCACACTAAAAAATGATTTCTTACAGTTTCCAACAGTGATGTGTGCAACATTTCAAACTGAACCCAGTATGTTAATGTCAGTAATGTTAACGTGCTTGTGAAATCAGTGGAGAGTGTTTGAAACTCCAGTGGCCTGTTCAGAAAGAAGTGTAAAGTTAGTATATTAAAGGTTGGTGAAAGTGAGTACAGGATCTTGAGTACAGGATCTTGAGTACAGGACCTTGAGTACAGGACCTTGAGTACAGGATCTTGAGTACAGGATCTTGAGTACAAGACCTTGAGTACAGGATCTTGAGTACAGGACCTTGAGTACAGGATCTTGAGTACAGGATCTTGAGTACAGGATCTTGAATACAGGATCTTGATTAAAGTAACCAATTTGACAATCATGAAGGAGAAGCTGTATCAGGGTCAGAAACAAAAAACAAAAACTGTCCATTCATCTTGAAACAAAATGAACCTGCCATTTCTGCATGCTCAGTCTTTTTTCTTTCACAGACTACAGTTGTACACAGCATTAGGAAATGTAGGTTTTGCTTGTTGGTGACAGACAAATGAGAGTACTGAATTTGGACTACATTAACCGGACACAATATGACACGGAGATTTTTTTTTTCCTCAGGGCTCCCTGCTCTGTGCGAGACATAAAAGGGAGAGTAAGTTTTACATGGAAAAGCTCCATCTGGCTCAGTTTAGAGAGGCGAGGAGATGTGCTAGAGTAAGAGGGGCACATTGCGGTGTCATGGTGAACTGGAACTTTCTAACACATCATACTCCAATAAAAAGAGAAAGACCAGGGAGGAAAACCCAACACAGGCCTCGTCTCATCCTCCACCAGTTCTATATTACACATTTTCCTTTCTTGCTCTGTAGCTAAGCCTGACCTCTCACCTGTACAGGATGGAGGGTCAACATTCCTTGTATAAATCAGTTAAGTGTGATTTTATTTTACAGGCTGTTTTTTCTCCTGTACTCACTTTGACACTAAATATGTGCCTTCAACAGTCAGTTTCCTTAATAGGGACACTGCTGCCCAGAATAGCAGCAGCTATTCTAGCACATTTTCAATCATGCACCAGGGGCTATCATGACAAGCCTGAAACAACAGGATATCACGTGAATGAATGGCGTGAGTCCAACTCTAACTCCAACTGCTACTGCCTGCTGAGGTGCACGATTAAGAGCCCGCTTGGCAGTCATCCAACTTCCCAGGACTACCTGCAACTGTCGGGAAACCCGTCTCTGACGAAGATCCATCCTGGGGGTTACTGAGTTGAAACATGCTTAAATGAAAAACTAGAGAGATCCAAGGAAAAGGTTGGTTGTTTTCTGGAGATAATCACCTTACAGTGCAGAATAATTAGTCATTAGGAATGAGAGTGCCTCTGCTACCTGCAGGTAAGACGGCTGCCACTGTAATGTAATACAGTGCGGAAAGCTCCTCATTTAAAAACAGTGAAACATTCCAAAGTCAACAGCGCCAAAGGAGATCTCAGGTTCATTTCCATCCGCACAAACCAAGTTGGGCAGGTCAGCATCCTTATGTTTGGCTACTATGGCCGACCACTTCTCTAAAAATAGTGTAACGGCCAACTGTTTCATGGTTGAAATGTAGAGAACAGGGTGAGGTGAAGAATTCAGTGGCTATCAATGAGAGGAAGATGTTGACAAAAGAAGATTAAATGCTCATACAGTATGCTAAATTGCTCAGCCTCTGTTATCGTTTTCGAGAAATCTTTCAAAATATGGGGCAGCCAGACTGCAAAGCATTTAGCAGGGCTTTCTCAAGACCACCTCAGTTCAGTCTTAATCCATTCCAGGAATACAGTAGGGCAAGAAAAACACTAGAGGAAACTGATTCATATAGTAATTAGGACCAAGAATGAAAAAAGAGAAAAAGACAAGAAGAAAGATGTAGTCCAATGTATTTAGTTAATCCCTACTAACTACTACATATGTTCAGTTCCTTCCAGTGACATAGCTGTTTAAGTTTTACTTTCTGTGGAAGGCCAATGAGACAGAGGTGATGGAACATGAAACAGATTAAAAGGAATTATTGCCTTTTCTGAAAACTGAAGATAGCCCCTTTTTAATATGCCTTCCTCTTATTTTGGCACGGACATGAAAATCACCAAATCTATATTTAAGTGCCGGTGACTATTCCTGCACAAGTCGCTCAACAAAGCTTCTCTTTTCTTGGTTTTCAGCAAAAATACCACTAAACATGTGGTGGAGCACATTCCAGCTGCAGAGAGGCTGAAAGGTGGAGGTGGTGGTCAAGGGGGGAAGGAGGGAGAAGCTGTGAGAGTGACTGTATGAACATCTCCACACACAATGGACTGCAGCTGAAAGCAGCATCATGTTATCAACCCACACTTGCTGACATGCTGCTGACACAATAATGCAGTGCCCTGTGTAATTGGGTAAATTCAGTCTTGCCTCAAAATACAGTCTCAAATGTGCTTTAACCTCCATCTTCAGTTTCCTGGTTGAGGATATTGCTATGCTTGTGATGTTCAGGTTAGAGCTCTGTGATTTGGCTGCTGCTGGAAAACAAAACAGAACTGATAGCAGTTCAGTCAGAAAAATAATGCTGATATTTCAGGGTTATGGAATCAATAATGTCATCTGTTTATTATCTCTTCCAGGCAGTGGGTGGCTGGTTGGTAACCTGCTCTCTGGCTTATGTGTGCATACAGTTTATATGAAAGACACCGCTCATGGTCACATGACGTCAGCACTAAGGTGGTGCTGTGGCTGTGAAAACAAACACGCCGGGGTGCTGCAGATAAGAGGGTTCAAACACCTTCCACCCCTGCTACAGACACACACACACACGCACACACACACACATACACATACACACACACACACAAACACACATAGTCTAAACACTAGGGGGGCTAGATAGATAGTCATGCACATGGCCCTGTCATCACTCTGAATGCTATCAGTCAACCGCACGTCAGGCAACATGGAAAATAAAACAAACACTCACTCATGCTGTACACAACAAAAAGGTGCCTGAGCATTTGGGGGCATGTACAGCGGCTCAGTGAACACAGGCATGTGCCATTAACATACATCAAGCATAACCTGGGAGGATATAAACATACGTTCTCTCTTTGTGTCGCCCTGCTTCAGGATTCTCACAGGGATTCCTGCTCATCAGTCAACCTTTGGCTTCTTCGTGGTCAACCACCCACACAAAAAACATGCATTCAACAAGTTGTTTAAGCATCATGGGAAATCCTTCCTTATTCCTCACATGCTGTAGTTCACAATGCAAATCTTAATATCCATTCTCAAGGGCATTGTTTCTAATGTTGTGTGTGTAGGAAGGTAACCTAAATGTGTGGGTTATTCATTTATTAATTTGCATTGTGATTTGAGCATGCATGTACAATAGATGGGACCATTTTTCTGTTTCTGCTGCCACAATGGCAAAAAGATTCTTTACCGAAGTAAACCATTATTGCCACAAGCACATACGTAACAGAAGTTTTAGAAAAATCAAGTTTGCTCAATTAGAAGTGTTGATGTATCTGTAGTAGGCCTGCATCTGTCGATTCTTTTTGGAGTCTAATGTTCTTCCGAATATATTTTAGCCATTAATCAAGTAATTGGATAAAGGACTTTTGCATTTTTAAACATATTTCCACAACTTAACATTAGACCTAGGCTCTACCTAGTCATCCATAGTGACATATTGACATTACACTACCACAAATACATACAGCGCTGCTGAGTTTATCTGAATTGGCCATCAAGGTAATATCAACGCTGATGTTACCGACTGTCGAGTACAAAAGTAGTCGAGGCAAAGAATTTGGTTCGAGGATTTTTGTATAATGAAATTCATTGATTGCCTCGAGGATTCACTGCAGCTCTAATCTGTAGTGAAACATACAAGAATAAAAGTATTTTAGAAATGTAACTAGTATTCTGATGTTGTTTAAAAAGCAGAAAAGTAATAATAAAAAGCCATTCCAGGTAGAAAAATACAACATTACAAAAGGTCTTAAAATGTATAGAAGCATTAGCTGCTAAATATTCTGTGTATGAAAATATCAAAAAGAAAATGGTAAATTATGTAACATTATATTATTGAATTGTTAATACTGATCATTTGGTGTGAGTTGAATTTTATTCTTCTAGCTGACAGAAGTACTATGTACTGTATACTGCTGTGTTTTCACTTTTATCAGTCAGTTGTCTATCACAGATTAGTTTAAACTCAAATAGCACACAATGTTCTCTGTGCACAGTATGTTTATCATGCAAAGCTGAAACGTACAGGAAGCTGTGCCTAGAGATCTGATCCCTGTAGCTAACTTTAGAGTGGTGAAAGAGTGTAAAGATGAGATGGAAATAATTAGCTAAAGCACCAGTGGTGTTGGAAAAAACTGGTGACAGGTGCTTATTAGGCAGCACCCACTTCTCTTGTGTCTTCTGTGTGTAAAACACAAAGCCTGTGAGGTTTTGGACAGGGAGTGGACGCATTTCAGGGACGTAGGAATCTGAAATATGCCCTGTTCTGGGACTGCAGTTTAAACAAAACATTAAGTGCAAGTTTGATTAATTAAAAGCAACTAAGGCTTCCTGAATTCCTCTCTCAGTCATGCTGCATGAAATGCCATGTGGTGGGCTAGCAGCTCTACTACAATGAATCAGAGGTGAATTTCCCCAGCGCTCCTTTCGGAACAATTCTGGCTCTTCCTGTTTCTCCAGTCGGAGACCTAAGTTGGCTTTCACTTAACTTCTTTTAATTGAATTCCACATTTACCTATTAGAGTATTTACTCTTAGCACTCACTGAGTTTTGTTTGCAATTATACATTAACTTGTTTCTATTTCTCAGGCTTTTCTCATTGACCTACATATAGTGTCTATTAGCTCCCTCCATGACTCACACCTTAACTCATTTGGTTGGTCGCTCAGTGGTTATTCACTAATTTCCTTATTCCCATTCCTTTCACTTTCATAATTACTCCCATGTGCATGCAATCAGTTCAGTCAGAAACCGGAATGCTTCCTGTTGCATTTATTTTACCTCCCTCGCTCTTTCATCTTTTAACTTCTGCCACTGTTCTATCTTCCTCTAAAGGACTGAAATATCAGGGTCCCTGGTTGATGTTACAAACTGCACACCACCTCTAGAGTCAGAATTTAGATCCTGAACAATGGCAAGAATTTTCAAAAATGCCAAGAGAGTCATTGACAGTAGTTCTGATTTCTCCTCCATGTGTTGGAGGAGTGAAAACCTGACAGAGGACAGAATGAGACCACAAATGAACTCGAGGAAGAGGTGATAATATATCATTTTAATGTAGTTTATTTTACACGCTTGGTTGCTCTATAACTACTCTCCAGTGTTTAAAAGACAAGTTTCTAGTATGGAGGGAAGGTCTGCCATACAGGACAAACCTGGATGACGTCTCTAAGCAGCTGAGTACCCCTCAAATTCAGCAGTTACACATTATGACAACTGCTCCTTTTCCTGTCAGATACAAACACCCAGCTACCTTTTCATCCCTAAACCATTGCTTTTCTCCTCTGTCAAAACCTTCTTCACTTCTCCCCAATAAAAAACACTGTACTTTACACATGACAAATTGCAAAGGCCAATGATTTTCATTCCTTGCAGCTGAGTTGCTGTAAATCAATCCCATTTATGACCATCACATTCCTTTCCCTTGTGATTTGCTACAGTCTTCCGCACATCCACCCAACATCTCGATGTTCCCCCTCTTGTGAAAGCCCTGCGTCCTTCGGTGAATCTTGGATTTCACAGCTGGAGTTGATAAAGCCCTTAAGTGGTGAATGGGACTCTTCCCTCAAAAACAACAAGCAGGAGAGGGGAGGCTGAATTGTACCAAAGTTTGGGTAAGATGATAGCTGTGCTGGAGGGCTGGAGGAGGAAGGTGCAATCCAAAAGAGGGCACTGCGGAACATGGTCTCATGGAAAAGAAGAACCACTAAACAGTTAATTGATGATTTGATTAGTCCATTCAGACATGTTATGTCAGAGCAGCAGTAGTTCCCTGAATGGAAAAGATGACTTTGGTGGTATAACTCTCCCCACTTTATATTTTGCAAAATATAAAAAGCAAACACAGTATATCTCAACAACTAATCAAATTATAAAGCTGGTTTGTGCAAAAAGAAAGGAACGGCAAGGGAGTTTTGAGTCCAACCCCACAGAGACAATGTGGCACCACCCTGCACTGCTTCAGTGTCATCCCAAGCCAAATACAACAACAAACTGATATGACAAAAATACTGAAGCAGTCATTGCTATTGTTGGTGAGTTAAATTTTTCCATGGCAGGTCAAGCGCAATAGTCATCACATGTAAATGAAGCAGAAACTGAAGGAGAAAATCTTACTGTACAGAAAATTACTAATATACTTCTAACAACAAGCACAGCTGAAAACTAAATCATTTCCAAAGCAAATGTCTTTTTTTTAAATGCAAATCCACCTGAAAAGCAGCTTCTGTAAGGTGACAGGATGATAATGGAGTCACACAACAGAAAACCTCTGTCACATGCAGGAGGTCCAGCTCCACAGTCCTGTACCCTGTTCAGGACACATCTGTCATGCTGCATTCATACAGTGCAGTTTATTAAATTCTGTATGTAAATTCTACAGCTAGTGAAATGCAGTTGTAATCAATCATTTAAAACGTTACATTTAATCTTCACACATGACTTCCATTATTATATTATCACAACTGTCAGCGTCTTTGTATCAGATAAATTTTCTTTTGCCAAACAAGAGACAAGTATCCCTTGAGGAACTGGCTTAAGCCTCATTACTTTCCATCTCCTAGGCTTTCAATAGGGAAAGCTAGTTGTTTGCTCATCTTATAAACACATATTGGTGTCATGTGTGGCTGGCCTGGGGTTTGCTTTGACTCACCCTCATTAACGCTGAGGCTCGTTTTACGCTGTCTGAGTGCACTGTCTGATTAAAGAAGACGGTTAAAAGCTGCCCAGCTGCCTTCAGTTGTACCCCTGGAAGCTGGCACGCTGTCAACAGACCCAGATGTGAGTGTGATGCTGTGCACGTGTATCTCTCTCACATATAAAGCACATGCAGCATTGTGCCGACTAACGTGAAAACACACAGACACAGTACCGCACGATAACAGACAGTGTGTTCACTGTGCAACATCTCATTATGTTGAATGTCTACTGAGTATCTTGCCTTTAAACATAGCCCAAGGCACTGGACTGTACATGTTCACTGTCTTGTAAACTACATGCAGTCCTTACATGAGCTCAAAAGAAAAACCAAAAAAACAAAAAAAACAGCTGGCGGGCGCCTCTGTTCTGTTTTGATTTATAATGCGATCAGGAGGGGAGAGGAGAGGCAAGACAGTCATCTAATTGGTGCACTCTGACCTGTTGAACAACAACTCAGGGGCATTGTGAGAGATTCATGTCAGCTAAGTGGAATGAGCAGGAAGTGTGTCTACCTGTGACTGCCTATGTGCGTGACAAGACAGGGTGGGCTGTGGGAGTTCTTCTCCTCTGACATAAATGTGTCGTCTGCACATCCTGTCGGCCGGCAGCGTGTTGAAGCAGCTTCTGCATATGGGACCCTAACTCATGACTGCTGTGCCTCCATCCCCTAACATGGGATATGTAAAGTTAATATGCTAACTATAGGTTTCATTGAAAGTTTTAGGTCTAAACGCTGTTTCAGAGAATAAACGTCTGCTGGAAACTCAACTGTTTATATAAACTCACCAGTGATGATGGAGCTCGTATCAGTTTGCTGTGGGCATGCCCGTGGTGAGCTGCTTGTGCCTACCAAAGTTAGGCTGGAGCAAAATCAACATTTGTGGAACGCAACAGGAAACCAAAGAACAGCAAAGCTAATTCCCAGCAGACAAAAGCTAACAGCTCAAACATGCCGAACATAACAATACCCATTGAAATCTCCATTTACTCCTACAGATCTACAAAACCCATAGTTCCATAATATACTGTATGTTTGTGGAGCAAAAGCAGTGATCCCTGCATTAATGGACAAAGTCTCTAAATCACTGCTATTCCTTTATGCTGCTTATCTTCCTTCCTCTGCTTACTCCATCAATCTGTGAGATATTACCAAAGCCTTAGAGGCATGAGTGTGTGAGAATGAGAGAGACGCATCCATCTAAGTGAGTAAATCACTGATAGATGAATCAAGAGTCAGAAAAAGGAAGAAGCTTTGTTTTTCTATGGAATTGTATGTATTACGGTAAAAGAGGTGCTCACATCCATTACTATGTGTGTGTGTGTGTGAGAAAGAGAGAGCATTGGACTGATAAGAAGATTCAACATGAACAGTCAACAACAGGAAATGTCTTTTTGCAGGGGTGTTAAACTCCAGCAAGCAAGGAGCAACTGTTCTGTTTCTTTCCCAGCTATCCCTGTCTTTACATCTTTTGATTGGATGAATGCACCTGGTCCAGGTAATCAACAGTGGGTAGGGTCGGGACAGTTGGAAAACAAGCAGGACAGTGGGCCTGGAGGACTGGAGTCTGACACCTATGCTTTAGAATTATAACCTGTAGGAGAAAGATGAGTGGAATAATGAAATGGGCTGGTGGAATCTGGAGGGAGAAGCCACTGCAGATGGGGAGAATTGAAATGTGACCACTGTTGGGGTAAATATGGTCTGACACAAAACTGTATTTCTGTAGACCGCAGAAATCATGACATGAAATACACACAGCCTTCAAATTAGTCATTTCTAAAGTGGTTATTTTTGGAAACATTCAGCAATCTGAGACCAGCGTGGCCTGAAAATGAAGGAACTTAATCGTTTCTCCTGTTGCAGAAAGGTGAAGGAGGTGAGGGCTTGACTGGAAGCTGCTACAGTTCGTACATTTGGGAAAGTTTCTGATTGGAAAGAGAAGATACAGTAAGGCCAAAAATACTCGTGTTATACTCTGGTGAAAGACACTTCAGGTTCAACTATCTGTTGCTGAGCAGTTTAAGATTGCCCTCCTGGGAGATGTACTTGCCTTTATTGTACTACATGACACAGGAGAATATTATGGTAACAGTCCCGAGAAGAACGGAGTTACTGTGCAGATATATCTGTCACAGACTCAGACTGAGGCCTTTTCTACAAAGCGATACACAAACGGTGAAAACTCAAGACAAAGCATTATACAATTTGTAACTGTAAAACATAGCTCTCAAGGGCTTATTGACAAATCAGATATTAATGACCTCATGTACCATAACCCCAAATGACATGAATAATAAGTCAGAAGCAACTAAGTACCATGAAATCATTCTTGGAACCTGCAGTGCGGTAGCAGAGGAGCAGTAGCAGAAGTCATTTAGTCAAAGTGATATAACAGTGGGGAACTCATGATTTAGCAGTGGAGTAGCAGCTGGCGCTACAATGTCCCAACACTCACGTCCCAAACACTACTGTGGATAACCACTGGCAAGAAATGCTCTTCACACTTTTCCTTTGCACAGATCCGGCAGCCACTTAGATGCAAAAGTCATTTGCAGTACAGTTACTGGTACCACAATGTGATTAAAGGGCTAAACTGGCTTTGAAATCATACCCCAGAGTAACACAGACTTTATTTTTGTCTTGTAGCCGTGGAAGTAAATCAAACTGGGGAGGAAAGAGCGAGTTGAAGAACTGCCAAAAACCTCTAATTCCTTCCTACTTCCCTTTATTGGCTCCCTGCCTCCAGACAAACGGTCGGATCAGAAATCGCCATGTGCAGATCTGTCAGTTTGGCTCTGACAGAGTTCAGACCTTGATTACGCCAGGAGTTAAGGAGTTGTTTGGGTATCTGAGGGTGCAGTCACCTGGCTCACATACGATTTTTGGTTGTGATTGGCAAGAAAGTATCAATGCAACCCGAAGAACACAATCAGACTCTAGTCAGTTTCCAGTCGCCGATAGATAAACACACTGATAAACTTATTGCGATAAACTTTACCACAATTCCAGGGAAATGGCCACAAATGTGATTCACTCACAGGAGTTTACTGTAATGATGGGTCCAGGCCTTCTTTTAGACAGTTCTTTATTCAGCTTTTCCCTTTAGACACAAACCTCAGCGTGCCAGAGGTGATGGTGGTTGCTGGAGGATCAGTGCCACATGTAACAGTTTCCAGTGTTTTTTTTTAATTATCCAACTGTCTGACTGTGCACCACAGAAGAGCCAGGTAAGGCTGCTGCTACATATTATAATTGGAAAATGGTGCAACTTAAACTGGGTTTCTAGACTTGTAATGACAGTGACATTTATAGACTTACTTCTCACACAATAATCCTAATCTGTAGTAACCTTTGTCTTTGTCTGAAATAGGTATTAATGGTTGTAAGGACCAGAATTTTTCTGCCTGGGCTTCTATGTTTTTGAGAATTTCTGGATAGAAGCAAAGAGAGCATACACACTCTAGCTTACACACAAATGACTTAAACTGGTCCCTATACTTGTTCAGTGCAGTGAAGATATTTTGGCCTCTTTGGCTGCCTTCAGACTTTATTAAAGAACTGAACATGTGGCTAGGTGCTGAGAGCCTCTACCATGAAACTCATTTCTCTTGCTTAAATCATTCTGATGAAAACCAAACAGGGGCTGAGAGAGGCTAACAGCGAACTAGCCAGCCAGTCAGTCAGTACAATCCTCCTCACCCCTCACCACCACATCCACATTGTCCAATTAAGGTCTTCTACTCCCCGCTCTGTGCCCAAGCAGGCTGCCACAGGCTGCCAAACCCCAAACAGTCTGGTCAGGGGAGTTAATCTTGCTCTCTGGGCTTGACAGGCGATGGTGTGTGATGCTGTGTGCTCTGACACTTCATCATCAGTGGGTGGGCACTGACGCATGGGCACAGGGCTATAAAAGGCCTGGAGTAGTCAGATCTGTGTCCCCTACCCCCTTACCACTGTGTTTGGACCAGCTGTCGGTCCAGGGAGAGCTGTGGATGTGTTTGTGTGTGTGTCCTGGAGTAAGGTGGCTAGACTTTACACTTGCAGCACAAGTGTGAGTAGTGTTATAACATACAGCAGGCTCCTGCCAGCGAACCATAGCATCGTAACTTCACTTTAAATGAAATGTCGCTCTGCTGTGAAAACGGCTGTGCTAACAAGCTGCAAGGTTCTCTCATGCATAATGTAACATAGGACAAGGCTGTGGCTGCTCTGAACTTTCTATTGTGTCTTCTATAGGAAGAAATAGAAGAAATACTGCAGAAAGAGGCATAAAACAGACCACCATAGGTAAGTCAACAGTACACTTAGGGATGCAAAAATTTATTTTCAAAAAAATGCCCAAAATGCCACTGGTTTCTCAACAAATTGTACACATAAATGTCACTTTACTAGGCCTGGACAGTATTACTTAGCCTGTGTCAACTGGGCCTATGGAGGAGTTTTCTCAAGTGTGAGAAAATACTCCATACAATGTCATCAGGGTTAAGTTGACTTTGGTTTTATAACAAAAAGCCTGTGTCACAAAACTGGAATTCAACAGAAGTTGGCATTTAGTAAGAATGAAAATATGCTCTCAAGTTGCATTGTGGGAATTGTAGGAACCCAGCATTTGGAGTTTGAACTTTATGAGGGACTAAAGGTCTCATAAAAACTCTATTGTGCGATCTTCAACCTCATGGAAATGAAACAGTAAATCAACCATTCTTATGTAGGAAAATTAGCCAGGCCCATCTTCTGGTATGAAGATGTGTAATATACGTTGGGCTGCCTCATGTTTGAGAACTACACAGAATGATCAGTATACACAGTTCAAGACTTTGACAACTTAAAAAGCACAAAATCAACCATGGATTGACTCCACAAGTTTACAACCACTTTCTTCACAAACAAAATACAATGAAAGGCAGCGTCAAATGTTTCAAGCACGTTATTTTCCTCTACATTTTGCTAATATTCAGACATGTACATGCAGTCCTCTCAAGCTAAGATGTGATGTAACAAATGTTTTAGAGCCAACAAACTCAGTACTGATGATAGTGAGATCAGCACGACAGCAGTGCATCAGAGAAAGGGCTGCATGGGGAGTGACTGATCCTGCTGTAGGGCAGATCTGAAGGAACAAAGCATAACTTGCAGATCATTTTGCAACTGTATAGAAAATCAGGCTGTCAGAACAGCTAGGCTATGGTGACTGAATGCCCTGACGAGATGTGAGGTTAGCCTACATGCCACTGCACATACTGTACCGTGTAAATGAACTTTGCTTGTTTGAACCTACAGTGTAGTATATTTCAGCTTGATTTGTGGCTGAAGCATGAAAAGTTTTGCACATTCAGTCAGAAAAACTCAGGCCTTTTTTCTGCCATCATTTTGGACATTTTAGAGCCTGACCTGTTTATGATGGAACAGAAAGAACCACATTCTCAGATTTGGTTTGACCGCTGCACTGGCTCCAGACTTGACTACTCAGTGAGACTAAAAGGAGCCTGCCTCAAGCCTGACAAACACAGTCAGCATCACTCCGCGTTATCTTATCTCATTGCTGTAAATCTTTGAGATGCTATCGGGCACAGCATTGATCTCTATCAACCTTTTTGGTTTGCAGAGTTTCCTAAAACCCTCTGAGAAACCAGAAACAAGCTATAGCGGCCAAGACTGGCCTGGAGCAGAAACACGGGACGAAAGCCAGGCGCAGGCTTGCTACTTTAACTTCTCAGCTACTGCTGTCTTTTTATATTTATCAAGGGAAACAGTGGTGCACTGCAGGAAAGAGCTTTCCAGAAATGACAGTGGTTACTGGTAAGTCACACTCTGGTGGTGCAGTTTCTTACAGTCACTGTAATTAGATTAACAACAGAGATGACAAGTATTCACATGTATGTGGATACCTACTCAGATATTAGTATTATAATATATTCCATCAACATCCATGCCCTAACCTCAACTACAGTGGATTCCACATGGCCTGAGGAAGCCATTACTGGACTAGGGGCTGTCTCTAACCATAGCCTTGCAGTGATTTTAGCTTTTTATATGTAGGAAAACTGTAGAACAGGTTCTTCTCTAAGGTTTTTCCCACAATCCAAAATTGAGAATGGGTGGCAGCAGTACAGGGTGTGGGAGGGTGTGCGAGGCAGTGGAACTAACTGGTGGTTGAGCCCAGCGGCTTCTATCGTGTGCCACTGAGCTCCATTTTTCCACCTAAACAAATAACGTCACAGCACCTGTCAGAACAAATAGCACAAAGCTGACAGAGTGCAGTGTGGTCTCATAAGCTGCATAGACTTTACTCATCTACTGTGTGCACTTAATAAAGGAGAAACAGAAAGATTGGGCAGAATCACTTCAGTTACCCTAGAAAGGGAAAGATAATAGGATGCAAAACAGATCACCAATGGCATGAATCACTGAATGCATTGATCCACCAATCCATTATTTATACCCACTAATCCTGTCTTGTTAAGCCTGCTGAGCTCACACATTAGGCAAATGGAGGGAGTACACTCTGGATAGGCCACCAGTCTGTCACAGTGCACATTTAGACCACTCACATATTTCTTTTATTTCTAAATTCACCTATGCTGCATGTCTTTGACTGCTAAAGGAGAGTGGAGCACCCACAAAAAAGCCAGGCAGACATGGGAACAATATTCTGGGAAAAAGATACAAAATCCAGACAGAACATCCTGCAATTACTACTGAATTCAACTTTCTTGTTGTGGACGGGGCTAACCACTGAGTCACTTCCAAGAAATCATTACTATAAAGTCAGTTGTTGGGCTGCACTGACGTTAATAAGCTGAGATAAGATGAAAATTGAGAAAGGCATTTGACAGAATGTAAAATGAGAGCCGTTGTGACATTTGAGATCCTTTACGCACACTGTAAAATATCCAGAGCCACGTTGGAATTATTTAATAATCAATAAATTGGTAAAAAAAAATAAAATAAAATAAAACTGTGTGTGACATAAATATGTGAAATTCAGGGAAAAGAAATGCAGCTATTGGACTGGGCAGGCTGTAAGAGGATAAATTGAAGCTCTGGCTGTAGGTAAGGAGAGTCTGCGCTGGTGATGAGCTGCTCTGTAGATTATTGAGTTTCCTGGAGTGGAATAAAATGCTTCACATGGTGGTTTATGAAATTGAACATCCATGAAGCTGAGTCACGGTTGAGCCTGAGCGACTGTTCGGTGACTTGTAAAAAATGTGTGTTTGTGAGAGCGAGTGAGGATTTCTGAGGACAGAGTTTGTGTTTATCTCTGTGGTTCACATGTATTTATGCCTATGTTTGTGCAAGTGTAAGGGCTTTCTTGTCTTGTGCGGGGGGTATTTACCAGTTCATAACCTTTAATGGTTTGGTAATGGTGTTTGAGACTGTGCACTGCCAGACTGGAGTTAAAAACTGGAGTCAAATCCAAGTGGTGGAGTGGAGGGAGCATCCCATCATTCAGACAAAAACATTCGGCGCATTACTCACTATGAGAAGTGGGGTAAACATTCAACACCAGATATTCACCTAATTTAATTGAATAATCCTTTAGCATGAATAGAAGATTAGAGTTTTACACCTGTAAATATTTCTCAGATAACAAATGGTCAGTGGTTGAGCTTGGTCTCAGTGGGTGGGGCCAGACACTAATCTCTGCTTTCTCTGATGAGATATAAATGATTATTTGAGCCCTCCTTTCAGGAAGTTGTGAGATTAGCTAAAAAAGGTCAAAAGGAGGCAGCACCACCATTAAGAAAGTAAGTAGAGGGCACAGCCCCCCCCCCCCCCCCCCCCCCCCCGGGCCAGCTGGAGAGCGCTCCCACGACTACTGGACTGTGAAATTACCACAAACATGAGAAGAGGAAAAAAAACAAAAACACATATTTCACTGCCTTGATATTGAAGGCCAAGAATGTTCATTTCACAAACAAACTCTCTTCCAGATTCTGCAGTGCAGAGATTGGGGCATTAGCCTCTCTGTGGTTTCTGCACAGGAGCAGAAAGAAAATAAACAAACTCCCTGCCCTTAAAGCTGCTTAAAGAAGGCAATTAGAAAACACAACTCAAGGCTGATGGTGATATCAGAGGCAGAACAGTGAAGTGGGAAGGTGGGAATATTTGTCAGGTACTTTCAATCGGGATTAAAAAAAAAAACAGAAAATGATAAAGAAATACACAAATGCACTTTGTGGAATAAAGTGGACAAGCGGAAGGTTAAAACTGACAGAATAGCTGTGATTAAATGCACATACAATTTTTTTTATTTCCCCCTCTGCGGGGTTTAACACTGTTGTTTTCATTTCCTGTGCCAAGACATATTCTTTGCACACCCACTTGAGCGTGAGGTTAGGCGGTGAAAGAGGCCAGGTTTGGCTGAGCATTCACTGCGGGGACAGTGGGAAACCATCTCTCTCCTCATGGCTAATACTCACTGGAGCCTCTGAAAATAAGCCTAATAGGCCTGATGTGGGTGAGTGGGGAGAATGGATGCTATTGGCCTGAAGCAGCATGCAATAGGCTTCTGAATATTTGCAAAAATGGGTCTGGAGCACACCTACTCATTATGGTAACAGGCAGCTCTTAAAGGCTGACGTATGGACAAACGCTTGCGGTGAAATGTGCCAGGATGGGCGAAGGTCACAGAGTACGCCTGCAGGATGCTGTCCTGGGATGACCTCTTTATTCCACTGCAGTCGTTTTGGTTTCAGTCTAATTCCTTCTATTTAATTTGTCCCAGAGAACCATTTTGAAAATCACCCAGTTTACAACATTTATCTTTCCACTGATTTTAATTACCTCAGCGAGTAGAGTCTGACACCATGTACAGTGGATTCCCTGTCATAAATTAGAATTTAATCATCTCTTGTCTTCTGATCTTTGATCTTCTTGTTATTGCAATAATATTTAAAAAGCTGATATTTGCCATGATGATGACAATGGTGCAGCTAAATCCAAACTGAGTTAAGTGTTATGACTTTTTCTCAGCAGTACCACACATGTACTGTACATGTACTGTACATGTACAGTACTGTACATGTACAGTACATGTACTCGTGACTAAATTGCCCATAGGAGTGAGTGTGAGTGTGTGAGGTTGTGTGTCTCTATGTGGCCCTGTGATGGACTGGTGACCTGTCCAGGGTGGACCCCTGCCTTCCACCCAAAGAGAGCTGGGATAGGCTCCAGCTGATCCCTGGGACCCTGGTTAGGAATAAGTGGGTATAGATGATGGATGGATGGATGGATGGATGGATGAATCACAGACTAGGTTAAATAACAAGCAGCTCTGTTTAAATAAAGCAGTACAGTTTAACAGCAGCACACACTACATCCTCCAAAATGACCATAGAGCTGACTCAACAGCTCTCTGAAACAAACTGGGCCTTATCACCTTCATAGAGGAGGACTTAATGCACCAATGCTTAGACTGCAGTGGTTTTAGGCCAGTATACCTGTCAATCCCAGAATATTATAACATAAGGCAAAGAAAAAATCCTCCCAGATCCTCATATTTAAAAAAAACTGAAACAAGTATTTGCCATTTTTTATTTTAATTAATGTACTTAAATGGGTTTGCACCCAGCAATTATTTTCATTATCATTCATGTTTCTAATTCACTTGTTTAATCAACTAAGACTCATGGTCTTAAAACACTGATCCCAAACAGTGAAACTGCCCTCCACAATAGAGCACAGACTGAATGTATCAGAGAAATCACAAAGTTGACAAAATAGTTGTTAATCAACTATCTATTGATCAACTGATGCAGCTCTAAATTTATGATGAATCAATTGTCAAAATGATCTGGTTTCCTGCTTCATCAGATAATTATTTATCCATATAATTAAATCGGTTAGATTGTCTGGAATGTCTGAAATGGTCTTTTCCAAAATGTCTATAAATATGAACTTCTTAAAATGTGAAAGAAAAAAAGTGAAATAAGGTCTATCAATAATTTTAGGGTACAAACCAAAGCAATGATCTCTAGATGTGACAGGGAGCTAAAACAGAAATCCTCCTACAAAGGCTAAAGATCTACACCATCTCTCCCACTAGTTACAATTCAAGTAAAACTCAGCAGATGTGAAACTGCCAGTGCTGCGGCACTGTGGGCCCAAAGTGCAAGCTGCATGGAAAATCAGAACTCTCTCGGGTCCATGTTAGTGGCTCCTTATGGCCTGCTGAGGTTCCACACAAAAGTGCGAGCTTCTGCTCAGGGGCTCTAACCCAGGGGCCATCCAGAGGGACCAGCAGTGAAGCCTGCACATTAAAGTAGTGCTGCCGTAAGCTCCTTTCTTTCATCTCACAGTCTGCATAGACTGCCCTGCTACTGTCTGGACCCCGTGGGTTTTGTTCTTCCCTCCCTTCAATCCGCACCAAAATAAACTCTTGAAAGGTCGGTAAATCAAATCACCAGCGGGAAAATGGTTTGACTGGTACATGAAATCAGGGAACATTTAAAAAAATATTTATTTTTGCAAGCACTGTACATCATTAATAAAGCGTACCTTGAAAATACATTGATTGGAGATATAACTATGAACATCCACACACTATTCCGAAGGATAAATATTCATTTTAAAAATACAGTGCATGCTGATGTTTCCCATCATGTCCCAGATGGGGGCAACTGTAGCAGACAGACTTAGCTTTAGTGATGAGGAGGGAGTAAATGGATTAGTCTCAACTGGATGCTTTTGGATCAGCGTGGAATTCATTATTATGGAAAATTTTCTCATGGAGGGAAAAAAGACATCATATATGTCATTTATCCTAAGGCATGCCTAACAGTGATTATAGCCTATATTGTGGCTCACTGGTTATGCAACTTCTAATCTAGCCTAGCTGGGGCTGTGTGTGCCGGCGAGGATCTATGGTAATGAGCCAAAAACAAATTAAGGAGTAATTTTGATGCCTTGCTGCGTTTCCTTCATTTACATTTCTATCACATACAAACAAAAATGTGCTTTTTTGCCTTCCCTTAAAGCCAAGTAATTACCATTGACTGGGAGGGGAATGAGCCGAATGACCTTTCTACAGTATCGCGGACTGGACCTGCATTTCACAGTCTCTGGCTGTCAAGGCAGCTGAGTGTTTTGGGTTATCTCATGTAGACGGTTAAAGGACAATGTGGTCACAATTTAAATGCATAAATCACTCAGCCATAAAACTCATTACTGCATGCATAAGGAGAGTGTGTGTTTGATTGTGCACATACTATAAGTGTGTGATGTGGTGGTTTTGGCCCCTGACTCTGGATTCTTCCCCAAAGATTGGAGTATGTTCCCTGACAAGAAAATTATCAGTCTGGTCACCAGAATTAATTGATGGAAATAATTTAGAAATTCAAATCTACATTCCATCAATGGCCAATTGATCCAGGCATTCCCAAAAGAGGAATAAACAGGCAAGACAGGTTATGACTGGTGAGCTCCAAGTCCTCTCCGCACACACACATGCACACACATATAAACACAAACCCAGTTAAAGGCTTATAAAAGACAATTCCTTAAGAGAACACAAAGACTCAAAATGCTACTACCAATTATCCAGCTCTCCATCCTTCCCCAAGGCTCTGTCCCAATTTTTGGTGTTAGGTCATGAGCAGGACATCAACAAAAATATACTCATAAAGACAGTTCACTTCTGCTCCTCAGCAGATCTGTCAGAGCAGGAGACAAAGCTCTAAGTGATTTTTCTTGTTTTTGGCTTTGTCCAGGACACTCTGCTCTAAGTATCTTATAATGACCGGTTGGCCAAGTTGTATATGATTCTGATTATGGTGCTTGGACACCGCTCTGTGTTTTGCTGTTTATTCCAGCCAAACCTGTGTGTGCCAGCTCAAATAATGTCCACTCTGGTTGAATAAAACAGCATGAGAAAGCATTTCAGCCCAGCAATGACTGATGTTTCCCTGCTCTTTTTTCCTTCTTCCCATTGGCCGTCGTCGTTCTTTAATGTACATCTTTACATTTTGAGTGATGAGCTGACAAACTTTCTCAGAGTCATTGTGCCTTATATACTGGCAAATTAAAGGAGATTTCAAATTCATTACAACTTTAGTTCTCTTTTTTTTGTAACTTAATTTCAAACAGTTTAGTCAACCATTCTACTTGAATGTAGAATATGTACAGCTGATGGCCAATCCAACTCATGTAAACTCATTCCACTATTGGTGGAGCATATGAATGATAAAAGATAAAATCATTTCTGGTTCATGTTTACCTACAATCACAGGCTGTTGCATTTATCAATGTTAATTTCAGTCAACTTGCACTCAGACCTTACAGGTGGATGCTGTGGTGCAAAAGCTACTAGAATAAATAACCTCAGCAAATCGTTAGGAGGTTCCAGGTAAAAACTGACAAAACTGCCTCATTTCAACTCTTGAAGACCAATGTAGAAAAAACTGAAAGTCAACAGCGCAAAAGAAGGTTTTTCAAGGTAAAGAGCAAATTAAAGCAAGCAGAGGAGGAGAATATGGAGAGGAGAGATATGATTCAACTGTGAGAGGGCCATGTGAGAAGCTGCATAAAGTTTTCAGCTGTTCTCTTTGGTCTACCACTCAAGCAAAGGTGGGAAATACCACACACACACTGCTCCATCACAGTATTAGCATAAGTGAGGGGATTTTTTTTTTCTGCAATCGCAAAAATAGCACATTGCATAACGCTCTCTCTCTCTCTCATGTTCCTTCACTCTAATTTGTTGCTCTCCAGTTCCCTCACTCAGACTTTAGGCAGGGTGTGCTGTTTCCTGGCTTTTGGTGAAACTTAGAAACACTAATTTTTAGCAAGCTGGAAAGGACAGAATATTATGGACAGAGGGCTGGATAGACTCAATATATGGAAGAAAATGAGACCAGTAAAAAGACTGTTTAGCACCAAATACTAACTCTATGTGGCACATTAGCTGAGTAGGCTGAACCACCAGAACCTGAGATGGATATTTCTATAAGCAAGGGACCACAACCTAGCCCACTGATGCTGGCCTACAAATCTGGCAACCCAGAGAAAGACAGTGGAAGTTTTACCAAAAACCAAAGGAGACAGAACAACATTTTCAGCTAAAAATCTGTATCTTAATCAAAATAAACGTTGTTTACCATTTGACGCTGAGCAAACAATGCACAGTGGATATCACACAGCTGTCGCTGCTGTTGGTACTGGAAATGAGATTAAGATTTGACACACTGAATCACAACAGTACAGTGGTGGCCTTAAAACCAAAGCAAGCTAAAGGATACTAAATCCGTCTGTGGAGCTGAAGGGAAACACAGAGTTAGTGATAATTCTCTGTGGGTTCATATTCTAGCTTTTTAGCCTTGTTTCTTGCAATACTGTACTCAGCTACGGTCATGCTAATAATGCAGTTTTAAGACATGTGTCTACAGAGTCTGTCTTCAGGGCCAAAGTGAAAGAAGAGGAGTGTGAATGTGCTGTGTTTGAGCTCTCATGCCTTCATGCTTGTTTGCGTCAATAACCGCAAGTGTGTGTGTGGCTGTAAGGTGTGTGTTCAAAGTGTTGAGTGGTTACAGCAGCAGCACTCAGGGAGTCAGTCTGATATGTACATGGAGTGGAGGCTCCGACAGCGTTTGACACTGCACAGCTGTGATGGAAGGGAGTTACTGGTGTCGAGATGGGGAAAGAGGAGGAGGTAAAGAGGACGATGATGATGGAGGTAAAGAGAAAAGGGGATGTTAAAGGACAAGTCAGTGGGGCTTTACAGTGCCTGGATTAGTCACTTCAGACAAAAATAAAGTGCATGAGAGTCAGTAGGAATTTTTCATCTTAAGACTTGAGGGAAAGTGAGAAAACTGCTGAGACAGAAGTGATAGTCAATGAGCTGTTAGTATTATAGCACTGGAGTAAAGGAGTGAGTGGGGGAGACACACGAGGGAGCTATGGAAAGAGAAGCAGGGAGCCTGAATGTATGGAAGATTAATCCAGCTAAACTGGTGGAAAGATGTAAGGAGAGGGAGAAGATGGGATGCAGAAGAAAATACACTCAATGAAGTGAAAAAGACAGAAGGCAGGAGAGACTGTGAGAGTGATGGAGGTCACACGCCCTTGGCCAGTCTGATCGCAGAGACTGGAAACATTAGTTCAAGGTGATTTGACCAATTTAGGAGTAGGAGTGATGGGATGTTTCTCAGCGCAGAGGAAGATCAGTTATCCTTCCACTGGTTGGCTACACATGTCCATCACATGCTGGTGACCTTCACACTTAAAGTTAAGTGACTTTACGTGTGTGCACGGCCAGGAGGGCAGGAAACAGTAGCTCCCAATAAAATAAAGTATACATTTCTTCAGACTGCAGATAAACATTAACATGATAACATCCTAATGTGTGTCAGGTATAACGTTTACCATGTTCTCCGTCTTACACCTAATTCACCAAATGCATGTCACTGTGTCAGTCTAAATGGGTCAACACACATCAGCCGACTCTCTTCCTGACCCACATGTAGAGGAAGGCTGAAGGCTTCCTGGCTTTAGTGGCCTGCCCTTGTCACCAGGACTGCACATATTCAATTCAATTCAAAAACATCGCTATCATTTGTTTAACTTTTGTATTTACTTCATCTTGTTTTGCCCTCTTCCCCAGTGGTTTCATGAATTTACATTTCCTTTGCTGAACATCTGGAAATGAATTTAAAATTTTGGGTTGTGCAACAAGTTGCTTTACAGGGCCAATGTAACGTGGTTTAGTAGAGAAGTGTATAGAACTACAATGCAGAGGAGAGTCTCTAACAGTGTGGATTAGCACATTAAGCAGATGCACATCGTACACATGCCTGTTGTGTGTTTTTATGTTGGTAGCATAACATCGTGTGTGAAAGTCACTGGACAATGAAATGCATATGGTGTAACTTGTTTAGTATTAAATCAGGATTGGAAACAAATCGAAATTGTGACCCGTCGGTGCTGCTAGAGAATACATTCTAACACATGAATTCCAATTTGATTTAAAACTACATGTCTCCTTATGGTGGCGCTACAGGAAAGGCCAGAGGGGTATTTATTGACGTGAAAGGTCTAAGGAAAAAAACTAAGAATGGGATTAAGTAAAGACAGAACTTTGATTCATGGTACTTATATCCACTGATAGAACAAAAGCTGCTCTCTCTAACCAGTGCACAGCTGTTGGAAACCCTTCCTTTCTTATCGTCTAGTGATCTGATAAAGAAATCAAAAGGGCAACTCAAGGTCGAACTGCTGTTTCCTCTCCTACCCTCTCGCCAGGTCTGCTCACCTAAAACCTCTCTCTTTTCCCTCTCTTGCTCTTTGCAGTGCGCTTTCATTTTTAACTGCAAGATAGCTTTACCCTTCTGCCTGGTGGGTGGTTTTCATTTATTTCCATCTGTTTTATGTGTTTTTTCGGTGAAATTACAAAGATCCCTCAGAAATCACATTCCTCTCTTTGAGCCAGCTAAAGTCATGCACTCTCCACGTTGTGGTTTTCACTTATTGATTTTGTTTTCACTTTTTTTTGATTTGTTCATCGTTCATGATTATTATACGCTCCCAGGGTGCTGACTAACTGCTGTCAGCTGCAATGTTACTGATCGTATACTGCCCTGCTGCACTCTCAGTAAGTTAATCTGAAGTGAATAAGGAGACCAGCTAAAACACGAGCAGAACATGTTTTACTTCCTACCTGGTGCTCCCTCTTCATCTCCTCAGCTCGTTACATCTGTCACCATGTGCAGTTGTTCAAGAAAAGACACAACCCAACTCACTGGCTCAGTGATTTCCTAAGACCAGATGATTGAGGTGCAACCCACTCATCAATCACCAAGCCTCAGTCACAGACATTCCTGCTTTAAATATTAGGTGATTCAATATTACTCTGCCATCATTATCTGCTATTAGGCTGTGAAGGAACACACAAATCCTGACTTTGTGGCCTGCAAATTTTTTCTGGGCCCTAGATGAGGATGTAATCAGTCTACATCATCTGAACATTTTTAATACAAGTGAGGGCAGCTAACCACCAAAGCCGCACCGGAATGAAAAGGAACAAGCAATGGGCAACGTCATGGGAGTTTTATAGTTGTTTTCAGCTGTCCTTATGCCTTTTTACCATCCAAAGATACTGGAACCAAGGAGACTCACTCAGAGTTGAAAAAAAATCTACATTTGTACTACAGTTCAGATCAAGCCATATGAAATGATCTGAACAGTGACAGAAGTGAAACCAAACACAGAGAAACAGAGGACACTTGAGCTATAAAGGTACTTTAAATACAGATAAACAAATTGAAATGCACTTTGGTGGTGCAGCAGGAAATGACTTGCAATACACCTGGAGTTTGAAATACACTTCCAACTCAATCTATCCTGTAGCCACTACACACACACCAATGAGGACATGTTTAGGGGTCATTCATTGGTGTGTAATGAGTTTGCTGCCCCCCGGTGCTTTCTGATTGGAGCAGTCCTCAATCATTAATATTCATGACAAATTGAGGCTTGTCGCAACCCCAAGTGTGTGTGTGTGTGTGTGTGTGTGTGTGTGTGTGTGTGTGTGTGAGGTAGTGAGAAGGCTAAATGCACCTGCACATGTAGCAATTATTTCTAGCTGCACCTCTGCTGAACCTACGACTCTACCTATGAGAGGAACTGCTGGGTAAATTAAGCTTGAACTTGAAGTGTACAATATTCACCTTGGTAACAACATTCAGTTTGAGTCTCAGTGGATCTGATATTGGAGTACAGCTGCAGAATCTGTGCACCCTGAGGTCAGGGTGACGGACTGGCAATGTGGTTTCATACACAAACACACATGACCCATTATTCTATAAAGTTGCTGCACACTTCCTTTCCAACAATATAGCCACAAATTTATGAGCAGGCCTTGAAAACATGTAGTCAATTGTATTTTTATTATGCTTGGACATAATGGGACATTTGGTAAAGGAAGGAGTATATGGCTACTTCCATACAATAGCCGAGTGGAGCACTGAATCAGACTCACTGTAAGCAAAGGGAAGCAGGAGATCCAAACAAAATAAACTCAGTCTCATTCTTGGCTTTTTGTATGCATTCCCCAACATTGATTTTGAGCAGGTTGCATACAAACATGAGACTACTCTCTCATCTTTACATAACAGCACTTATTTTCATCTGATTAAAGTCCAACGGCAATTAGACGGATCATAGAAATGGCTAAAACACAAACAGATTGAAAAACCTTGTACAAACAACACTCAGCTGACAGGACTGACTGGGAAACCCTCAAGCAACCAGACAAGCAGAGCAGAGTTTAGTCTAAAAGGATATGATAGCAAAGTTGAAATGAAAATGACCTGAATAGCATGCACTGTTTCTCAGGGCAAGCGTGTTGGTCTGATTCCTGTTCACAGCTTACCTGCTTGGCATGTAGATCTGCCTTGGAGGGCATCGTAGGACTGGCAGCAGGGGTCACGGGGGCACTTCGGCTGCCCCCAGTCAACAACGCGCGCACAGATGCCAGCCACTTCATGATGGTGAAACCGAGGGATTTCAGCCTGACATGCTCTAAAACAGCTGTCCAGAAATGGCTAAAGGAGTCAAATGAAGCCAGGAGGTGGACGCAGAGGTGAGGCGTACAGTCGCCGCGATGGGCGATGGTGTGAGAGCCCATTCAGCCTCACTGATCCTCCACACACACACACACATTTACACACATACCATGTCGTACTGACACAGATCCAACAGGCAAAAACACACACTAATCCAACACACATTCACACACATGGATACATGCCTACGCTACCCCCCCCCCCCCCGAAGCTTCCACTACCCTAGTGACACACAATCCTTCCCCCATCTCTCTAACACCATCTGTCACTTTCCTCATTTCCCCATGCTCGCCAGCCACATTACTTCAGCCCTGACTTGTATTCAACTCCCCCATTAACACACTCACACACCTCCCGCTGTGTCCCATGGCTATCAGACACACCAGAGATAAATGGCAGGCATTAGTCCACTATTTCTGCTTCAAATGCAGACTGAGACGTACATCTGTCTGGGATGGAATGAGTTATGGACAGTTGGGGGGAGGGATGGATGTGCACTCACAATTACTGCTGACCAGTTTATGGTAGAATGGAGGGATTTACATTGATGCAGGTGGATATCTACTGTAGAGTTATATACTGTAAATCATCCCTCATCCCATCTGCTCACCTGCTGCTCTTTGTCATAACTCTCTTTTAATATTACATTTCAGGCCCATTCCTGGAGTATATCTCCCTGATTGCCTTAGTACTTGTATAGTCTGCTTTCCAGCCTGTTTACTAGTTTTCCACCAGGCTGTTCCTGACCTCTCCCTCTACGTGTTTTTGCTTGTCAGTTCCTTACCTTATTTGTTTGCTTCCTTTGGCTTCCTGTCTGTTCCTGACCCTGCCTGACCTCTGTAAGGAACAGTTCGACTTTTACCTGCCTGGTCCAGGACTCCTTTTGAGTTCAAACTTGTCTCACGGGCACTGCATCAACCGCTTGAAGATCCATGAGTAAAATTGGAAGCTTTAGGCTCTTTACTGCTCATGCATTGAAGTTACGAATGAACATGCTGATAGTCCTATTACAGTTTCAACCCCAGAGGGGATGTTTCTTACTGGATACGGCTGCTACAGTGATGTGGCTGTATCAAATTTAACCACAGTTATGGCAGAAAATGTTCTTATGTGCCAAGCAGCACATACTGTATGTGAAAGAACAGAAAGTGTCAGAAATAATAAAAAACAAAACAACTCTGGTTTCCGTGCATGTGATTTAGTATAAGCAGCCATGGGAATAATCAGTTAAAATGGGAGTCCTGTTTGACTGATAGCCAAATGTTAATTATGTATTTATTTAAGACTCTGCCTTTATGAAAACCACACTCTGATCCCACATGACAGATACTTCATGTTTTTATAGTGACAATCCCACAGATCAGAATAGCAGTGCATGATAACAAATGTCACAATGTTGTACACTTTGAAAGAGGATAATCCCCTGCAGAGCTTTATAAGGGGTTGGGCACTATCGTTGCTGGCTGGAAGACACCCTCCAGACAAAACACAGACGGGGGATGTGCTGTATGAGTCCATTTGTAGATGTGCATTACTGTGTGTATCCAGCTTGGCCTCATAGCATGGCTGAGAGGGGCATAGCTATATGTGGAGGCCAGGCGTTCGTCTCTGCTGGTGTCTGTGTGGCACTGGTGAAGATGAGGCCAAAGCTTTGACTTAATTCATCTCTTAATCTCCTGTCTCAGTGTGGCATCACATATGGCACGGTGTGGCCGGGGTGTGACAGAAATGGTGCGCTTGGCGCCCCTTCACGCTCAACTGTCACTGAGACAAAATTAAGGTCTGTGCAAGAGGAAGAGAAATGAATACATAGAAACAGACACAGAAATCTGAACTGACAAGCGTAGCCTACTTTTGAAGGCTGCTGAATCATATGTCAATGCATCTTTGTGTGTGTATAAGAGAATGTGCGTGCATGTATCTCTAAACAAGGAACTCCGCCTTTGGGGAGACATCAAGTCTGTCTAATCTCTGAATGCAAGACATTTCCAGTAACAAACACTGAATCATGCAAAAACATGTCGCTAAGCCAGGGTACAGGCTCATCTGCAACGCACTCTGCTTTCATGCTTTGATTCCAAATGAAACTTCCCTGTCGCTGTAATGAGTTCAATATTACACTGGGAAGGATACAATTAAACCTCAGATGAAGCAAAACGCAACAATGGCTTTGACATGAACACAGCTGGAGGCAGTGCGAAATATGACAAGTGGTGTGTCTGGTTTGGAGGGTGGGTGAGTGGGAAATAAAAGTAGTGTCAATTGTGGTTTGTCAATGAAGACATTCTAAAATCTGTAGCAAGTTCAGAAAAAACAGCAAAAGCAGACATGGTGTAGTGTAGTGTTTGCAGACTCAGGGCTGCCTCTATAGCCTGGGAAACAAAACACTGGGCAAAAAATAAAGGTATTAAGGTATTATTTTGCTTTTATATAGAGTTCCTAATTCATTTTCAATTCAGTTCTTTCTCATTGCTTTTAGAAAAATTTTAACATTTTCATCAATTGTAAGCCAAAAACTTAATTTCCCCCCAAATACACGTTCCTGCTTCTGCCCTGGGTACTGTTGGGTGGGCTGGGGCGGCTTATATAAAAAGGCAAATTCCAGGGCCAAAGAAGTCCATTCCCTGCTTGTGAAGCTTATTGCTGGGAGCACACAGTAATTATAAAAGATAATCTACATGAAGCTGAGTGTATTAACATTCTTCTCAAATCAGAGCTTCTCTTATTTAGATTACTTTTTAGAGCACTTTTAAGGGAGATTTTAGTGAATAAATCAGAGTAAACCTGTAGTTCGGGGCTGGGGGGGGGTTGGAAATGTGAAGGGGACCCTCTTGCTCCCAGTGGAAATGATGTCCTTGTCAGAGTTGCTGGCAAGAACTGTTCTGCAGGATTGCATCAATTATTATAAGAGATGATTTAAATCTGACAAAGACACTTTATAAGTGACCAGAAAGCCAGACTACAGCACAGAGCCACAACTTTGTTCCGAACTTATAAACATCAAGCTTCAGTATAAACACTCCCTCCCACAACAGGGGGTGAGGAGGATGATGGAAGGGGCAAGGATACTGAGGTAAGGACAGGCAATAACACTCACTTAAGCAGCCAGTTGGTGTCACAAATGATCTTTTATCTTCTGGCAACCATGGCCTGTAATGTCATGCCAATAAAGCAGCATATTTAATTGAAATAGAGAAAAAGAAGCAGAGAGAGAGAGAAAGAGAGGTAGGACAAAGAAAGGGAGGAGTTGCGACTGTTTGAACGGCGAGTGTTGGAACTCTTTCACATTCCTTCCTGCTCCCACATCCCGCCCACCTCTTCAGTGCTCACTCCGTGCTGAAATGCCCCAGTGGAGACTGCTGCTTTCATCCAGCTCCAAGCAGCCCGGGAGAAAATCAAGAGGGCTGTAAATGTCTCAGCATGAGAGAGGCATTAAAACTTATTCCTTGAAGACAGAAGAAGGGCTTTTCCACAGCGCACTTCAAACTCCACTCTCGGACACAGCTTTGCCACAAGCGTTGCTGCATATGGGACGGTTGTCACTTGTGGAAAAAGGGATGGTTGCACCTCAGTGTGATCTGATTAAAATCTTTTGTAATACTATAATTGCATATTTGGAGAATATGCAGAATTGGCAGAATATGCAAAGGTGAATTTAAATTAGAAGAACAATCATTTTTATACTGCACTGGTGTTAATATTATTCATGCTCGAACCTGTAGATAGGAAGATTATATGTCCATAAGGAGCTAAAAACTAGAATCAAGTCCGGAAACCTCAGAGGGCACAGGGACATCTGTTAATTGGCTCCAAGGTCCAGATGACCTTCTTGTGAGGTCTTGGTGCGCATTGTTTCCTTTGTTGTGGCTGTTTTTGTTGTGGAATGGTCTCACTGGTCATACGACACATAAATTAACATTATGCCATAACACTGAGTTTCAATGCAAACAGTGCAGACCACCTTTAGACTGCAAGGACAAGTTCAGACAGTGTCACGTGTAGGTGCAAATGTTTCTGAAAATCCTCACACTCTTATAATGTATTGGTGTGGTAGACATCCATCACTTGTTTTCATAGTTTGCAGTATCCCCAGTTCCTTTAATGACTACTAAATCAACCATGTCACCTCGAGTTAAATGCAGCCAGTCATAAATTCCACATGTTCAAATAAACATACAGTACCTTGTTTATATTTATGGCTGAGATAAACAACCCTCAGCTTCCTGTTCAGCAGGGCTGGGTGAAAGTAATGCAGCACGGGTGAAACTAACTGGAGGATGACACACATCAGGGTCAGGACCGGCCACTGTTTTACTGCACATACATACTGAGACGCTCAAGTCAAAGCTACAATCGAACTTTGAAAAAGAAGGCGTGACCTTGATGAGACAACTTCATTTTCAGTGAGAGGCCTGGTGGTGCTGCAGTGCAGTGCTGCTTGGCTGGACTTTTGGACGGCCTCTCTTATCCTCTGCCAAAGCATCCAGTGGGGACTTGAGATGTTTTGGAGGACTTTTTGGGAACCAGGCAGATGTAAACAATTACGAAGCAAAATGCTTCTGACGGGGAGGAAAACAGAGTGGGATTAGCTGAGTTTCATCTCCAGTGTTTTAGCATCAATTGACACACATGCAAAAGCAGATATGATTTTTTTTATTTTTTTTTTTTTTTTTAAGTAAGAGTAAAAGAACCCCCTCCACTCTCCTTTTTAACTCTAGCGCACAGATTTTGGCTCAGCTGTAGACGCATTGCTACACTTTGAGAAGCCCCAGTGAAAACAGTCCGAATCAGCGGATTCTCTGCACATGGGGGGATTGTGTCAATCAAAAGAACAGAGGAAAAAAACTGAGCGCTTCAGAAGAGAATGTCACAGATGGAAAATGAAGCATTTGTGGAAAAAACGTGGGGGTTCCAGGATGACAGGTCAGATAAATTTCCTAACTTGATCAAAAAGTGAACCCATCTCAACTTGATGAAACAAACTGGACAGAGGTTCAGCACTTAGGACAAAGAGGGAAAAAAGAGAGGTGAGAGGAAATAGGACAGCAATAAAGGAAAGGTTACAGGGAAGAGGAAGAGGTTGCTGTGAAAAATAGTGCCTTGCCTTATGTATATGAATACACAGACGTTATTAAAAAAAAGATTTCTTTCATGTCCTTAAGTGGCTGCTGAGCACAACACACTCCCAGAATAGATTTGGGTAACGAATCCCCACCCTGTCTGAATAATTTATCCCTACTTTTCCCTAGAATCAGACTGGGAAGTGACTGCCAAAAATAAAATCTCTAGTAAACACAAGCTCTTTCATAAGTGTTTAAAAAACAGGAGAATAACTGGGCATTACAGGGTAGAAATGCTGCCTGGCATTTTGGCAACCAGATGTCTGGTTTATGACACGACAGGGACAGGGAGGCTGGAACGGAGGTGACGAGGTTCATCACTGGACAACGCTCATTTACAAGTAGTAAATGACACTTTATGTTTGGGAATATTAGTGTTTTTTTTTTTTTTGTTTGTTTGTTTTTTAACAGGGATTTGAAAAGCCCAACATAAGCATCACAGAAGTTGCGTCTAGCATCCTGCAAAACCACACGCATTTGCAGCTGCAATTGTAGGCATCTGAGTGAGTGGTAAAAGAGAAGGATGTATCAAAACAACACTATGCACAACACTACTGCATTGTTTCAGTGCCAAATGGACCGGTGCCAAGTGGATTTTAACACCCAGAATGCTTTGACAGTAAATCAGGTATAAATGTGAAGGCAACATCTTGTCGAACAGGTCTGCTCTGTTGTTGCGTCGCAGAATTCAACTGGAATCTGTCACAACATACAAACACGAGACTGTTTCCCGTTTGACTGAAATGTGAGACAAGCAGGAAACAAAGTTCAAAGTTTCAGGTTCAGACATTCAGATCTGTGATCTAACTATGGTGAATCTACCAAACTTACCAACATCCTTCCAGTAACCAGGATGATTCTGTAGCTGAGCTCAGCCTCTGATATTTGTGGAACGGCGAAACAAGAAAATAAGGTCGCTGCTGAGATTTACAAAATGAAAGAACTGCATGCGTGGCTGTTTTTAACACATAGTACAGCACAAAAATAGACAACCTAGTCCTGCTGTGCATTAGAGTCTAATTAATCACTGGGCCGCCTGACAATCCAATTATTGTTCAGCTTGTCTCTTCATCCACTTGTTTTGTTCCAGGAACCGCTGTGTCATTGTGTGATTGGCTGTTGTTTGAAAAGGTTGTGTGGTGTTTTTAAGTTAATAGGCACATTGTTTTTCAGCAATGCCTCACAGGAAAGTGATTTTTTTTTTTTAAAGTGTGAATTGAAAATTAAAAGAAGGCAAATTTTAAAATAATACCATATGAATGCAACTGTTGGCACTTACAAAGCCACCATATGTAATTGGTTTGATGACCTGGGGCCTTTTTCATTGTATAGGCGAGAGAAATGTGAGAGTGTTTTTATCAGATGATAAGTGAATGTGCAGCTTGAAGGAGCAGAAATGTTTGGCACGCAGACGACCACAGAGACAGAATAGAAAAAGCCAAAATAACACAAAATGTCAAATCACAAAAGTAAACAGCCATTGTCAGCAACCAATAGGTGAACGATGAACTGGCTGAGGGAGTAAAATAAAACCACCTGACCTAGTGCCCGTTTCTAGAAGTTGATGTATATTATTATTAGAAATTGTTTGCTTTTACTGTACACTTTACACTTCAAACAAGGGAAACTTTCTCACCCTGAAATATGGACCATGGGCAGCTCCAGTTGAATGTTTGAAAAAAAATTGCTCAGACAAGATCTTCACGCCAGAAGCAGCAACCTCCTATTTGAAAACCTGAGGTAAGCTATATTACCTCTCACTTCTACTTCTTGCCAGCCCTGCCCACCATTTAATTAAACCTTAGAAAGTTCCAATCCTACAACTGAGAACCCTTCCATCCCAACCAATGGTAGCAGTAATTTTAGATAACATGAGCCCTGTTCTGTAGCACCATACCACGAAGGCAGACAGGTCTCATACTGGCAGTCCTAATGCTTTTTCCATGGCAAGCATACAAACAGACACCAATATAGCCTCATACACAAAGATGTGTGGTCCTTAGTTGACTTCCTTTGTGCCTTGCTGTTTTCCTTTGAGGTAAAAGCAGGCATCCGCAGAAGTGAATGAGTTTTTAAGTAGCTCTGGTGACTTTCTGGGATAAACAAGCGGCAAGATCTCGTCCCAGCACCCAAAACCTCAGTCTGAGCTTCACACACGGCAGGAATTTGAGTGAATAAGAGAGTGCCTGAGTCAGCATGTGCATTTTGTTTCACATGTGTTTCTTTGGCATGTCTGTGCATCTTTTTCTTCATGTGTCTTTGTGAGTGCTCAGAAGACTTGATCAAATCATTGTTCCTAGATCAACCATTGAGGTTTTCTACTGTTAATATAACCAGTAGAACAGCAGAAATATATTTCTATTCAAAACATAATATTTCTGTTTCCCCTGGTGCCAGGAGGAACAAAATCCTTCCCATTTACTTAATTAGTGGGGTGAGCTTTCGCTCACTCACACATTGTGCCACTGAAACATTCAGGCAGTTCTGAGCGCCGGGCAGTTGCCAATCAGTAATGAAGACCAAACACGGCACATCTGCTGTGGCTTTGGCAAGAGAGCACCAAGACAGCCTCAAAGCAAACTTCAACCTTTTATAGCAAGCATAAAAAGACCGCACTCAGTGCTCAGATAGAAAACAAGAAGAAAAAATTGTATTAATAATAATATAGGTAAACAAAATCCGCTGGCTGTACAGAAAACATGCTCTGCTGGAAAGCCGATGGTGCTCCGAGGCAACAAGAGGACAAGTATCAACAGGGATAATCCACGAGAACCTAGAATGCATAATTTGTCCAACTGAGGAAACTGGACACCATCATTATATCTGCCGAATCTGCAGTTCTAGAAAGCAGGAAAACACGCACACTACACAAATGTCTTGACAGTTGTTGTGTCAAACAGATATCTAAGGATGAGCCAGACCAAAGAAGTGTTCAGTAGTTAGGGTTGGGTAGTGTCAATAAGGATTAGAGTAAAAGCTAGCTGCTTCTTCGGAGAATAAAGTAATCGGGGTCAAAAAACAGAGCAGAAGTCAAACTGTCAGGCATGTCTACCAAAACTGGAAGACAACAACAAACTTACACCAAACCACCATGCTAAAGTTACTCAAACCTGTCCAAGTGTGGAAACTAAGGTAAGCCTGTGACATTGCTTGGTGGTTTCTCTTATTTGTACTGCGATAGTATCACACTTTTCAACACTGAGCACGGCGCCGAGTTCAAATTCTGATTTTTGGTATCATGGCAAAACTGCTGTGGAAGCTTCCCAGCTGTGGGATGGTACCATCAGCTCAACGCTATAGTTTAGGGCTTCTGATGGGAACGCCTGTAAAGCAGCATTTGCAAGGTCATGTCTGGAAAACAGGCAAGCTCCATCCATCATCTCCCAATGAAGACGTTCACAGGAAACAAATAGTCAGTCCACATTTGTCTCTCTCAGCAATCATCTGCCCACATAATATGTACCTTCCTCCTTCAATAGTGTGTCTTCTGTTATAGGTAAGGTGCTGTGATGAAGCTGCTATACCTGATGTTTGGAAGCATTTGGTTGGGTGGTCAGAATCAGCCACATGGCACCAACAGTGGAGCTAGTTCACTTTGATTGTTTTAGCCAGGGGCACTGGGGCAGAGAAGTTAGTTTGGCAATAGATGATGAAACTCTTTTATGATTACGAAGAGATATAGTTCAATTTAGTTTACTGCTGGCTGCAATTCTGAACCGCAACTGAGCTCACCTTCAGCCCAACTGGTGAATTGGATTCGTAGTCCTTTGAGATTTGCACGTAATAAATATCATTAAAATATAAAACACACACGACACATGTAAGTTATTGATATATCGTCACGAGAACATCATCTTCAACAGTTACAGCTGCATGTAATGTTTTCTTCTAAGTAGGATGCAAACATGAGAACAAAAACAGCATAGACGCATGACTAACTGAGCTTCATGGGAATAATCAACACAGTTGGAACTAATCTGTGACCAAACTCTTTGGTTGAGAATAACAAGTGTGTAAAACACATTAGTGCATGCCATAACAAGTAAGTTCTAACAATTATGTGCTACCAAAGAATTTGCTGCATCATATAAATGTTCGGCTTCAGTAATTTGCCGTTGAAAGGAGCAAACAGCCTCACTGGGAAAACTACCACCCCTACACAACTCTTTTTGTTGAGAGAGGGCACAATGTGAAAGGTTTTGGTTTGGCACTGCAGCAGGCGAAGCCGAGAGCTGGAAAGCGGAGCTGAATCCCGGCATGCTGCTGCCTCCATCCTCATGCTGCATTAGGGGAACAACAGGCCTGCAGCAGCAAATCCTATCCCCGAGTGGGAGCAGCTCTCCATCCCTCATCCCTGCTTAAAATGGGATACCACAGTCTGTTCCCTCCATGTACAGTATGACATGCTGCACAAGGCTCAGCTGTTAGTGCCTCCAACACCAGGATATGCTGCTACAGGCTATATGTTAGGTTAGGCTCTTCTATAGCTCAACAATTAGCTCCTCCATTTTAAATGACCAACATGCCAAGTATCTCATAAATATAATTATTTTCTGGCCTGTGTTGCAACTAAGAAACAAATGTTCACCTTCTATATCATAAAAGCATGAAGACCACTAGAAGCACATAAGTATGTGATGGTAAACAGGCACCTTTTATGGGAAGGAAGAAGCTACTCTGAGTAAAAACACAACAACCCACTTGGTATCTGTATTGAATGTCAGTCAGCTGCAGATCAGCAGCTATAAATGTCAATGATAGGAAAGACTGAATGCTATTCCCAAATACAGATTCTCATATACGGTCTCAAAAAAAGCCCTGTACATAAGCAGACTTTGCCTCTGCCTACCTGAGAGGATGATTACAACCCTCCTCCTCTCTCTGTCTCTTTTTTATCTAATAACTCCAGTAAACAACTTCAATAATTCAGCAGCTACAGCCTGTACCTGCTGAGTCCCAGGACAAACATTCGTCTTGGTGGGCTGTGCAGCAGGAAGAAGAAATAACAAGCACATTATTGATGCAGAACCTGAGATTTGAGATGGCTGGGCAGGAGACTTTCTACTATGAAAGAGTCAAAGTGCATGTTTGGAATCACTGCAGCACTTCAGTAAGAATCTTTACATTTTGGCTGCGTTGCATCAATCGATGCCAGCAGTGAGAAACAGTGGGCTTGTTGGCATCTGCAGATATAAAATAGATGGAGTCAGGTACAAGACAAAGAAAGACATGGTCATTTTGTGCTTCTGATCAATTCACCAACTTCTTTCTTGTACTTTATTAACTCTTGTGTTTGTATCACTCAGTCAGGTTCCACACTGCCCACATGTTTCAGCATCTGCAGTTGCTTGTTGCTGACATGGAGATGCTCAGTGGGAGGGCTAGAGAAGAGGGAGAGAGGATTCTGACCCTGAAGTGCTTTGAAAATGGATAATCTGGGCTTGTTTTTTGCCAAATATCACATAGGCTCATTTCCTCAAAAATACTTAACCCACACACCTAAAGACTGTGTCAGCAACATAAACATGTAGATTCAAAAACCATGTGGGAGCACAAATGTCTACACTTCTCTGCTGACAGCCTGACACAGCGAGGAGCGTCTGTCCGGTGGAGAACAATTTATGTCGGCCTGCTTCCCCTTTGGCTTCCTCTGCTTCTTTTGTCAGCACTTCTGAAAGGAGAGGCCTTCCAGTTGTTATCTGTGGTTTGTTACTCGCTCATTTTGTGGCTCTAGGTCACCAGGCTGCTTTGTTAATCTGCAGTTTGGACCCGGTCGGCTTTGGTCATAATGAAGGGCCGTGAAAACGTCAACAAAACACTGACCAGAGTCCTTCCTGTTGGGCTGGTTGTGCAAACAACAGAAGAAACAGCAAAAAGGATGATTTTTGTTTTGGCGTGCTTTGAATTAAACTAAGGTGCTTTTTCATTAGTCCCTCAGGCTTTTTAAACTCAGAGGTTGGAAAAGTCCCTTAATTGAACTGTTATAAATTTGTACAAGCCTGGGAATTATGTTCAAACTGTGGGACTACCCTATTTCTAAAACATGTCACTGCCTGTCTACCTGCAGCCTTCTCAGGGAACCACAGCTGTGTTACAACAATGCTTCTAAGAAGTTATACTGAATAGGAATTTGAACTAAAGTGAAAGAGAGCCTTCCCCACCTCATCATTAAATCATTTTCAAAGCTGCATTTGGCAGCAAAACTAAACAATGGTTAGAAAATTAAAGACCTTAATAGGGTTATTAAGGGAGTGGGTGGGGAATTATTGAGGGAAGAATTGAGCATATTCTTTCATCATATTTTCTAATTAGTGTTGTCATTTCTTTTGTTATCCCTCCTCTTCCAAATGAATACATGTGTTGATGTAAGACTCACCATTTTTGTTGTCTGTGCGCTCTTTGGCAGAGTGGCTGTGATGGCTTCTCTTATACAGTAAGTTTTGCACTTGAACTGTCCTTTCACATGCTCTGTTGTACAGTAAAGCCTGATGACAAGATGCTCACATTTGTCATTTCCTCTGACATTCTCTGTGCCACCATCATCAGGCAGCAGTATTGCTCAGACCGACACAGGAGGGGCCCCGATATTCTGCTGTTTGCGCCTGAGCTCAGAGAGAGAACTGGCAGATTAGCAGGATCAGGGAGACGAGGGAGAACTGAGAGCTGTCTGGCCCGAGCAGCTTGATGAAGGAGACCAGAGCAAACACAATGTGTGAGTGGATGATCACTGACTTAAAAAAAAAACATGGCTGTGTAAGAGCTTTGAACCCACACTTTAAAGCAAGAGTTATTGATGATGGCTGTGGCTTTTTTGGATAATGTTTTGGTGGTAATTATTTACAATTTTCAGTTTCTATCATGCATCAGAACTACATTATTGAGCTCACTCTGACACTCTTCACCAGGCTTATTTCCTGCTGCAAAAAGTGCTTGAACACAATTGTATATGTGTGTTTAGTTGCTTTTGCAAAATGGTGCAGAGATTATTGGCACATCATTGCTTAGGGCAACTGACTGTTGCCCCGAGCTGCCTCAGTCTCAGAGAGAAACAAATCACAGTATCGGGGTATTGGTTTAGATGCTGCCAACACACTGAGGGTTATACAACAACACACACCTTACAAAATAAAAACAATTTGACATTGTCTGGGCTCAGGCAGATGAGAAACATGTGTGAATAAGAAAAAATGGAAAACAAATTTACCGTTAAAGAAATGGGGCTATTCTTGTCCCAGAATTTCTCTGTGTTTCTCCATCTTACTCAAACACAGTAACAGACACCATGCTGTTTTACATTCAGAGCTGATCCAGTTGTTTGCACTGAGCCTGCTCTAAGTGAGCCAGAGCCAGACTGCCACATGCTTCAAGGATAACAATGGCTTTCACCCTGGAGGTGTGAAAGGGGAGAGATGGAGTGTCCCGACCAGTCTGCAGCTGCCCCTGAGACTCTGGCATTATGTAATAAGTTGGCATCAAGGTCCAAATGTCCATTTATTGATAGCCAAGGCCCTTTGATCAGATCCCATCTGGACTTGAGACTGGTCAAAGAGATGGGTGAATAATATGAGCAGACTGGCATTTGGCCCTGCAGGATGGCCTTCATTAAAAAGAGGAAAGCCTTTCCCATTTTCATAGAAGCATTCTTCTCTCGCTCTCAGCAATGCTAAAAGAAATGGCTGCTGTGAGGTTTACTGAGTCCCTCTATTCAAAGTCAGTAAGTGAAGAGAAACAGCAAGAGAGATGGTTTAGTTAAGGATTACTTAAGGCAGAAGAAAGTGAGGCAGAGAGAGAAACACAGGGACTGTTGACTGCTGTGGCCGAAAACAACACTATGACAGGGAACCAAAACACTGCTGGACTGTAAACCTGAAACACACATTCCCTTTAACATTACACATAGCTACACAGTCAGAGCAGCTTTAAAGAAATAAATAGATAATTCATACCTATGGTTGTGACAAGGGTTACAATGACTATTCTGTTATTCAAATCAAGCCATCTAAGTGATTAGGTAATTTAGGCATGTAATGAAGGTGAAGTCATAGGGTTATGGTGCAGTGCCTGTAATTTCTCTCTGAAGATTACCTGGGGCAGTACTCTACCTGCAGCAAGAGAAGATCAAGGTCTGACTCTGGGTCTGTCTTGGATGGGTGAGTTCTAATATTTACTTTTAGGGTACAGTTCCCTTTGGATTTGTTATCTTTCCTTAAGGAACTTCAGCCACCTTCAGTCTTTCCTTCTCACACACTGCAGCCACAGACACGCACTCAGCCTGACCTACATACTGTGCGGGACACTCTTTGTTCTTTATGGCGACCGGTGAAGCGCCACATCAGCTCACATGGCTGCACGCACGGCTCATTCAAAAAAATGATCGTCGCGCTGAACCCGAAACCATTTGAAGCTTGAACATTCCTGCACCTGTCGCGCAGATCGCTCAGCCTGCATGACACCTTTAATAGTGTGTGTTTTGCTGCAGATGAGACTTTATTCTGCTACAATAGAAGCGCTGCACAGAAAAGACTGTTCTTGATTTGGGCATGCTGGGATCCAATTTGGATTGTGATCCATGATTTTACAATCTGTCACCCTTTTTCTGCAGCTTCAAGAAAATGTTCTAAATGACTACAATAACAAGCTCCTCCAGATGTGTGGACCATTAACACTGTCTATATCAGGCTGGGAGTTTAATTTAGGGCTTCATCTAACACTTCTCTGAATTGCTGACAAGAAGTACAAATTACTATTGTGAATTAAGGGATTTTTTTGGTTGACCAATAAAATGCCAGAAATTAGGGGAAAAGAGCTATGACAATTTCCTCAATTAAAACATGAATTCATGAAATAGTTTTTTTGTTTGATCACAACACAAAACAGTCTCAAACCCAAACACATTCAGTTTACTACCGTGTTATGTAAAGAAAAGAAATAAATCCTAAGAATTGAAAAGCTATAAAACTGTTTTTCTTTGCATCAAGATGACTTTGATTAACACAATAGTGTTTTTCTGTTTATTAAGGACTGACTGAGAGAAACTGGGAAAATGTGAAGACATTGTTCCCCGTCCAGCTGTCAGAATATACAGACATAAAAACACAGAAGAGTTTCATCTAACAATATTATTTGTTACTACCACATATCAGTAAAGTACCATTTACATAGTAGGATTAATGCAGGATGGACAAATGTATAAATGTATAGAGTGTGTGAGAAATATTTTCCATCGCTTTGGTTGCTTCTGTGTTCTATTAATATCCAGAGAAAAATGAGAAAACAAACATTCCAGAGAATGATGATCCATTGTTCTCTAAGCCTTTCAAGGACTGACCTAAAAGAATATTTACTGTCCTCTTCGAAATGCTGTCCCAGAAATACAGCTGTGACTTTTGTCACATGTGCACCAAGTGGAAGAGGCCTGCAACTCATTTAAGATGTTGACCCATATTTTCACAAGACTTTCATTTGTTTCCATATTTTTTCCATTGATTATGGGTGATATCAGATGAAGGATTTTATTTCAAAATGAAGCACAAATTGAAACGGATTCTGTCAAAAATCCAAATACACAGATGGATTTTATCTTCAGGATTGCAGCTTTTAGTATTATCCATAACCCACACGTATACAATTGTTTTCTGTGTGCAGATCATATATAAATGAATGTCATGTTAAATTTCAGGACTGCCATGATTGTTTGTTGATTGATGCATTTGGACATTAAAGACTGATCTGCAGACAGAAAACATACAAAGGCTCTTTATAGCTATACGTCTTGAGATTGTGCCTCAGATGGTCAGATCTGCTGGTTATTTTAGGTCTTATTTCTCTAAAATCCATCTAAAATCATATGGACTATACAAAAGAATTGTATTGTATTCTTCTTCTACTGTGTGCACACTGCTGTTATTAACTGCATGGAAAAGGTTAAACTAAATCACCCACTACTAATCCTTTTGATCATTATACAGAGTGTAACTGAGTCCCACCCACACCGACCACTGACCCTCTCTACATCACCCTCTTGTGGTTGCATAATGTTTGAGGTCAGGTTGTCAGTGTGTGCTGGCTGGAGATAAGATTCCCTGCTCCACAGAACAACCAAAAATATTACAGAAATTCATGAACTGATCCATGATCCATGCTGTAGCTCCCTGAGAGGGTTGTGACATTGCTGTTGCCAAAGTTCAGGTTTTAATCCCCTCTGCTGCTGCGCACACTAACTACTGTTAAATCATTTGTCATGTGCCATATAAGTGATTTTTTTGTGTGTTTCAGTCTTGGTACTATAATAAGTTTGTATTTTGGCTAATGGACACTGTAAAAGATTAAATAAAGGCTGAAAAATCTTTTTTTTATTAAATTTCAAGACTTGGTAGGAATTAATGAACTTGTTCAATTTTCATGAAAAAAAAAAAAATCAAGATCACATATTAAAGACCTCAACACAAATGTAACAGTAATGTAAAGAAAAACAACAATGACCACACTGGCATGTACACACACCTTTAAGAAGATGCATGGAAACCAGTGCCAATATAAAAATGATTAAAAAAAAGATTATTGGACTATGACAGGAGCTCTGGGCCTGAGAAAATAATTTCTAGGCTGATGGCCCACTTCAGCTCAGCTTCCTCTTCCACAGCCAGAGGGCAGAGTCAGGAAAAGAAAAAAGAAAAAGCAGTGGTCAGAAGTACAACGAGGGAACATTTGTTCAATGGAGAGAAACCGTCTGCAAAATGAACTTGAGGCAGGTGAAGAGGAAACATCCAAACAGAATTAGGTAGAAAATATGAGGAAAAGGCTCAAAATCTGACCTCAAACTTTATAGAGAAAAAAAACTCAAGGTTTTGTCTGCTGATATCTTACAGGTGATTTTATTAGGTGTAGCTGAACTTAAATTTCAATTTAAAACACCTGTAGTCTATCTGTAGCTGTAGACAGTAGCTGATTCCCACAGTGACTATACACTAAAATCATTCACTTTTCTCAGAGGGCTTCACAATCTGTACAATGTTCAAATAACTTCATCATATTTTTAACGTCTTCAGCTTTTCAAAGATTTGAGTCCCAGCCACTCACTTTGAGAAAATGCAATTCAATCCACAATCACTTTCAGCAAGGTGCTTTCATTTTGCCTAAACTACTATAGGATGCAAACCCTGGTCTCTGACTGATTTGGGCCAGTTAAAGAAACTTCACTCTGCAGGCTCAATCCAGGATCATCTGGATCAGAAATACAGACCACATCTTGTATCTTGTATCCCTCCTGCCTTGCATTGCCTATATCAGTGTCCGTAACAAGTCTGGGTGACGAGATAATCCTCCATTCACCAGGGGCCTGGACAGGCTGACATTCAGGGACATGAACCACTGATCCCTGAGTGGCAAATGTGATGAGAGTGGAGGAAATCTAGCCAGGCTTACACACACACACACACACACACACACACACACACACACACACACGCATGCATGCACCAGTGTAAATAGTTACTGAAGGTATCTTGCATCGACAACATTCTGGCACACCTCACTGAATTAGCTTACAGTTCAAGGCTCATCCCATCTCAGTGGAGATAATAAACCAGAAATCTCCAGTTTAATTTCCTACCTATCTTTGTTTCCTGTTCTGTGTTCCACCAGGCATCTCTGTCTTCTTGTCCTGCTTCCAATCCAATTAAATAACTGAAAGCCAAAAGCAGGGAATGTTGATTTATGCTGCTAGAAGAATGACTAATTTGATTCTGATCAAAAAACAAACAAGCTCTTTATTTTTCACTCTGTTCATTTGGACCAGATGAGATTGAGATCAGAGCTTACGAACCTCAGTGGAGGTGTGTGTTTGCGGCGTAGCTTATGTGTTATCTCATCAGTTCAAACAGGCTGAACGCAGCACCATTACTCATTTCAGCATTGGGCTGATAAAAATCAGCACACTGGTGGCATGTTGGTCCTCTCCAATCTGACCACACAGGCTCATTCGGAAATATAGACACATGCACTACGGGGCACGGAAGTACACATGCACACGTGTGCCTACACACACACCCTGAGGTCACTTTGAACACAAATCTCAATGAGTCAGTACAAAAAAAAAAGAAACACAAACAACTTTCATAACGACACCTACACCTGCCCCATAATACTACGTTTCACTGGTCTAATACATGTGTTTAGCAATATGACACACTGGCCTTACCTCACGATTCCAAAAGGTAGTAATTATGAAAAAAAAAAAACAGAAGCTATTGCTCCCTTCCACGAGCCTTTGATTAATAGCATCTATGTCTGCCATAGTTCAGTGCCAGTTGGATTTATGACACTGTAATTGATGGGTGATCTCCTGTTGTGAGACCAACACCAAGACAGGATTTCCTCTCGAGATGCATGCGTGTAGATACCCAACATGCAAGGATGGAGAGAAGTCGTCCAGAATAAAAGCCAAACCATCTGCTGGTAAGAAGAGTGGGAGATTTGTGGAGATTTGTGAGAGGTGAATCTCAGGTCCCTCTTCCTCCGAGCAGATTGAAATACAGATTGAAGAAGGGGCTGAGTAGGACAGGAGTGAACAGAGCGCATTTAATTGAGGACAATGGCTCCATAGAGTGTGAACAAAGAGCCTCTCACACACCTAAGTGTGTGTATGGAAATGCAATGAGATCATAAATTAGTAGATAGAGAATAACACAGGTGAGGATTGAAGAGCAAGGGGTTCGTGATGAGGGGAAGTGGTCTTATAGGGGCAATGAAGCGGGGAATGAAGAGAGAAAAAGCAGGTTGTGTTTGCCTTTGGGGATTTGTTGACACCATCCGATAGCGGCAGGCAGGCTAACCTGTATGGACACGAAACACCTGAGGGCCAGACATGTGTTCCTACTGAGAACAAAGCGTTACAGTGAAAAATGCAGTGAAAAAAACAAAAAAACAAAAACAAATGAACCTAGATGCACAAATAGTACCTGATGCATTATATTCTCCTCTTCCTGGAGTCTGTTATCCACATGCTAAGTGCTAACAGACTTAAGAAATTAGTGTTGAGCTCTATTTTATGGGTAGTTTGATCCTCTTGGCTTCACGGTTCATTTTTTTTATTCCTTCAGGTCATGTACTTAGTTGCTTTTGGATTAATAAGCTCTTCATTTTCCCTTGGCTCTGCAGCCTGCCGCCATGGAGTATAAGTGGTAAATTGTGGTCACCCACTTATAGACACTCAGGAAATGGTCAGTTCTTCCAAACATGAGCTTGCATGCAAATTATGGCTGATGTTTGTAGCAGAACACTTTTAGTGACTGACCAGGCCTGTAACTTTAGGAATTACTTTTTTTTTTTTTTACTCTTCTGCACTTCACAATTTATGCTTAGTATTGCAGCAAGTCCTTCGCACTCGACCCTGGTGAAGCCTGATCTTGTCCACATTGGAAGACAAGCATACAGTAACCTACTACAGTACTGCTGAACTGTGTACAGAAAACACAGGAAAGAAAATCAGGTCAAAGATTTCTATAAAAGACTTACCATGACCTGCAGTCACGAATGTTCAACAGCTCAATGCAGAAAGCATGAACAGAGAAAAAAAAAGTTAAGACTGTTTGAGGGTATTTCCCCAGGCCCAAATTCATTTTCAACCAAGAATGCTGTCCAAGTCCTCTTTTACAAAGAGAGCTGCATGGGTGGTACCAGTGGGAACAAAACCCCTGGCTGTGATACAGCTACGCTTAAACCATAGAGGACAAGACACACTTGTGATTCATGCTCTTCTTGAACTAAATTCAATAAATCCTACTGTTGTAGAAGAAAGAATTGCATTCTGTTAGCTTTTTAGATGACAGCAGTTCTGTTCTGATATTTAATTGGGCTCTTATGAAAAGCATTAAAAAAATTCAGTGGTATAAATGTGACATAGGACAGATGTATGAAAGACAGCAAAGACAGCTTGTAAAACTTCTACTACTTTATGAATGAAACTTTCTTGGACATTTGCCCCATTATGGGAATACCGGTCAGGATATGTTTCTAGGAGAGCTGCTCTTTCTCATTTTGTTGCAAGTGGTGGACAGATTCTTTCCGACAGATTTAGTCCACTGGGATTTCTCTTTGTATTAGATGGAAAGAAGCTGATTCAGGGTTATCCAGGATTGTTTGAAAAACAATTACCAATGGTTATAAAATGCTATCTACTTTAGAAGAATCATTAAAATGGACTTATATAACATATTTCATAACCAAGGTAACAAAGAGCTTCACAGACACAAAAAATAATAAATAAAATAAAATAATAAATAAAATGCAGTAAACGTGTAATAAAATGTTATTACAGAAAAGGCCAGAACAGGCTCTACCTGCTCCTGAGGACCTTCATGTTATGTGTTCAGTGGTGCTGGAGAGAAGAAGGAGAGGTAGGACCCAAATGCAGGACAAACAAGGCTTTTATTCCTTCCTGGAAATTCCAGGGTTCAGGGAAAATGCAGAGAGTAGCCGAATAAAACGGAATACAAACAATAACCGAATGAAATGGTAGGGACGACCAAAACACATAGAATACTAACAATGTCTTTGCAGTATATCTACAATACATATAATGCTTCCGCAAACACAAAGGGCAGCAGGGAAGTATTTATAGGGGGTGAAACTAAAGGTAATTAAACACAGGTGAAACTAATGAACTTAATTAACTGGGAGTGAAAAGCTGCCGGGAGCCAGTGCAGGGGGAAAGAGGAAGTCTCTACACAGTAAAGGTCCCAGGAGGAAGTCCCAAAGGGGAATCATGACACGTCGACACAGTGATGGCATCAGCCATCTGTTGTGGAGTGGTCTGCTGGGGAAGCATCTCGACTGAGGACAGGTAGAGACCGGATAAGTTCATTAGGAAGGCCAGCTTTGTTCTGGGAAGTCCCTTAGACCAAGTGCAGGTGTTGGGAGACAGGAGGATGTTAGCCAAGTTAACATCCCTGCTGGACAATGACTCCCACCCTATGCATGAGACTCTGACAGCACTAGACAGCTCTGTCAGTGACACACTGCTCCATCCCAAGTGTGTGACAGAACGCTGCCACAGATCCTTCATTCCTGTACAACCAGCACTCTTCCCAGTAGTAGTAGGAATACAGTGCATTACAGTATAGACATGAACAGGTAATGCAGTGGATGGTTTCTTCAAGCTGTTGAAAGATAAGAGAAGATGGAGTTTGGCAATGTTCCCTAAAATAAAATGGAGGTAAAGTGCTGGAGGTAAACACTGTTCACTGTTGTCTACTCTAAAGCCTCAGTAACCTGTGTATATCGGCCTACAGGGCTACTTTAAGTTGGGGCTTAAGAACTTCCTAGAAGCCCCACAATATGTAGAGATGCATGTACATCATTTTATGAAGGTTTTCTAAATGTTTGAAGATTACAGCATCCCTCTGAATCACCACATCCTGAACCTGATGCCGGATGGATCAGGCAGTAACAATAAGAGCGAGTGTTGGCCCCACAATGTTGCAGCGTAGTACCATCTTTGTGAGTAAAAGGTGATACAAAACTAAGTGAGAAGTCTATGTGCAAAAAAGCTGGACTCTAGTAGGGTAATTATTTATTTTGTCTAGTTATGGGGATCTCCATTAGCTGCAACTACTGTAACATCTACTCTTTGTGGGGTCTACAAATAATCCACAACTTCATAAATTATATAATTTAAAAGTAAAACTGATTAAACTTATATATGAACATAATACACATATATGTGTATTACAGTCATTTACATATATTCACTTTTCATGTTTAATAGAAGTGATTTTTCCTCATAAAGCTCAGCTTTGAGGCAAACACTTTTGCTGTTTTAGAAGACAAAATACAATTTAGGACCAAGATGAGACACACTAGATTTTGACTTATCTGAAGCTTCTGCAAATGTTGTTTTTTTTTTTTTTTTGCAGTGGACCAGTCCACAGTCTAGATGTGCCTACATCATAAAACCTGCTTTACTGTCCTTGGAGATAATAATGAGTGACATGTTTAATACCAAATATTGCTCTTTCTATTTTTAGATGTCATTTTGTCAATATTCCAAGGCCGGGACATTGTCTCATCAATGTTCTGTAATGTGATTGATAGGATGACCCAGAATTTCGACGTGCACCTTAAACTTTTTTGTGTTACCAGCATTAATAACAACCAAGTCAAAACAGTTGGGATGAACGAGCATAGCAACCACTCTGGTTCTCAGATAACTAAACTTTATGAAAACCCCACCACTCTCTTGGAAACATGGTGGCTCTCAGTCAGTGTAGAAAAAACAATACAACACTGGAGGCTGAAATGAAAGAACAAAGAGAAAATCACAGAGGGAAGAAGAGAGCATTATGATGCATGAGTTTTATTCTGTGCGAAGAGTGACAGGATAATGGAGAACAAAGTGTAAGGAGGACTGTAAGCAGAGTAGATGTAGGGAGAAACAGAGACAGAGTGAAACTAAGACAGAGGCTATGCTTCCATCTGTCAAACACATTTTGCAGAAACCTCTCCTGTGCCACTGGACATAAAATCCAAATGTTTCTCATAGCGATAGAAAACACCAGAAAGGCTAGAAAATAAATAAACTGGCTTTCAGAAATTTACCTAAAGAACTGTAACTAATAAACTGCTATACCATGAGAGAGTCAACGGTTAGATTAGGCAGTTTGCAAAAGCTGAAACATACAGTAGCGTACACATGAAGATGAAACAGAGAGACAGATATAACGTGCAACCCAGAGCATAGCAGGGACAGCATGGGGCCAGTGTTGGAGCTGGAAGGACAGGGGAGGCAACAGGGGAGATGCGACGAGAGACCACAGAAAGAGGAGAGAAAACAGAAGCAACAATTTCTGGGTGGTAAAGTGACATAAAAGGGCAAGCAGGGTGGTGGGGTGGCAGCCACGTTCAGTGAGAGTGGAGTGAGCAACTCCTCTGTCCATGTGGACACATAGCACTTTACATACTTAACTCGGCATTCTGTTCGAGTCTTAATACACACACACATATACAAGGCCACTGAATAAACCGGACTGTATGCCATGGTTGGCATTGCTCTAGAGCTTGGAATTTTAAGAACTAAGTAGAATAATAAAACGTATGAGTACAAGCCTCTCTGGAGCTCTATTCCTCTAGTTGTCACATCTACAAAATCCTGAACGCTTGCATTTAAGCGGGAGCTAAGTGAAACTGGATCGGGAGCTGAAGCAGTAGCTCAGTGGGGGATGATGTGTGGGTTTGGAAGCCGGGTCTTTAACGAGGTGTCGGGCTGACTGGCTTGGCACTGGCCAAACTGATGCACCCGCCCATCCAAACTCTGTGTGGCCTGAGCAGCACCCAGGACAAACCACCAGGGACCCTCAAACAGAGTCATGTGAAAGTTGCTCACAGCCCATTATCGGCCTGGAATAAGAACATTTGTCTCCTGCCAAAACCTTTTTATATCAACAGTCCATGTTTTACATGAAAGGATTAGGCTGACACACTTATTCACAGCAGCAAAGATTCTTAGAGCAGAAGAAGCATTAAAAGTTCAACTGGAGTTAGGAATCACACTGCCTGAAAACACACTATTACTGTGAGCTTTGGATGAGAGAACTACTAAGTACTGTATAATCTTAAAGATAAGAGCAGAGCAGGATGAACAGCAGGGAAATGGATATCATGCAACAGGGAAAGACTGACGCTAAAGGTAACCAGTCAGCTTTTGAAATCCTCTCCACACACACCTTTCCAACATGGGAATCAGGGACATTGCATTCCACCATAACTGTGGAACTTTCTAAGTAAGGATGATTTGATCTTCTCTGTAGCTCTCCTTTTCATTTTTACACAACTATATCTGTGGGTCTGTTTATTGCAGGGTCAATGGTAAATCAATGCCACAAATGCTACAACACAACTCAAAAATAAGTATGCACACTGATGCTGAACCGATTTCACAGTATTACAGTACTACAATTAATGCTACAGAGTGTGTGTTCATAGCCTGGGACTATGACCTACAGTATATTCTACTGGCATTAAAGTATCAGTCACATTGCAGTTCTTTCTTGGCAAGCAGTTAATATTTAACTAATTTAACTCATCACAGGGCTGAATGTTTAAGTTTCAGAAAGTTCCATCCAGAGCCACAGAAGACATGCCTTCTGCTCAAAGGAATGCTAAATATTTCCATCCACTTTAACTTCACATATATTTAAGCAGGAACAGAATATACAGCACTGTGCAAAAGTTTTAGGCACTAAAAATAAAAAATTACATAGTTTTTCATTTATCAGTTAACTTCATACAAAGTGCAGTAAAGGGGGAACCAAACCTAAATTTAATCACTGTTTGCAGCACTTCCCTTTGCCCTTAAACCAGCAGCAGTTCTCTCTGGTTTGACCTGCACACAGTTTCTCCTGGTACTTTGCAGCACCTTGGAGAAGCTGCTGCTGTTCTTCTGTAGATTCAGTTTGTCCCAGTGTTTCTGTCTCTGCGTGTGATCCTGGACTGACTCCACACTGCCCAGATGAGGCTCTGTGGGGGTCAGACCATCTGCTGCAGGACTCCCGGTTCTTCTTGCCTCTGAAAATAGTTCTTCCTGAACTGTAATAGGTACTTTATGGGCTTGTTGTCCTGCACAGTAGGATGCACCATGAATCTGGGATCAATCACACACCTGATGGTGTTGTGTGATAAGAATCTAAAACATCTAAACTGCTTAAAACTTTGGCACAGTATTGTGTATGATGCTGTCAGACTGTGAGAAATAAGAGGTTTTTCCGTTCGTTCCAATTGTACCTGCAGAGTAACCCCTGACGTGTAATTGCCCCACCTGTCAACAGATGGCAGTATTCTGTCTGTGATAGTGTGAGGCGGGAGCAGCATCAGCAGACTCCTGCAAAGAGGACGGCTGCTGTAATGATGGATCTAACCTTGGAAAATGATTGCCAGGCTGCAAAATGATTGCCAGGCTGCAAAATGAATTTCTGTTGACAACAGTAGGCAGAGATTGGGTGGAGCTGTGGCTTCTCCTCACAGAACTGTATATTACCATAATTTAACATTCCCACTACAGGCATTTAGCAGCTGGCTTCACCCTCTGTGACAAGACTAGTAGTGTATGCTTCAGTTGCTAGTTCTGTAGTTAGAGGATAAATGTGGAAACAATCACAGTGACTGTAGTAGATTCTATATGTCAATTCAAAGAAAAATAGTGACCTCTGTAATATCTCTGCATGCTGCTAGTGGAAGACAAACAAGAGAGGAGAGAAGAAAAAAATAGAGCTTGGGGAAATAAGATGGGAGGACACAGAGAAAAACTGATGAGGAAGAAATGGGAGCAGACGACAAACCCAGAGATGGAGCGGGATGTGAGAAGGTGGATGCTGCAGATTGGGAATGCCAGGAAAGGTCAGCTGCCTCTTCAGCACTTCTCCTTGATAAAGTGAGGGAAACGGCAGCCTGGATAAATCCTCTTCTGTCTTTATTTACTGAGATGTCAAACATTTCATCGCCAGGTCTATAAATGGGTTCCTGTGGGGTAGAAACAGTCGGGCGGAGGAGCAGGCGGCCCAGTAACTCAGCACAGAGAGGGAGTGCCTCTGCTAAAGCCGTGGTTTGTTTTCTAGGCTGTGGGAAAAGAAAAAGGTCACCTACAGGTGTCAGATATTCTAGTAGTGTACGTGATTAGCTATACTCTCATAATAACTTGCGCAGCTGAAATTCTGAGAGTTTCAATTTTGTGAGCAGGTTGCTTGTAGTCTGAAGGATTTTCAAGATAACACAAAAGTTTTTTAATGATAAGGCAAATGTTTCACATAGTAATGTGAAAACGGTCTAGGTGACATATTTTACGTTGGCACCAGTAATTCACAGATAGCACACAGACTACTGAGGTTTCAGGTCTTTATTCTTGTTCTTGTAACATTTAAGTTCCTCTGAATCAATTACTGACCAGACTTCATTTCTGTGCACTCCCTTATCCTCCTTCACAACTCACTACCTCTCCTGCGCTTGCTCAGACCAGCATTACCTCCTGTTATCAGCAGCACCCACTCAGCATATACTGAAAGCTGATAGTAAATATTTGGATTATTCCAAATTATTCCATTATCCCCCAACCCCACCCCCTCCCCCCAGAGTATGATAACATAATGCTGATAGGGACTCCTAAAGGCTCAGCCACCCAATGCCAAAACCACATACTCAGACCTTTGCACAAAAAAATATGGCTTATACTAAGCTTTCAAAGAGCTTTTTTTTGCTAAGCTTTCATTCCTGAACAACTTCATAACTGTCAACTGTCATAAAAGGTTAGAAAAGGCCTGAGAAAAGGCCCGAGAACGTGATGCTTCCCCCTCATCTCGACTGTGAGTGCACTTTAATGAGGATGGGAGTTCAGCTGGTCAACAAACACCCTCCTCAATCCAAACACACCACATAAACCCATCAAGATTTAATTAGTACATCTCTATATGACTGATGTTACATGGACAGGGATTAAAGTGCTAACTGCAATCAAAGGCACACGGTTTGACAAGCTGCAACAAAGAAAACAGCTGCATCATGTCATGAAATGGTTTTATGATCATTAATTAAGCAAAAAGAAAATTGAACTGGATGGTCTCCTATTTAAGCTGTATGTAATTTGTAATTAATTGTGATTTGACCAATGCTTTTATTAAAATAAATTAATCAATCAATAAAACTTGGTATTGGGAAGACATCACAAGTTTTTTTTCCAGTGCTGTCCCTCCTGAGGTTCGAAAAATCGAGTGACAAATTTCAGTTTGCGGTGTGTTAGGATAGAATCAACTTTATTATCCTAAAGATACATTTGCTTTGCTGCTTCTTTTTTTGTTGGCAAAATGAATTCCTGCATCCTTTTTTACTTAGGAAAGCAAGAGGAGAATCAGTATTATCATGTTAAACACAATTACTGTTGAAGTCATAATAACTTTGGTCTAAACATTTTAGGGAATAATCGAAAATAATGTGCTAATACACATGTATTTTGATTAGATGAATTAGAAAACAGGCGATAAAGGTGTTGGTTGTCTAAAGTTTTCAACATATTTCACAATAAAGATTTATAATTATTTATACACAGGCGAGAGTATTTGCCTACAAGGTGGGGTGGGGTGAGGTGGGGGTCTGATGACCATGATGCCTCATAACTTCTTGACAAAGTACAGAAGAATTCAGTCAGTTTTTCATGAAAATGTTACATGAAAAACCAAAAAATTGTTATGGTATCAATAAAAAGATACATTTATAATGACTGGTGTGGCACCATTCTCAATGCTATAACACATTTGCAGAAATGGAGCATAATCACACACACCCCCACTTCTAATTTTGAATTATTTTGATGCAATTTTGACCTGAAGCTGTATCTTGGAAACTGGAGCCAATTAACACTCAATTTTCCTTTATTTGTGACCCAATTCTGGTCAAATGTGGCTTTCTCCTTGTACACCAGAGTAATGAAATATATCAGCTTCACTTCCCTTAAAAAGCAAAGGAAATATCCAGATAATGGAGAAACAGCTCAAATTCTTTTGGGAAAGGGAAGCCAGGACAGTTGCAATACTCAAAGCCATCTATGCTAACCAGAAACTGCATACTCAAAGCTTGATGTGTAGAAATTATGAATAAAAAACTTGAACCCGAATGGTTCTAATTGGGGGTACACTAAGCACAGACCCTGCTGATCACTCAGAGCCAGAAAGGAATACTGACTGATATTGCTTGTTGGCTGTCACAAGATAGCACCTGGGAAACTCCACTAGGTATGTATGCCTCAGAGAAAAGCATAACCAATCCTGTGTAGCACATACATCACGCCTGAGTAAAAGACTCACACGCAACCACACAACAAATCCTCCAGGAAGGGTGCCATTCATAACATGTACACACACAATGCAGATGAAAGGAGCTGATTAAAGTGAATCTTATGTCACTAATGAGACTTAACTGCTCTGTAACAATAGGGTCACAACCACCTGAACTCACTGTCATCAAGGAGATGCACAAGGTCATGAATGCAAAAAATTAAAAACACCTGCTGTAACTCCATTTCCCTCATGCCATTAAATGTCTCACTACATGCTGGGTCAGAGGTGAGAGGTTACAAAAGCCAGCAACTCTCTTTATTTCAGACCGCCTCTAGGCTGAAATCCTCGGATGCAACATTTGCCCTGGAGATATCTCAGAGAGAAGGAATAAAGGACAGGCGAAGTTGGAAGTAATCAGGAGTTTTGCAGTCCGGTCAGATGTGAGCCTGCGGCTGCTCTGCTGCTGCTTCTCCTCTGCCTGCTGTGGTCAGATGCTATTAAAGACGCATAAGAGAGACGGATGGCTGCTGACAAGCTGAAGAAAGACCCACGCATATTTCTTTGGGTTTTCTTGACGTCTTGGTGTTTTAGGAAGGTGGTGGTGGAGGCGGCGAGGGGGCTTTGCACGGGTAGAATTTACGCTGTGGTCTTTGTCCGGATCCTGAGGTCATGACCCCCCTCTCTTTTCAACAAGCGGGTCTTTGTGTTGCCTCTAATTTGACAGGCTCTCTATTTTCCCCCTACTGTTTGGCTGCTTTTTGTGCTTTTCTTTCTGCTGTTATTTCAGTAGTACTATTACAACAAAGAGCCAACAAACCATATAGTTAAATTGTCACAACTATGAGAATTTCACAGAAACGCCTGAAAATTGTGAAAAGTGCAGTTTGATTAAGAGTCAGAGAAGATGCCTAATAAGAGAAGAGAAAATCAGTATGTGTAATTCACAGCAGCTCCCTGCCATGTGAAACAGCAACTCCAAGAACATACCCATTAAGCTATTTTCTCTGGTTTTGGAGCCGTACAGATCGTTTGGGATACAGGAGGTGCAGGGAGGCCTGTTCTGGTTTGGCTTGGAGGCCGACATCAGGCCTGGGGCCAGGAGATCCTCTCCTTTGGTTCTCGTGACCACTGACATCTCAGATTACATTTGCAGAGCTGCCTCCCTTCCTGCATTACTTATTCTGTGATTTGCTGTACCCTCTGTTTGTTTGTCTTTCTGGGTGTGTGGCACTTGGAGTTTGCATGTGTATCTTCAAATAAGTACTGAGATGTACATTTAATGCTTTTTCTGCTTAAACACAGCTTTGCAACGAGGGTCAGTCAACTACAGTTTGCAAGTCAGTTCCAATGCCTGGCTGGTTAGCTTCTGACTGTGATTAACAGTTGCTGACACTGTACCTGGCATATCTGAACAAGTCCTCTCAAGTCAATTACAAGGCTTTGTCCCTACCTCAACCTATAGAGCACAAATGAAAAAAAAAAAAAAAAATAGAACTGAGAGCAGGAAAAGTAAAGTCCAGTTGCAACACTAGGACATCATAAGGAAGATGAGGTAAGTGGTGGAAGAACCCAAAGACAGTCTGGTAATTAGAGGTGAAGGTGTGGTAGCAAGTGTAACCACCAAACAGAGGACAGAGATACACTTTTTGTTTCCAATCCTTGTCATTGAGCTCCCACCTGCTTGCTTCCGTTTCGCTGGAGAAAAAAGGCAGCCTAAGGGGAAAGCGACAGACTGCCGCCCCACGTGATGCTTGGCGCCATCATTTGGCGGCTGGCACTGCCAATCTGGGCCCCATCACAGGAGACACCTTGAGAAAGAAGCCACCCACTGTGTGCTCCAGATGGGATGCTATTGGGCTGGCACACTCCTTTAGTTCATTGATTCATGTTGACTTCATGATATTTTTACAATAGAAGTAGCAGTAAACTGAAATTCATTCATAAGAAATTGCCAGCAGATAAACCTGAAGCTCTGCAATTTTTCTGCTGTGTGAACAAATGGCCTGTTGAGACACTACACTGCAACTGTTCAACTGCATACTGAATAAATAAATGCAGTGTAACTTAGCACGGATCTGAAGAATGTGCTGTACTGCAGCTACAGGTTCCTTATCACTGCAGGGAGAACTGATTGCAGATCTGTTTTATGTCACATACAGGAGGGAGGTTGTTTATTCCGCTCCAGTGTACTTATTTCTGGGACATGGACGTTCCACATACAGTGTCAGAGTTCATATTTCACTGAGCCGCTGCCAGCCAAAACAGGATAAAGCTTCTTTTCCAAAAATCAATGTTATAAAAGTAACAGATGAAGGGAGTAACACAAGGGATGGACTCTGACCAAGCTTTGTAACTCAGACATTAATTCAGGAAATTGTCACATAGAATTTCTAGTTTTATGTTAACAATTTTGAACAATCAATGGCTGGAATGTAAAAAGATGGCAACCAGTGCTCAACAGAAAACTGCAGCTAGCACTGGAGAGGCTACATCAATAATTTGGGGGTGGTTTGCAAAGGGAAAAGGGAAGCCTTACTGGTCAGCATGAGTGTAAGGCCTAACATTTCTGAAAAGAACCTGTATATGACTTTTGTATTTGAGGATAACTTGGCTTAGAAATCAGTGTGTTCAGAAAGACATTGAGCTGACCAACACTCTGTACAGCAGAAACATCTGAACTTCTGTTTATGGTTACCTAACATTCAAAAAGCACATGGATTCAATTTTCACATGATCTTCCATTTAAACACTACTGAAATTTGGCTCGTTAAAGAGGGGCTTTAAGAAGACAACTGTAAAATATCACAGCATAGAGGAACCATTATCAGCATTTACCACAGCTTCATTCCTGAAAAACAGAAGGTTTTTGCTATTTCAGGATTTTAAGAATGACAAATGGTGTTTGTTTTTAGTGTTAATGTAGTCTAGATTCCTAAAGTGCTTCCTAAACTGAAAAAACAAAGACGGAAGGTCACTCTGAGATATTTAATCTGACATTGGGATACCATCTGTGGGAAATATACATTTTGCCAATGTCAGGTACTGTATGTTGGAAATACATGAAAAAACACACGAGGTTCAACTGGCCACCAATAGAGTGTATCCATTTTATCCCCCCACTTTGTCTGGCGAGACAGAAAATGAGGAATGGCTTATCGTTTTACACTGCATTTCCAAGGAGGAAAGGGGGCAAAAAGAAGTGGGAGGTTGGAGGGAGTGAACTGCAGTAAATGCCCGACCAGTCCTGTCCTCCCTCTGATTTATCCCCACTTCTTTTTGCAGAGCTATTACGGGTAAGACAATGTTTTCATATTGTTTTCTTAAACACTATGTGGCCTTATTTATTGCTGTCCCCCCAGACAGCTATAGCATACCTGCAGCGGCAGTTTGCACAGCCCCTGACCAGCCTGAAAAGGCCCATTGAAGCTCCATTATATGAAATATGGAGCTGTCAGGCAGTGTGCCCCCCTCATACAGGGACTATGCACACAACTATACATGTCTGTGTTAGATAAATTACTTAATGGGATTCATAGCAATGTAATTTTGTGGCTTTCTTTCCATACGTTTTTGTGTCAGGTTACAAGTTGTTTTGTGCCTGCAGTGTGTTTTTGCATGTGTCAGTTATTTTATTCTACCAATTTACTTTATTGTTGCCTGTTTGTATAGTGTGTTTGTACACTTGTGACCCTGTGTGTGTATCTGTAAATGTCATTTAGTCACTAGACTCCTTAGTCGTGGTTCCAACCACTGCAGGCTTACATGGTTCTGTGCCTGTCTGAGTGTCCAAAAAAAACCTGTGGCTGCCTAGGACCTTCACTTTGTGCTATCCAAAGAAGACTAGGGATCAGGTTATAAATTAGTTCACTTTCAGTGGCCTGTTTGGGTCATTCTATACTGCAACTACTGTCGTTTTATACTCTGTGTTACTTCAACATGACTCTGTCATGATTAGATATATTGTGAACTTTAGACACTAGGCTCGTACGTCAGCCTCGAGGCCTGTCGGACTGAATCCCACAAGGAACGTTGCCAAAACTGAACCCAAGACAAGTGACTGGAACAAGACTGCAACCCATCAAATATAATAAATATTATATTCAATAACAGATGTCTAGTTTGGATTAACAGCCAAATATAAAAGGAAGGAAATGAATTCCTGCATTTATGTTCAAATGCCATGAGAATTCACTCTGGCAGAGTATGTACCATATACCAGGTTTTATAGAGGGAAAATATCAGTTCCACTCATTTTTCAAACAACCAATTCCATAAGAATCAGAGCGGGAGTGTTTACTGTTCTGAAGAGATAGCTACAGCAGAGGGAGCGGAAGAAAAAAATTCCAACTTTGTGTATGTGTGTCACAACTAGTAAATTCACTATCCACAGCAGCAATGTGAAGGGCTTTAGAGAGCTCATAGCAGATCAGAAAACAGGAGGTCAGGGGGGATTTCTGATGCTTCCTCATTACATATCCAGAGAAGAGATGAAAAGAAAAGACATGGGGGGAACTGATGGTTGGGAGAGGAGGACAGACTTGACAGTTGCTAATTCCTCATCATCTGTGTGTAAATAATAGTCCAAAATGAACACAAAGGAGGGGGCAGCTTTCTTCATGTGGGTGTGTGAGAGACAGCAATGTCATATACATTGTCAATGTCATATATAAATATTAATGTTAGCTAAATGTATATGCATTATTTACTGATGCACTGCATATTTTCTTTGGTTGTGGGCTAGAATAAAGTTTGCTGGACAGTAGCCAGCTGTCTGGCTGCATCTGTTGGATGCAAAGAACTTCCACATATTTTCTTTACAAATGTACTTAAAGTGATGGGGTCTGATGCAACACTGCCTGCACTACAGTCGTGGCCTAATGGAGAGAGAGTCTCAGGACTGGCAGGAATCGTCGGTGAATAGCCAGCACCCTCTCCACCTTCAATACCACGACTGAGGTGAGACCCCGGGCAATGGCTGGGTGTGTGTTCACTGCTGTGTGTGTGCACTTTGTGTGGCTAATGCAATAAGGATAAATAACTTAACTACACTAAAGAATACAAAATTAAAGATCAACACCTTTGTCTGCAAAGGGCGGACAAAACAAGAATAGGATTTATTTCAGGGATGTTGTAAAGCGTGCTCCTTGATTCTGAAGGGTTTTCATTTTGTGGATACTCCGGATTTGTGTTATCAAACAGAAATTTAAGATCATAGCAATACTCATGCAGCCAGAGTTAGCGTGCAGTGGATTTTCCTTTCATGTAATCACACATTATTTGGCCAGACTAGACATGCTCTCAGCAAAACTCACAATCTGTCTTTTTGTAGCTTATGTTTGCTCCAGTTTTCTTTTAGCTAAAAACCCAGTGCCTAATATATATATGTATATATGTATAAACATAAAGACACTATTCTGATGACTATATAAGAGGCTAAATGCCCTGAGGCAGATTACTAAGAGAACTAAAAAGAAAATGAAAGACAGTGCTTTCTGTTCCAAAATACCACAGGTTTCCCAACAATATGACTGTGTTGAGAGATAAAGGAACCTGAACAACTTGACTAAATACTCTACATGAAGTACTCTACTGTCAGGTTACCAACCGAGATAAAAAAAAAAAAAATCACTATAGTAAATCTAAATGTAGTATCATTCAAAACTGTCTCAAAACTCTAGTCTATAGTGGAAACATCTACAGTGTCTGATTTACTGAGTAGATTAGGCCTTAGGAAAGGCGGGTTAGACAAAAAAGAAGAGAGTGGGAGAGAGGAGAGTTGGGGGTTGATGTGGAGAGCTTGTCTCACTTTGGCCTCGTCTCCACACATCAAGAGAAGCAGACAGCAGGGCAACCGGGGGAGGCAATAACCCTGTCAGAACCACTACCCCTCATCTGGTCAAAGGATGGAGAAAGGGGGAAAATAAGAAGAACTGAATGTGGAAAATGAAATGCCCTGTGACACCGAGACTCCTTAAATTTCAAAGAGTCATGTTAACACCTTTTAACGTCACAAGGAATTGATGTTAAGGTCAATTTAACAACCGAAACTATGAAACTAATCTTGCAGATGCTAACTGAAGTTATGAAAGACACAAAAAATGACAACAAGAAAGATTATTCCATTGCTCTTTGAGAGCTCTCTTTTCTGGCTTGTGTCTTTTGCTCTTATTCTAACACACATCTTCTATACTGCACATGACTACATGCAAAAAAAAACACGAAGGCAGCTCACCTTCATGCTGCCCACAGGTGATGTAGCATGGCATTTTATCAAAATGACAGCTGAAGAAAGCCATCATAAACTCCTTCTGACAGAGGCTGACAATCCCAGGGCTCACCATTTGATACACTACACTGAATCACATGGCAATTTCCTATACTCTGGCGGTCTGCCCAGCACTCCTCTGTGATTGCGGCAAAGGCTGCAAAGTGTCGGTTGTCAGCTGGCATGTTGCATGCAGTCGTACTAAATCATGTTGTCTGAGGTAACACGGTCTCTTTTGCTATGTTAATATTTCCCTGATGAGCTTTTAAGTAACATTAAGATTCCAAGCAGCAGTTCCAGGAGCAGCCCTTTTGTTTTCACTGAGAATGTTGTGACCTTGGCCCAAAGTCTCTTCAAGTGCAATTGCAACAGTTTGGACCTTAATAATATAAACATGCATTAACAAGTCAATGAGTCAAAGCTCTAAGAGCCTCTTGGGGGCCACAAGTTTCGGGGTCCATACTACACAAATACAAAACAGTGCATAGACTACTCTGGCACCAATCGCATTTCTCACAGAGGAGTAACTACTGCTATGGATTTACTAATATATGTGGCAAGGTAATTAAGAGGACGGGAGTCTATTCACTGCCACAGCACACTTTAACCTTGACAAGCTCTGCTGCTAATGAACTGCACTGAAGACAAGACTAACAGCTTCATATTACCAGGCTTGGGATCAGTCCAAAAATCCACTTTGAAACCATGCCGATTACCCAAAGGTCTAGTCTCTGAACTGGCAGAATGTTTTCAGATCGTTGTTTCCCAGGATAAAGAAAAGAGAGGAAATTATCAGAGGGCACATTGGAGAGAGAACTGTTCCGGGATTATTAAGAGATTTGATTTGAAGGCGATGAAGTAGGGCTGGTGAAGATAGGACAGTCAAGCCAGTGGAAGGATTTATGCTATTGATTGGTGGAAGGTTCATCTACAGGTCAGCCTGTGGTACTTGGGGAAAATCTGATAAAGGGAAGGTAGGATATAGCTACAAGCTCCCCTAGTATACTTGAAACAACACTTACATCATTGTGCTTTTAAGAAGTGAGTTAGATCACATCATAAGCAGTTTCTTAAAGCCTTAACTGCTGCGGTGAGGATGTCACAGAGTGGACTGACAGGTAATTAAGACTAATTTTAATTTCCTCAGAACTCGCAATACAAGAAAAGCTCAGCACACTGCAGTGAAATATTGAAAATATACCTAAAGATATTACATTTAAAGCAACATAAGAATGAAACATACTCTGGCCCTATATGGAAGGATCGTGCAGTGTTTCTCACTTTTACAGGGCTCAAATTAAAAAAGACCCAATAAAAGCACTATGCAATTTTAGACTTCCTTCATATTGTGGCTTGATTTTTGACACCCAACATGGTCATTCAAGAGAATTCAATGAGTACCACATGACTTAAGAAAGATATCTCTCATTTCTTTTGTTTCTCAAGTTCTCTTGAATTGATTTCAGCTGTTTTCTTCTGCAGCAGAATTTAAATGCACAAACCTCTATGTGTGTTTAAAGTGTGTTTAACGTACATTTAAGAGCTTAAGTAATTTGATCAGACTAGGTTTTATATGACAGTTTTTGTAGTCTTTTATCTAATTTTAATCTATAATTAGTGTGCATGTAAATACGGATGACTGCTGTTGCTTAAATTTGATCTTCCCCAGACAGCATAACCAGACATACTACATCAGGTGGCCAAAACAGCAGCAACCCCAATACAGCGCAATCTAATACAAAGGCAATGTAACAAAAGAAAGGGAATCATTTGTTCAGTCTTGGTTGCACTGTTTATTTCCACTCTGTAGTAATTTTGCTAAATAAAATTTTCATAAATAAAAGTTCCATAAGAGTGATATACTTCATATTGCAGTCTGTTGTTTTGGACTGTGTTGCATGCTGCCATTATTGTGTCCACCATTGTTACACATGAGAACAAATAGTCATTTCACTTGCCCCCAGATTGACTGCTCAGCTAGAGGCATGTCATTTTGCCCATAGTGCCAAAGTAGGCCCATTTTCCAGGTGAACTCCAGTGAACAACATGAAAGGTCTCCCGATTACTCACATGGGTGACTTTCTGCCTCCAGCATGGTGCTGTGCTAAACATGACCTCTTCACCAGCTCTGCTTACAACCAGAAAATTCCTTCGTGCCAATCCCTGCTGCATGACTTGAATGGAATCTCTGCTGTGTTATTTGTGTTTTTGTTGTTCTGTGGTAGTAGGAAGTCGACAAAGCACCTGAGGAACAGCTGAAGCAAACACGTGGCACAACGACCCCCCCATCCCCAATTCACCCCCACCCACCTACTCCCTCCATCCCTGTCATGAATTTTAATCACCTTACAAGCATGACATTAACCTTTTCGTACAGAGAGCAGCCGTCACATCCTCTGATGTGTGACCTGTGATCTATCCTGCTAGTGGTTAATTTAGGGTGGCAGAGGGTGGTCCCCTGCTGGGAGGTGGGAGTGAACAAGCAGGCATGAGACAGGTCCTTTGGCGCCCACTGGGAGATTAAACTCTGAGGCAAAATACATACAGGAATCAGAAGGTTAACCCTAACATGCTTGAAATAACAGGACCTGTGCTCTGCTCCAAATACTTCGAAGAAACAGTTTGCGTCATCTGTGGTGTGCTAACCACTCTGGCATCCTGTTCAGACACAGTCTCAGGGCTTGACTGTAATCTGAAATGCCTCAAGAGCATCAAGTAAATTCTGCTAATGAGCTTATCTGGCGCAACATATAAGCTTCAATTCCAAGATCACAATGGCAGCAAGGGCTGCAAAGGTTCGGACTGATAATCCCCCCCACAATATACACCAAAACTAGAAGGATTACATGAGACAGAAAAGTCAGGAAAACAAAGAACAGCAGGAAACATTCAACAAAACTGAATGTGGGGATGTAATTCACATGGAAGAGGATGATGTGAGATGAAGAACTTTAGAATTTGTGAGGAACAGCTGGGAATGATTCAGAGGTTCTGGACTAACAAGGTGTCTCTCTTTATAGTTTAAGCAATCAGACTCTACAAGCCGAGTCAATTCACTGAGTCTGTATTAAAATGAATTTAAATTTCGGATGTAACTGCTGCTCAGCCCATGGAAAATGAATGCCGACAGGTGGGTGATGAGCCTAATTGAATGCTGATCATACTAATTGCGCTGCAGTGAGGTCGCTTAATCACTATTACAGAGGATTGGGTTAAAAAGGTGAGCATGAAATGGGTTGTGGAGGACAAAGAGCTCTAAGAAAACTTTCAGAAGTGAAATCAACTCACCCGCACATGGTAATGATGTGTCTCAGTGACGGTGCTGCTGAATGTTCACGAGGAGTAAAGTACAGTGAGTGACTTGATAGTTTTTTTTTTTTTTTTTTTTTTAAAGGTCAACCAACATTTAGAGAGAGTGGTGGGAGTGGAAAAGATTCTGATTTCAGACGCTAATTTCACTGTGGGCAAACTCTGAATATGGATCACAAACTGTGTAAGTAGCCACCATCTGGTGCACACAGTGTTGTTAACCCCCTACCACCTGCTTGTCAATCTTCATTTTTCTTAAATATTTGACCCTGCAAGGTGTCTCACAGTAACTTGAAACTCTGGTCCTATTGACCTCCATTAGTGAAGAGGTAGAGTGATGTTAGTTTCCCTGCATAGACTGAGATTCTTCCTATTTCGAACTACTTGGATTCTTCTGTCTAAAAAGATGGAATGTGGGGAAGAGAAGATCAGAATCCCCACTGTGATACATCTGCACTGTGTTCAGGACCTTGAGGCAAAAGCTCATAAAGGCACATAAAATGAAAACTGAAGAGGTTTAAAAGGGCCGTTTTAGAGAGTGCATCTTGTTTATTTAGCTTCTTTTTTGAGTGAGAAACATTCACAGGTGAATTTCAATAGAGTGCCACGTGCGTGAGATATTGTATCAACAGATTCATCCTACTGCATCCTGTGTTATACAGTAACAACTGAACAAAGCCAGAAGGAACACTAGAAAACATTTACCCACACAAAACACAACATGCACACAGCACACAGCACTAATATATATTTGCCTGTATACAGTGCAAATGCATCATGTTGCTTGTCAAACTCTCTACTCAAAGTTGGCAAAATATCCACAATATCAAATTAGGATGAAACAATACTCATAGACCTATTATGCCCCTTTTCCATTGTACAGTTTTAGCACTACTCGGCTCTACTCTACTCGACTCAACTCAATTTAGGTGATTTTCCATTACAATTGAGTACCACCTCAATGTGGGCGGGGCCAGCATAGCATGGCAGTGTGAAACTGAAAGGTCCACACCCCCTCGTACGACCACAATGTTGTTTTGGGAGTAGTGTTAGCCATTTGCCTCACTAAAGACTATGAAAATGGAAAACAAATAGTTTCTATGGCAGTTTTTAAAAATGCCGGGTTTTTGATTCCTGTCGGACGCAGCACTCATGATTCTTCTAGAGGCATCACTCCCTGTCCAGTCAGTGCCCCACAGTCTGATGACGTCACATTTTAGTATTGGCTTAGCTCGTGTGGAACCTTGGCCGTGGAGGTACTATAAAAGTACCTGCTACTCGGTACTATCAGCTAATGGAAAACCAAAAAACCGAGTTGAATCGAGTTGTGGTAGTGGAAAAGCCCCACTAGAGGCTCTGTGGGGGTCCACTTAGGCACTGTGGTGCTAATGACCCCCTCACAACAGATAGCTCTGTCCATGGAGTCATGCCACTACTATGGCTAAAAATGCCTCCTGAGAAAAAGTATTTCTTTTAGGGAAAAGAAATACTTTTCTGCACCTGTGGTTCTGAAACGGCAGAGACAAAACCATAGATGTAACTGTGTCGTGGTTCCGCAGAGAGAAAAGTGAATAACCTATAGCCTAATGGAAAGTCTTTGTTTCCTGAAAGGTCACATCACTTCCACTGATATTGTCATCCACCAAGTTGCTACATGCAAACACAACAAATATTTCAACTGACCTTACAGACAAAACTTACTCTGGACCTTTGGTCAATATTTAGACTTGTCAATATTTGTGCTCACATGCTGAGTAACAGAAATGGACACAATATATCTCTGGCTATAATATCACTGTATTTTATGAAGAGCACCCAAGCTGTTTTATACTGTCATGCAGAAAATACATTGCTATTTTCATTCTGCAAGGTTATCTACCTACACATAGTATGCCTGAAGCTGGTGGAGTAGGCATCATCATGCATTATTAAACAACAGCGGTCTATCACACCTTACTGAGTCCCCCGTGACTTGTCCCACATGTAACAGAGGTGCGACTAACTATTTATTAGGAGGAAGAAAGATAGGAAGTTAGGTGAGGGAAATATTCTTTCTCCCCTCCCTCACTGAGAAATCACTGGCAGGACAAGTAGGAACAAAGATGTTCTCCTGCAAAACATCTGTCACTCAGAAGCCTGAGCTGGTTGGCCCCTAACTGCCCGAGTTGCTTGTGAAATGTGAATTCAGCTCAAGCTTGTCTCCCCCTCACAGGATGTGTAATGCACATGGAAACTGGCCAAAAAGTGCATTTGCCCAGAAATGGATTCATGGGAGTCATGTTTGCAGTATAGCGATAGGGTGTAGCTACAGGTGAGACTGCATTAGGAAATGATAGTTTCATGCTTTACCCTGAAGTGATGGAAATGCATTAGTTCAAGTGGAAGGGGGTATCTGTTTGTCCTGCTCTTCTCTTTCTAATCCCTGTTACATGAGGACTTACTCTTCTCACCTAAGGGCAAGAGAAAAATGAGAAGAGATGATAGCTGAAACTTCCCAGAAACCTCTGAGTGTACCTGCTGTGTAATTCATACACTTTATATATAGAACCAGTCAACAGGGTTTGGGGTTTGTTCCACAACTAGGAAAACTGCTTAAAATAATATTGATTGATAAAAAGCTAATTAATAAAACAGCTTGATTAAATAAACATGTTTTTTCCTGAATTTTTGTTTGCAGAGGCTTTTAAACATCACTAACTTGACAAACTGAGATCGGTCATGCGGTGAACATAAATGACTACTGCACTAAAAAGATTACTTAACATGCTGCATCACTACAATCAGACCTTGCAATGGAAAACCAATATTACTCTGTGAAATCATGAGAAAACACACTCTAGCCAGACTGCTGGCTCTGTCACATTGCACTTACATGCAGTGGTGTTTTGACTATGCCCAAAATGACAGTGATAACATGCTAATATTTAAAGGAACAGTCAAAGATTAGAGCACCAGTTTGCTTTGAAGTGATGTCAAATCATAATGCAATTGGTAGTTTAGTAGAACATCCATCTATCCATCCATCCATCCATTATCTACAGTGGGTACGGAAAGTATTCAGACCCCTTTAAATTTTTCACTCTTTGTGTCATTGCAGCCATTTGCCAAAATCAAAAAAGTTCATTTTATTTCTCATTAATGTACACTCAGCACCCCATCTTGACAGAAAAAAACAGAAATGTAGAAATTTTTGCAAATTTATTAAAAAAGAAAAACTGAAATATCACATGGTCATAAGTATTCAGACCCTTAGCAGTGACACTCATATTTAACTCACATGCTGTCCATTTCTTCTGATCCTCCTTGAGATGGTTCTGCTCCTTCATTGGAGTCCAGCTGTGTTTAATTAAACTGATTGGACTTGATTAGGAAAGGCACACACCTGTCTATATAAGACCTTACAGCTCACAGTGCATGTCAGAGCAAATGAGAATCAGGAGGTCGAAGGAACTGGCCAAGGAGCTCAGAGACAGAATTGTGGCAAGGCACAGATCTGGCCAAGGCTACAAAAGAATTTCTGCAGCACTCAAGGTTCCTAAGAGCACAGTGGCCTCCATAATCCTCAAATGGAAAAAGTTTGGGACGACCAGAACTCTTCCTAGACCTGGCCGTCCAGCCAAACTGAGCAATCGTGGGAGAAGAGCCTTGGTGAGAGAGGTAAAGAAGAACCCAAAGATCACTGTGGCTGAGCTCCAGAGATGCAGTAGGGAGATGGGAGAAAGTTCCACAAAGTCAACTATCACTGCAGCCCTCCACCAGTCGGGGCTTTATGGCAGAGTGGCCCGACGGAAGCCTCTCCTCAGTGCAAGACACATGAAAGCCTGCATAGAGTTTGCCAAAAAACACATGAAGGACTCCCAGACTATGAGAAATATGATTCTCTGGTCTGATGAGACCAAGATTGAACTTTTTGGCGTTAATTCTAAGCGGTACGTGTGGAGAAAACCAGGCACTGCTCATCACCTGCCCAATACAATCCCTACAGTGAAACATGGTGGTGGGAGCATCATGTTGTGGGGGTGTTTTTCAGCTGCAGGGACAGGATGACTGGTTGCAATTGAAGGAAAGATGAATGTAGCCAAGTACAGAGATATCCTGGAAGAAAACCTCTTCCAGAGTGCTCAGGACCTCAGACTGGGCCGAAGGTTCACCTTTCAACAGGACAATGACCCTAAGCACACAGCTAAAATAACAAAGGAGTGGCTTCGGAACAACTCTGTGACCGTTCTTGACTGGCCCAGCCAGAGCCCTGACCTAAACCCAATTGAGCATCTCTGGAGAGACCTGAAAATGGCTGTCCACCAACGTTCACCATCCAACCTGACAGAACTGGAGAGGATCTGCAAGGAAGAATGGCAGAGGATCCCCAAATCCAGGTGTGAAAAACTTGTTGCATCATTCCCAAGAAGACTCATGGCTGTACTAGCTCAAAAGGGTGCTTCTACTCAATACTGAGCACAGGGTCTGAATACTTATGACCATGTGATATTTCAGTTTTTCTTTTTTAATAAATTTGCAAAAATGTTTTTTTTCTGTCAAGATGGGGTGCTGAGTGTACATTAATGAGAAATAAAATGAACTTTTTTGATTTTGGCAAATGGCTGCAATGACACAAAGAGTGAAAAATTTAAAGGGGTCTGAATACTTTCCGTACCCACTGTATACTCTCTTATTCCTAACCAGGGTCACAGGGATCTGCTGGAGCCTATCCCAGCTCTCTTTGGGTGAAAGGCAGGGGTACACCCTGGACAGGTCCCCAGTCCATCACAGGACAGTTTAGTAGAACAACATACAGTAAATAAAACATGGTACTCTTCATCATTCCCTTGCTTCCCTTTTTCAGAAGAAGTTAGGCATGGTGGATTAAATTTAATAATACCAGCATGTGTGGCCTGCCCTTCTAGCAGTGCTTGGCTCCCTCTAGAACTCTGGCACTACAAATACACCCAGCAGATTAAAGAGCAAAACAATATGCTATTGCTCCAATACAACACATTTTTGCAATAGTCAGGCGACAATATAGTCAAAACAAACAGAATAACACCAAAAGGTCAGTGCCCAGTGTCATGACGCAATAGCACCAGCGACAGATTGGAAAAAGATCTAATCACCAGATGCCCTTTCAGCAGCGAAACCAAACAGCACAGACAGCAGGGATGTGTTGGCTGACTGATTTAATATAAACAGTGCAAGATAAATAGTCGTTTGACATGCTGGCATTTTAAAACCCTGTGGCACTCACTTTAACTCCTTTATGAACATAATGACAGCAGCCTAGACGATGATTCCTGTCAGGAAATACCCTGAAATACCCTCACAAGCTTGGAAATAGTGGGGAAAGTTAATGAGGGAAAACCTCTATGTCAACAACCACAACTGAGAAACCTTTGAGCAAGGCAGTCTCCAACTGTGAAAGGCAGCAATGTTAGAAAACAGGCCAGCATACAAGGAATGCAAAATGTGTAGAAAATAAAATAGTAAAGAAAATCAGTACGCTCTTCTGTTTCCTGATCAACTTCATAGCTTTAAGAACTTCTTTTGTGTTGTCAAAGAAACAGCTTGCTTTCACACAACACTAGTATAGTCAGTCAAGTCTTTCTCCAGAACCACAGCAGACACTTCCAATCAAAACATCATTTTGATGAATAAGAGGTTAAGATATTCTCAGATGAATAAGAGTTGAATAAAAGGGGAAAACGTATTCTGACATCCTTTACAAATTGCAAAACAACAGTAAAAGTTTCTGTCAACTAGTGTATTATCAAGGTTTCTCACCTCCCTTTAATGAGCTACTTTGGCCCTCATTAGACATACAAGGGCCCTTGAAGGGGGTGTGTTGGGCCTTCATTAGGTCAGTCCGCTCAGCATAGGATATCTTCCCTAATTAAATTGAAGCTAGCTTGGCAGGTGTCTGTATAATGAAATACAGGGCTCGTGCTTCCACCATGATGGGAAAGCAATGACTCAAGAGATTTGACTATTTACATTAAGAGCGCTGATTCGTGGACAGGCAAAGTGACAGTGGCCGCTGACAGCTGGAACATGCAGCCGAAGACTGAAGGTGAGAAAAGGGTGCAGAGCAATAAGAAAGGAGGACACAGTAGTGTACCACTGCTGACTACCTGCAGTAGATGGTAATTGGACTGAACAAGTGTCAAGCGTAATTTTAGCAAGAGAAGAAGACAGGAGTAGTGAAGCCTGGCTTGGGGCTGCAGAATTTGGAACCACATGACTGACAACCCATTCACAGATCCATTTCCCTGCCGTCAGTATAGGAATGAGGCACAATATCACCCCAGCACCTCTGGGACCTACAGTGATCCTGGCCCCATGTCAGAGTGACACGGTTCACTGTCATTGTTGGAGCAACCTTGATTTTTGAATTTGGGGTAGGGAAAGCAGTAAAACATTTTACTCAAGTAAAAGTCTCGTTACGTTAAAGACATTTAATTAAAGGTGTTCTGAGCTTCAGAGCGCAGATGATTATTGTTTTCTGTTTTTTTTTTTTTTTTTTACTGTCATCACTAAATTTCAGATATTATACAACTCGTCACAGAGAATACTCTGCCTGTGAAAACAGTTCTATATTGTCTTCTGTGGCTCAGATGGAAAGAATAACACCATGATTATGTGATCATCATGATGGCTCTGCATGAGCTTAAAGACTGTACAATTTAACAGACAGCCTGCAATGCAAACAAGCTAACACTCTGCTAAACAAACTTTAGAGAGGTGGTCAGAATGTGAAACAACAATCACCTTACTATCGTGTAGGATATGCTCAGCAACCATGTGTGACAAGCAACAGCCTCCACTTCAGCATGTGGTTTCACTGATGAGTTCTTCTGACTTCTGTATTTAATGGGCTGTTTATTATTGGTAGAAATGCTTGGCTTGAATGAAAAGCTGCAGATTACTGGCTCTGTGGTACACTGGCTGGCCACCCATAGAGGGTTTACCCTGCCTGAAGCTTGATCCTCCCATGCACATTTACTATGCAGCATGGTGACTTTGTTCTTCAGTGCCATAATAGATAACCATCACATTAGTGACAGCTGCAACTTTGTGAAACCACATAAACCACATTCTTAATTAACTGTGGCTAGTTAGGAAGGTGCAGGCACAGAGAAAAGAGAAATCTCCCCTATTATTTCAGTGTGAATCTTAATTGCCTGTTTGTTTAGAGGCATTAATGGCCAAAACTTGGAGTACCGAAGCAACCCAGCTCAACTGTTTCCCTGCAGAACAACACAGAATCCTAAATTGTCTCCACCAATTAGCAGAAACCACTAACATAGTCCTTTCTCCATTGTTCGTTGCCATGATTTGTGGTATAAATGGCTAAGAGGGCAACTAATTTATCTGTAAATTAAATGTTTGTCTCCTCTTCTAATGTATTATCAAAAAACTTTTTTTTGTTTGTTTGTTGCAATCAAAGAAAATCAAAATCAAAATTTATGAAAAAAGAGTGTTATTCCCTCTCCAGACAAAAACACTTGTAGGTTGTATGTGGATGCCAGCATACACAACTAAAGCTACACAAAAACACACAAATCATCAGGGTAAGCACCTGCTATTTTCCTTGCAAAAACATATTTTCAGAGTGATGGAGAGTCATTACAAACAGCTCTTTTATGAGGTTAACTTGTCTCCACCTTTTCTTGAAATGGAATAAACATATGCCGTTATAGGACTCTGTAATGGGTAGTACCTTTTTGCCACAGGAGGCCATGGTTATCAGTTTGTGTTAAAATAGTAGGAAATGACTGCAATCATATTGTTAAGGAATACTTTCAACAACACACATTGAATGCACAGCAGAACTGAACTGACAGTTATGGCCCTGTGGTGCAGCAGCCTCCAGCAGTGTAAGGATGGCAACTGTGTAACAAGGCAACAAGTGTAAGGATGGTAACTGGTGTGTGTGTGTGTGTTTGTAGTTGATACTGACCGGAAGTTTGAGTTTGCAAAAGCGTCTTCCACAGATTTGGCATTGCACTCCTACATCTGTTCTTCTTCTTTTTTGTAAGGATTAGTTGGCCACTTTATTTGTTGACAATACTAAAATTTTTGTTAGAGCCCTCTTCTTAGATTTTTCATCCACATTCAGTACAGTCCTGACTGATTTTCCTTTAGCTAAAATGCTTCAGTTACAGATCAAGCCGCACCTTATTCATCACCATCATTCATTTCTCATAAACAGAACACATTCCAATTAAAACTAATGCTGATGTGCCTCAAGGCTGTATTATTTACTCTGTTCATCGCTGATTGCACGACTTGGATTCTTTTAAAATATTCTGATGATTCCACCTCACTGTCTTTGTTGACTGACAATGCTGTCAGTATGTGTCAGAGTAAGATTAACTGGTTAATTGAATAGTGTGACAAAATTGTCAATACAAAAAATTCAGAGGAAATTATGTTTCCCCCTGATCGTCAGCTGCCTCCAGTGATAATTCATAATACATAAATTCTCTTCCAATAAATACTTATGAATTGGGATTTATGCTTTTTCATTGATTTCCAATTTAGAATATATTAGTAAGAAAGCTCAGCTAATCACATGTTAGCCAATCCCAAATCTTGTTACATTCCAGCAGCAGGCCCCACAGGCCTCTATTGAGGTGCTCTTTGGATTATTGGAATATTTCATATTTACAGCCTTTCAATTGATATACTCATTTAGGTATTTTGAAGTCTCTAGGTCTAGACTCCAGCCACCCACAACTCTGAATGCAATAAAAATGATTAAAGAAGAATGAAAGAAAATGAATAAATGGAACAGTTAACCACACAACTACCACACAACCACCGCTGTACTGAGAGACTCGAAAGTTTCTCAGCTTTTATAAACATGATTTCTATATCTCACCTCCCACATCTCTGGCAAATGACTACATCCAGAGCAGCAGAAAGATTTTGCAGCTTCATCTCCGCCTGGCTTTCTTTTTCTTCTTTGTTTTCACCCGCGGCTCTTTTTCCCTTTGCACTCGATCGGTGGGAGGCAGAGATGTTCAAACCATTAGCCTGTTCTTAGTCACACTCTAAAATTGATTTGCAAATAGAGGGGAATTAGGAGAAATTGAAATTACATCATCACTGCACTTATCTCAGAGGCATTTCTATCGCTGAGGTTGCCCAATAGGAAATGTTCATTTTGGAAGACATCGACACACAATTGGATACTAAATCAGGACACACTGAGAAAATGTAAAGCTCATTCTCTATCACCGTTAGAGAACACATTGCATACACATTGCTAACCAAAGAATTTCCAAAACCAAGCTTTTTTACTTAGTCATTTAATATTTTACTTGGCATATATTTCTTGTGCCTGTGCACAGTGAGGGATTACCAACTTTTCTCTGCATGTGTGTGATATCCAAACCTACAAAAACACAAATCATAATAAACTGTAATTTTCCTCCATGAGCTACTTAAAATCTACAACTCAACATTTCAGTAAGCAAGAATTCATGCACACACTGAATGCATGTGATGTTTATTGGTGACATTTACAGGACAAACAAGACCAGTTTAACCCAATATGAAATCTGAAATGGTCTTCATGACCTCCGACCTTTACAACACAAGTCTGTTATTTCCCACTGTAGGGCAGCATTTCCTAAACAGCATGGCGAGAGAGTGACTACACTTGGCTACACTTTAATGTCTCTCCCCAGCTGTGTGTGTGAGAGATAGTACACACATGATGTTACTCATATATTAAACAGCTAAATCAGTGACCGCAGGTCTTCCTGTGATATTTCATAATCTCGAGTGGCTTTTACTGCAGATTAAGGGAGGAGTTGGGATGAAAGATGACACAATCCTGATCGCTTTAGAGGGCAAAGTGTGTTCAGCACAAGGAGATGCCATGGTGACACCTCATCTCTCACCAGCCCTTTGTCCTTCTGTGTCTTCTAACCTTATTGAAGGGATGCCAAAAGCCTGCATTGACCTCTCTTCTCACAGACGGGTGTTAAAGACACACTTGACATGTTAAATCCCCTATTTTCTTTATCTGACTTCCTCACCGTACCAGTCACACAGAGAACTGTCAGCACATAATAATCTTTCTTAACAACCAATCCCAAAAGCAACTAAAAGTTAGTCTTGCCAGTGATAGTACAAGTTCCTGAAGGGCAATTTTTCTTTAGTTTTTGCAAAGAGAATGTCATTGAAATCAACAGTTAGACATAACTACCTAGAACAATGAGAATGTTATAGGTAGTTGGAGGGGCCACAGTTACCAATGAGCTCAACCTTTTTTTAATACAAGGTCGTTAGGATACACAGAGATGCACATCAGCAATTTTCTAACTCCTGCACGTCTTATAGTTCCCCACATGTTCCCAGTGAATTGATTTTACAGAGAAACAATTCTAGCTCAAAAACTAAAAAAAACTCAGAAAAAAAATGATAGGAACACAAAGGTGCAGAAACATTGATGTTAACTTCTAAACTTCAGCTTCTTGAAACATTTGTTCTGACTAAGCCTCAGGAAAAGTTTTTCATACAACACCATGACTGACACAGAAGTTCAACTTTCCACAGCTTAGTTCTCTCAGCTCTGTACCCCCAACGATGTCGAGACGTTGCAGCTCAGAAAAAGGCTGAATTCAGTCGGCGTTCTTTCACTTGATGTCCTCTGAAAAATTCATGATTTTGCACAGTAAACAGTGCTGGATGTTTCTCAAGGATGAGTAGTCTATGAAACAACACAGTCTTGCCAATGTTTTGTGTATTTAAGCTGAAAAACTGCACTGCAGGGCTATCTATTACCCCACACATTCACCACGTTCTAATGCCTTTGTCTCGGCATGTAATCTCTTAACAGGCCGAGCTGCTTGCATAAATTAGGAGAAGCCCACACATTAACTACAATCATAAATGAATCTGGTGCATAGACAGACAACCATGGGACTTGGAACCTCATAAAAGCAGTGACATTACTAACATGGATGCCAGGTAGATCATTCAGTGAACTTGAGCATGACCCACTTGTTTTAATAGTCTGAACACACACAGTTCCTATGCACCTTGGTGGCCTTTGTAAAAGTAATTAAGTTCCAAATTTATTCATTGGTTTGAAGTGTGAAGAAATGGAAAGGACAGGGAAGGTTGAATGTGGCAGGTCAGAACAAGCAGGGAGGGAGGACATGGGATAATTGTCAGAAGAACCTGAGACAAGGGTACGAATGACTGAATGATATCTGAAACAGAAACTGAAGTGTGTGCGTTTCTCCATTAGGAGCGCAGTGTTGGATTTTATGAAACAAGGACTAGCATCTCTCTACAGTAAAACGTGAAACTGCAAATATTTCACTTCCTTCAATCTGCCTCCTATAGAGTATAAATCATTCTGCAGATTTCCACAGTGGCTGCCCAATTGTCTACTCTACTGACTATATCTTTTAACTGAATGTTTGGAGGTGGTTACTGAAAGTTTTAAACTGGTAGTCCTTACTAGTGTATGAAGCCAAAATATCAACTAGATTAAATATAATCTGTGTCAAAGCTTTACCCTGTTGGAAACCTCGACAGTATTTGCATTTCTTTTTTGAGTTCAGCACAAATATATTTTATCCTATAACTTGTTTTCTTGGAACATACTCTTCAACAGCTGAATGTTTGTCTACAATAGACTGATCATGCTGGCATCAAACTATACTCAGTCCTGCTTTGGCAGCCATTTTATAGTTGTTGTTATAGTGGAACCTAATCACAGATATAAAGAGATTATCACCCTAATGAAAAATCTTCATAGTGTATATACCATGCAGATGTTTACCATGAATCAAAACTACTTCTAATCTGTGCCAGTATACTATCATCTAAGCATGACTAAGCTCGACGAGGCATCTAACACACAACTATTCATTACTATCAACTATCAACACAACCATCCTCCATGTAAATGGAGCTCAGTCCAAATAGTAACACTGAAATTCCAGACAATGTCACCCTTGTGAAAATAAAGTCTGGCGTAAACTCTAACTACAGAGAAAGTTATCAAAAATGGCTAATGGAGGTGGTTCCAGCTGTTTTACAGTATGAACATCAAAATAACACAAGTTAGGGAAACAAAGCAGACAATTTCAACATGTGTCCATCACACAGGCAAACATTCTCTTATAGGTAGATGTGGGATTTAGTCAAAGACTGTGGTTGAATTGTAAGTGCAGTGTTTGAACCTGAACAAATGAAAAGAAAAAATGCACAAAGTAAACTTTTGCGGTTTCTTTTGTTCAGGCCAAATAATACAATCTGCAGGTGTAAATGCATCCTCATTATGGATTCACTGGTAAAACAGCAAACCATGTCAGATTTGAAAACCTACAGCAGCCACTGCAGTTGGTATTCAAAGGTTTGTTTACTCCACCAGTGCATATACAGTATATCCTTTTGCTTTTCACATTCTCTTCTTCCTGCTACTGCTTCCTTTCACTTTCTTCACTGTTTGACCTTGCAGAAGCCAAGTGGTTCCTTGTGCCTCCCTGCCAAAGTACAGGTGACACAGCGGACACCTGCAGGAGAAGGCTAATGACGTGCCCTGCCAGTCCAAAATCTGGCTCCTCATCTGCCCCGTGCAGCAGCGGACTGCAGAGAGGGAAGCTGCCTAACGCACCTGTCGCACGCTGCATCCAGACTGACATCTAATACCTAAATATGTGACAGTATGCTAGTGATAAAAAGCCAATAGCCATTTTCTTGTATTGCAGATTGTGCACAAGCATTTTATTTAAAATAAAATGCAGCTGATAACGTGTCAGCAAGACTGATATCCAACGGAGAATAATATACAGCCGGAGAGAGCCTCATAAATAGGCCTGAAGGGAATGTGACAGGGTCTAACTAAAGATTGATTTCCCATTTCAACCAAGTGTATCCCATTCTTAGCATTTATTTCTAGATGTCTTCAGATCAACATCAAACATTACCAGTACATAAAAAGAGAAATAAAAATAGGATTAAATTAAACCAGTTAAGTGTTTATTTATATCATATTTGATCTGTATCTTTATTTTTTCAAACTGCTACCTTTTTCAATCTCTCATTCTTTTATTTTGCCAAGTGGTAAGTGAGAAAACAGTTTCTGTCCTTGTTTGGACATTGGATTTTGCACAGCAGACATGAGAAAAGTGAGTTTCTCTGCGGTGCTTGCAGCTTTGTTGTTGTGCTCAGGTTAGGAAGTGGTCAGCCCCATCTCTCCTCACATCTGGAGGCACACTGCACGATGGCCTCCTTCCATGGTGGTGTTGGTGTTAATATTTTTGTTTGTCTGGGCAACTGCAGTCACCTCACTCTGACAGCAGGTGAGCAGTATTCACTCTCTGAGCTGATTGCAGGTGTGTCACCCACCACAGGAGTGCATCCTGGAAAGTGGGTCCCTGTCAACACTGTCTCCCACACATATGCTCTAGCAGCGGCCGGTCCACCTCCCAGGAAAGAACTGACACCTTGACAAACAGCTAAGGGGACAGAGTCAACGTGTGCAACCTGTCCAGAAAAATCACGGCAGCTGTTTTGTTGAGCCGAGGTGCAGCAAGATGACACTTGTGTGTGACATTTCACCACTGTCATGTTTCCCCATGAGGCACTGCTCCAGCAGAGAGTGGAAACATTTCTGATGATCCAGAGGCTAGGCAGTGAGGCTTCCTGGATCCTGGTGTTCCAGAAAAGTCAATACTCATGCGATGAAGCGAGACTGAAATACTCCGTTGGAAGCAATCAGGGCAGTTTCCAAGATGAAAAACCTATTCCAAGGATCATTGTGTGTGCTCTCTGCTCAGAGGCCTGGTTTACCAACAAGGCTGAAGAGGTAACATGCTGGATGAAAGAACACACTGTGGTTGTGGTAAAGGGCTGGTAAATTAATGGTGATCAGTGGTCTGGCAACAGTTTTAAGAACTCCTGGCTACAGCACTGGTGTAATGTGGTTTCACACTTCAACCTTGTGGCCTTAGCAAATACCATTTACCTTCTGGGCCTTTAGCTCACACCCTCGTCCACAAGGAGACAACCAGACTTGGCTATGTATCCTACTAAAGGGTACATGAGCTGTTGTACATATCATAACCTGAGTCCTTTTAGAAAACAGAAGGTGGGTCAGCAGTCAGACTACCTTGCAATCTGAATGTAACAAAGTACTGCCTACTTTTCTAACAGGGGTCATTTCATGGCTTATTGCCTCACTTTTGTTTCATCTTGCACCCAGGAACGTGAGCCATTTGCACGGCTGATATATCCCAGCCACAAACAGCAGTAATGGTGCAGCAAATGAAATGAATTTGAAAACACTCTTGTTATCGGTCAGGCAGCTTTTCCATGTCCTCTGAGCCATTATGTTTACATTGCTATGCCCGGTGACTGCACTCCAACAGACATTTGTCGTTTGACGGATAGTTTCATGTAAAGTTTTTACATAGGTAGGCCTCACTGGAATCAAACAGCAATTTAAAAATGCACCGTTGTTTTGTTTAATGAAAGGCTAGGCAGCCCAAGTCACTGTGATTTGGACAATTTGATGCACATTTTGTTCTGAATTTGTTGAATAATGCAGTGCTGTGGTTGTTGAGCTGAGATTATTCTGTTGTTTTTGCCACCACATGTGGTTGGTGTTGTTATACTGCCAAGCATTGTTTGCTAAGGTCTGTACTGGCTGCAGCTGAGAAACCAGTCAAAGTGGGTCATGAGCTCCTTCCCTGAGCTCCAGCATGTCTTTCAGACACTTCAGGGACATGACTTTAAGCAAGTATTACCAAGAAAGAGTTGGTACTATTCACCATATGGGCTACACTGTACAGGCTTTTTGCTTTATGATTTATTACAACTGGCCATCTGTTAGCACTGTGAAAGGTATATGTCTGCTAAATCAAAGCCGGCAGTCATAATTCTGTTAAATTTACCCCCTTCATAGGAAAAGTAATCCATTAAATCCCATCAAAGAAGAATTCAAAAGATGGAAACTATTTTCAGAATGTCCCTCACAGCAGGCTGCCTGTATTCTCTACAGCTCTGAAGCCACTTCTTGAAGGCTCCTGAAATATGCACTTCCTCCTGTGTTTCCCATCTTCCAGCCTTTCAAGCATTGTGGTCTGGTATCTGCATAGGGGTTACTGACCTGGGAAAAATAAAAAGAAAACTGACACAGGATCTGTTTTCCATACCCCAACTGCCCACTGTCATTTGCAAAATGAATATCCTACATCACCTAAAGCACATGTCTTGTGGAAACCATCTGATAATAAAGTTAATGCACCATTTGATATCACTTGAATTTTTTTTCTGGTTTGCCAGAAATGATGACAGACTTCATTAATGTAGCAGGTGGAAGGGAATCACATTTTTGAAGCAGACTTGCTGCCATCTTCTGTCAAGGAGTAACAAAAGATCATTCATGTATTTTCCAAAGTTTTCCCCTTCGTTTCTACCTTTCCCCCTCTCATTGTCACATCCAACGTCTCAACAAATTCTCCAAGGAGCATCCGCCCTCCACAGTTCCCCTGGTGCCTGCCTTATGAAACGTCACTTATTGAGCTCACCCTGTCTGTGCTGTCAGCATAACGTAGTAGTGGTTTCCTTTAAAATTGCAGTGCTCTTTGCTTTTTTTCTTTGCTTCCCTCTCACATCCCTCAGAGAAGAAAGCAATCACTAAAATGTAGCCAGATGTTGGAAGTGTCTGAGGTACCATTCCTGCTTGACAGAGTCAAAAGTCTACTCTAAGCCAATTGGCAGGCCATGCTGGAGGGAATTGGTTCAATTTAGTCTGAATAACCAGGCTTTAGTGGTAGATGAGCAGTGGTGGATCAATCTCCAGGGTTACCAATACATAGAGCAATTACCGAACACACATCTGTTGCTGTGGACTACCTGTCAAACTGGTGGATTTGGGGTTCTATAGGTAACATGGTAGCACATTATCTTCCCTTCATGTCTTCCCTAAGGAGGCTCCTACTGATGGAATTTGTGACATAAAAGAACTTAAAACCCTGTGCTCTCCGACAATAGAAAAAGGGCAAAGGGTCAATTGGAGATGAAATCAGGTGACCCATAACGACCAGAGTGCCTCACCATAGTGAGTGAAGTGGATGAAAGCAAGCGACCCCTGGAAAATTGGACAAAAATGACTGTGCATAGTCACTGATGTCAGTAAAATATAAAAACATCACACCCTTCTTGGAGTCTTTTAATTTTCCTGGCAGTCTTTGGCTGTTTCCTGAACCCACATGCAGCTAGCTGAATATGAATATAATCTTTGCATGTACTAATATATATAAAATAATATCTTTCTGTTGGCCACTTACAAAATTGATTGAAGAGTGTCTAACTGTTAACTATGTGGCCCATTAACTCCTACTGTATGCTGCTACACTGGAATAACAATCAACTCAGTATTTATGACAAAAGATGTCTGACAAAATGAATATATAAATGATCACACCTGTGGTTGGCTCTGTTGACAAGTGAAAACAATAATGACTGCTCGCTGTGCTCTAACACTCCTGTTTCCATGTCCACATTAAAGCATGAGAAACTATTTTCCAATTTATTCACTGTGGACAACATTTTTGAAATCTTCTTACTCTTGTCTCCATAAAGCAAGAACTTGTTTCAGTTGTTTCTACAGCAAAAAAAAAAAAAAAAAAAAAAACAGATGCAAGCCAAACACAAGGTTAGAATAATTACTCCTGGCATGATTAACATTTAATCATGTGTTAGATAGTGAAAGTGACATTAAAAAAAACACCTTATTAGGGGACTGCGAAGTTGCGGCCACAGGGTCACTTCACAGGCCATTCACACACTATGAAAATAATAACTACGCTGAGATTCAGCCAACAAGGTGCAGAGGCTAAATTGGAAAATCACATCCAATCGACATTTCTAACTGAGGTGTCAGATCCCCTGGGTGTCGGGGTAATGAGATCAAAATGACAGTATTAAGAATAAGCAGAAAACAGTGCAATGGTTCTGATTACATCTGGTTTTCATGGTTTTCGTATTAGCAATTTTACCCTTGGGTAAAGCTGATTATGTGTGATTTCTTTTACTAGTCTGAGTCTTTACCAAAGACTATGAACCTTTCTCTGATATTAAAGAAGAAAATCTGGCCTTTGCTCATCTTTTAAGGCATTTCCTCATCCTCACATACAAACAAACCTTTCCAAGACTAATTTCCACTATTTTACCATAAGGATAAAACTCAAGAATATGTGCAACATTAAAAAAAAAAAAAAGCAATAGAGAAACAACTATAAACAACTTTCCAAAAATTTCTCTGAGAGACGTTTTAGTAGGCTACATATTTTGGCCTTCTACTATTTTGGCTACTTGTCCTCTATTCATTGTTATTGTAGTAGAAACCTAAGTTATAGCTAAATACAGCACATGCTCTCAATTCATATGTTCACGACTATTCAAATAAATAAATCACTGTACTCATGGGACATTAGGCTGATTATGATACTCAAACACGATCACTGGCCAAAGTGCTGGCAGCCTCTGGCAACTTATGCCACGTCAAGCTCCTGATTATTTTACAGCACCAAAAAGGAAGTGGGATCTCTCCTTCCAGAGGAAAAGCAGCCTTTCACAAATTCCTGCAATCACAGTTAGTACAAGCCAACTGAAAAATTACACCCTACATGTCCTTTCTTAAAGAAAAAGTTCGACATCATGGGAAGTATTTTTGCAGTCCTGCTGGAAGTTAGATGAGAAGATTCATTCCACTCAGGTAACAGTTGGTTAGATGGAGCTGGATTAAAAAGTCAATTATATGATGAATTAGGCCTGCAGCTATTGATTACTTTTGGAGTCCAATATTCTACAGAATATATTTTAGCCATTAATCGAGTAATCGGATAAAACAGACTTTAGCATTTTTAAACATGTTTCCACAACTTAACATTAGACCTAGGCTCTACCTAGTCATCCATATTGACATATCGACATTACACTACCACAAATACATACAGCGCTGCTGAGTTTATCTGAATTGGCCATCACGCAAACATAATCTTTTTAAGTTTGAAATGATCCCAAACTTTGGACAGTTTCTGCCTTGTACAGACAGTGTCGCTCTCTGCCACCAACTTTAAAATGCGCTGTGCGACAGTGATTACGGTCCGTGTGGAACAATGATCCCTAAGCGGAGCAGGCCCGACAACACAAGTGATAGAAACTAAAGGAATCCTCGAGGCAAAGAATTTGCATTTTTTGTAATGGAATTCATCGATTTCCTTGAGGATTCGCTGCAGCTCTATGATGTATTGTGATTTACATTTAAATTGTATCAGAACACTGGTAGCACAATTGATTGATTGTGATTGGGTTTGGGTTAGGGTTAGGGTTAGGGCACAAAGGACCCAGGACTAGACAGATGCCATATATTATTGGTACAAACTGTAATACAGCTGCTATTGAATTTTTTCAGGAGGTCCATATTTTCTAGAAGGACCTCTGGTTGGCACATCATCTGATTGAATTCGTAGAGGTAGCAGAAGTCTACTGTATGTCTTCAATACTTTGTAAAAATGAAAAAAAAAAAAAACTGATGGAAGTTCTCCATCTTAATCTGTCTTAATCTACACAGGGATTTCCCGAGAGTATCATAAAATAACTGAATGAGAATCAGGCTATAAATCAGTTTTATACTCACTTGCTCTTCTGCAATGATCTTTGATTCATTTATAGGATTTTTAAAATTTACTACTAAGAAAATTACTATAACACCACTAAATGATTTACTTTGGATCTTTCCAATGCAGCAACAATCCACTGTAAAAGCTTTTCAAGCTGACTAGAACAGCACCAGAAAGAGGCCCACACGAAGACCAGAATTAGAGATCAGAATTGTAACTTCCTTCCAGACAGTGTGTTTATCTAAAGGGCCAGAGAGACCATTTTCATCCAAGGCCAAACTCTGGTCTCTGTGATCAGTCGGCCATGTTGCGGAGGAAATGCTTATTATGTGGTTGTGTTGCCTTGTTTGTTGTGACCTTGAGGGCTCTTCCCATGGCGCAACGGGGCTATGCAGAATAGGAGTTCTGACCACAGGAGCCGCCCCAGGAAAGAAAAGTGACCCAAACACTGTTTAACTGTGTATTTTCTCCCATCTTCTGGTCAGGCCTGTACAAACACTTTCCTAGTGTCACAGGACGTTAACAGATATTACACTGGCTGTGTCTCAGTTTTCTCTCCTATTCAGTTCTATCCTGATCAACCCAGTTCTGCTTTATCTGGTCAACCACAGCATTTCTGTTTGCTGTCTTGCTGCATGCTACCACAAAGCAATACGACAGCAAGGGGACTTATGTAGGCTATTAGTCACACATGCAGGTATGCACATGTATGTGCACATAGTCAGCTGTGTTGAATCTATACATGAACTCAAAAGCCCACATATTTCCCTCTGGCATGCAAATCATGGTTTAGAATAGAGCAGGCAGTTTACTGCAATCAGAACAGAGACCAGAAATACCCCCCATCAATCTGAGGGGTAGAGGACCTCTTCACAATGCTGTTTTGTGAAGTTTGTGAGGAGAGCTCATTGTAGACAAGACACCCTGCAGCTGCTAGTCATGGATCAACAGCCATGCAAACATCTTTTTGTGCAAACATTTTAAATTTCCACCCGAAGCCAACAAGGGCAGCCTGTTAACTGACAACCCCACCAATATTTTCTAACTAAATCTGATGTTGGACTTTCCTGGGAGCACAACTTGTGTACGATGATTATTTCTGTACTATGTAAGATCAAAAAAAAAAAAATCTCCAAACTAAAAAAAAAAAAAAAACATGTTAGGAATTATGTTGACAAAAAGAAATAAAAAATATCACCTGGACTATCATATAAAAAGCTTAGCATCAGAAAAATGCTGCTTTCACACCATCAGCACTGATGTGTTGCCTTCCCCTCTCACAATGAGCCATTCAAAGTCAGTATTAGAGCCATTCTTCACTTGTCAGGCTGTTAAATGCACCTGATGCATTTCTTTGCGTTCCTGATATTACATCAATGTGTTTATTCAGTGTGCTGGTAGAAACAAGTTCTCACATTTGTCAATATAAACCAACAAGAGAATGGTGGCGAAGGGAGCTTTTTCTCCCTTTTTTACCATTTCATCAAAATCTCAACACAGGAGTTACAGATGGAGCGGCTAAAATGTACTGCTTGCTTTCATGTTCAAGGACTTAAACTTTGTTCCACAATAATTTGTTCCCACTGTGCTACATGCTCATTGGTTACTTTCAGCTGGATGCAAAAAGCCCCTAGGTCTACTGTTTTGGGCCTTTCTTGATGAATTGGTATGTTTGCATGACTGTCCTACCATAAAGGACTTTCAAATCTACAGGCAGTATTAGACTCTACAATTAGCCACAAGGATGATGAGGTCAGCATCAGGAACTATCAGCAGTTCACATGTACTTAATCACTGTTAATTACAGTAGAAATCACAGAGGATGTAAGGGACTGTGACGGTGTTTGACACAGTGAGACGTCTGCCATCTTTATCTGACTGATTTTATGGACTCATACTAGCTATTTTCCTCCCTCAGACTTAATAAATCTACAATAGGAGCTTTTGGCGTCTCCTTAGGACTCCCATGGCTGAAGACTGGCCAAAGCTAATGAGTCATAATCAATTACTGCCATAGAAATGAAACACAGCAAGGTCTGAGTCTTTCAAGGACAGTAGTGATACTGCAGTACGCACTAGGACAAATGCCCGCTGTGCGATGACTGTGCTTGTCAATGGAACGAGAGCAGAGTGACCTTGTGAATAAAGAGCTAAACCTCAAAAATGTGGTTGTTTGTAGTTCTTACACCATCAGACAGCAGTGATTATAACGTAACATTTGACATTTGACAGGTTAGTCAGACATATAAATTATTTCCTGTTCTGGCTTGGTTTTCTTAGTCTGTCAATAAACTACCATGATATGCCAGGTAGACATGTCAGGCCCAGGAAACCAGGAAGTAATGTATTCCCAGAAAGTGGCCAAAAGTTCAAATTTGTGCTACTGCTGTCTTTTGTGTTTATATAATAATACAGGAATCGAAAAAATCATTGTGGTGATGATACCAGCTCTTTCTCCAATGATGAAATCAATTACAGCAGTAGACACAGTAATTTTGCAGTAACGGCCCTTGAAGAAATATTATACCAGAGTGCTTGCCAATGATAACATATTTTTCCTCTGTTTTGCAACTGCCAAAGGGAAGTAACACATGGGGCACCAGCTTTTTCTGTGTAATTCTCTTCATGACTACAGTACAAAATTTGGAGCGAATGAACAGAAATTGCTGCTTAGACACTCAAAGTATTTAGGAGCATTTTAGCCCCTTGATGACCCACCTTGCCAAAAGAATCTCTGCTCAAATGAAGAAAAGCATTAGCAACCAGTGGCAGGCCAGATGCAGCAAAGTGAACGAAGTGATAAAAATGTACGTGCGGCAAAAACACTATTTCTAAAGGTACAATTTAACATAGAATAAATTAACTCAAATCTTCCTCATTTAAATGGAAGATGATCACATTTTGAGGGCAAGCAACCGGCACAGTGAATTCAGTCGAGCTCTAACAGGAAATCATCAAATAACACACCCCATCACATAGACAAACTGTGTTTAATAAGACCAGAAGAAGAGCTAAAAGCTTGATGCAGTGCAGAATATAAATCTCTTAGATCATTCTTCATTCAAAGTGCAAAGTTAACAAGCTGACTGCAGTGAATATAAATCAGTGTCTGGTTCTTATGCTCTTAAATTTTAGCACTTACAAGTAGTGCCCAGAGGATACAACCTGTATGATTGAATGCAAATGACACCAGTGGAAAAAGTGTAACTCTGCTCCTGTGGTCATGTGACTGGGACAAGCTGTTGTGATAATTCTGTTATCTGCCATTAAAGAAGCAGGGGGGGCATCATACAGACTGAACACTGATGCAAACACACCAGAGCGCCAAGATCATACGTTACACCTCGCCTGCCTCCATATGTGTCAGGTTAACCCTGAGACCCACATCTGCATTCTAGATCTACGCAAATCCATTTGGATGCTATCTAGATACACCCACATATATCCAGGTGTGCTCACACAGGCATTGTTATCGCTGACAGCTTGCATTTTCCTGCGATCCTATTCCACACGCAAGCAGTACATCATTACATGCCAACATGCTGTGAATTGAGCATGCATAATGTATGAAACATCTACCATCAACATATGTATGCAAAACTCACCCATGCGCACAGTCTGAGAACAATACCAGCTCCTTGGAAAATCAAATCATCAGGCAGTACAGTGAAGTACAGCGCACTGCAGAGACGCTTCAGCTCACTGTGATGTCAAGTGTTACACTTTGTAGCTCGAACACTGCAACTACTAAGGGTTCAATTCCTGTTGGTGCCACAACTGCTGATACAGATACATGTAGAGCATGTTTTGAAAAGAAGTATAACCTTATGCTTTGATTTGTTTTCAGGTGAACTCATTCAAGCTCTGACATTGCCTTTGTTTCACGGTTGACTCAATTTCTGTCCGTGTCATAAGCTATAGTCTCTGTGTATCTATATAGGCACACAAAGCATAGGTTTCAAGTCATGATATTTCCATTTGCAGCTCTTGCTGTCAGTTGCAAAGTACTACAGTAGATCCCTTTTCACAGGGAGTTGCTCCTTATGTGTAGGATAATGGCCTTCCATTTGAACACCTTGTTTGTAGCCTCGTCGCCTTTTACTACGAGGTGATATTTCAGCATACTGAATGATGAAAGACCTTACACCATGTACAAAGGCTTTCAAGAGTGGTTTATGGCAGACCCAGACATGGACACACATGAATATGCTGCATGTAGGTAAAAGGCAATCCATCTGATTTTCCCCATCTGACTGCAACTACATTTGAAAGCTGTGTGATTTAAGACAAGGTTCTGATAGTTATGATGCAGCCTGATCTCCATGTCTGCACAATTAGCATAGGAATTTGAGTCAACAAGTAGCAGTCTCATCTCAATAACATAGACTAAGGACAGGATGCCATTAACTAGACCTGGGGGAAACATACTCCAGTATGTTTAAGATGATTTTGAGTAGGTCATCTGAGTGGGGTAAGGGGGTCTTCAGTGGTAGAGCATCATGTTATCATCTATGGGTCATGCTAACTTTGCACTCACCACATTCATTATAGAGAATACAGAGCTGAAAAGCTGCACAAACCTCTCACAGCTTTGAATCTGATCACTTGTCTGCCTCAGCATAAACACATTACTGTGTGAATAAGTTACAACACATGAATTGAGGATATGACCAGATCCAGTGAACACTTATGCATGTCAAAAAGCAGTACACTAACAAATCTTGTGGTGAACAAATTGGTTATGGATAAATTGTTGTGATTTGTCATGTTTCATGTAGGAAAATTTGATATATTGTTTTAAATTTCCAAATTACATTTCAAAGTGGTAGATGTGAACCTTAATAAATTATCGGCCATGCTTTAGAAATGAACAGATCTTGCTTTTATTGCTAATGTACATTCAAACGTGTCGCTTTTCTGCAGCTTACATTTAACTATTGTAGGCAGACTACTCCACAGGTACAGGTATACAGGTTGAAAAACTGCTTTGTGCCTGTGTGTGTCTGCAGGAGTGGGAAGGTCAGAATTGGGATTCAGTAGTTCAGAAGCCATCAAACAGCTGGCTGTAAGAACAGATGAAGATATGTGGCTTCCTCACCAAGCTGTGATTCTGTGTCAAAATAACTTCACTCAGTACATGGGCTTTATCTGCAGAGTTGAAGTGATGAGGGGTGCAGATGGAGCAGCTCGTCGACTTCCCAGCAGAGTCATAAAGTTCATTTCACTCTCTGTCTGGACTCTCGCACTCTGTTATGACTCAATTTTTCCACTCTTGCCCATCGGGTTTCTCTCTGTCTCCCACAGTTTTCACTTGGTGTCATTTTGTTCTCCTTTCTCCGTCTATCTCACTCTGGCATCTCCTTCTCCCCCTTTTCTTTGTTTTTAATCTTTCTCTCTTACTCTCGGGCTGACCTGGACATCAGCACGCTCAACGCTTTGCCTCTGAGGCTTATTTCCATGAATGCCACGGTCGTGATGCTTTCCTGTTTTGACATGTCTTCCCTTCGACTTTATTCAGCGGTCTCATCCCACTAATTCCCATGGAATAAGCTGTTGATCTCAAGACAAGCGTGTGTGTGTGTACATACATGTATGATGGTTGGGTTGTGGGAGTTCACAAGATGATGACAGAGTACTGATGTAGAGAAATGTGTCACACTTGCAAGAATCCATTCTAACTACTATTATCGATCGAAGCTAAGTATGAACATTTGAGTCTATCAGCAGCCCTACAAGGTTACTATGTTCATTATACACCACACAAAATATTAGCAGGATAACTAAACTTCTTATTAAAGTATGATGATCATATTACTAATATATACTATGCTACTGTATATAGACTATATTGGGCAGAACCTGGCAAATACTTTCTCTTGGAAGACTGTACTACATAATGGAGACTCTATTTCTAAATTACTTTACAAAGATATTTCGCATATCTGTATGGCAAATACAGCAGAATAAACAGGCTTTATACTTTAAATCTGTTTACACTCAGATCATAAATTGCCCCATGCAACAAACACCAGAAACATGTAGCCTTAAGCTGAGCAACACAGCCCTGACATACAGTGATAATCGTATGCTATCTCCTAATAGAGATATAAAATGACAGATGTTTCATAATACAGACAAACATTGCTTTTGAAGACAAAAAAGACAAAAAGAATAGAAGGACAGACAAACCTCAGACATCATCCCATGTCACAGCTATCTGAGTCATACATATGTATTAAATCAATGTCCATTACATGCTTCTATGATGATCTATAGGTTGCCAAAAATCATCTTTTACAATTCAGCACAGTGGAGCACATCTTTATGTGAACATGCCTGTTTTTTGTTTGTTTGTTTGTTTTTGCATCAACACATGCTGTGTGTTATCACCAAATGAATGAATCCTCTGTTCAAATAACATGGTATCCAGAAAATCCCAGAAATACAAACCAATGTGGTATTAAATTATTAACACACAAGTTCTTTCTTCAAGAATAGCTCCTTGTTTAAAGTTTCAGAACAATTCATATGCAAAACAGCAGCTTTGGATGGATAAACTTGTTAACATGGTTGAGAGAAACACAAAGGTTTGCCAAGACACAGATAAAGCTCACAGTGAGCGGCTGATGAGAAGACTGTGGAGATACTGTACTTTACCAACACTGCTGCTACCCTAGTCTAAAAAACCACAACCAATCACTATGTGCAAATTTTCCCTTGGGGTCAGGTAAACAGTCCGGTCATAATCACTGATTCCTTATTCACGAAGATGAATGTGGAAATGTAAAACCATCCATCTGGGAAAAAAAGCAAATATAAGGGGAAAAGTGCTAAAGGCGTGGGAGGGAGAAATGATGAGAGACAGTAAGAGGGAGGAATAAGATAAAGACTCCCAGGGTGATGGAAGGAGGCACACTGGGAAACATGGCGTTCAAGTCCTCTGCGTTAGAACTTTGAGATTATTAAAGTTTAGATATCTGATACAAAGATCCTATGGAAAGTTTTCCTTTAGGACTACAAAAAGATGACAAACTCCACACAGATCACACTGCATTTTTACAACCTCCAAACCACACAGCTTGGTCAGCTATAGGAATGAGAAGCTGTGATCCAAATGAAACACGTATCTAACTACTGTAACAAATCTAATCCTAATTGCCCATTGAAATAGCCAAACAATAACCTTAACCACATTGTTCAAACTTACGGGAAACACACTGATTCATTTCCTGCTGAGAGAGCTACCACTCTCAGTTCTTATATAGCCAGCACCTATTAGCTTAAATTCTCTCCTAACTTTAAATGATTAAACTTGACTGAAATCCAACCACCACCACTTTCTTTGGTCCACTTTGGAATCACTGGGTATCCACCCTGCGCATAACCCCCCCCCATTCAGTACAAAGTGAACTATGGTAACCATGTCACATTAAAAATAATGGGAACGAGACAGACCATTACACTCTTCACATCTTAGAAATGTGCTACAGTATAAGTACTAAATTTCTCTTCTGTGGTGTTCAACTATCAAGGCTGAGAGCTTGGAGCCAGTATGACACTTTGTGGATGAAATATAACCCATCAATTCAGGCAATTACACCACACATCCCAGTGAAACCACAGAAACATCACTAGGAATATCATAAGCCTTCCAAGAAGTTTTCAGATCCAAAACATTTGTGTCCTAGGTGAAGGCAACAGTCAAAATGGAGAGGAAGATCTTTTGGCAGGACACATATTTTCTGTCCAAAACAGTAGCCAGAGTGTACATCACCTACCATATGAATACTTGGCACTTTTTCCTCATCAGCAAAGATATGATGGTTTTAGGAAATATGCTGCTTCACACCCAGAATTTATCACATATCCGAAAGCAGAAACACACCTTACTTTTTGTGCATTATCTACAAGGGTATAAAAATGTTGTTGCCTGGCAGCAGAAGCAGCAACATGTCTCTGCGTGCCTTTAAAGAGTGCCTTTAAAAAAATGAGTGCTCCCAGATGGCACTCAGGTCTAAAAGGAGAAAAAAAATAATAAACTACAATCATCTTTTTTATGAGATCCTAATAGTGCTACAAATGTCAGACCTGATATATTACTGTGTGTTTGCAGCACTCAGATGTTCTCTGGGCTTCGCCTGGACAATCGTAACACTTATGAAAAGCACTTCATTAGAGGAATCAGGTCAGAGGCAGGGAGAGGTAGAGAGTGTGTATCTACAGCATAACTGTGTTTCAGTATATCTCAGGCTATAAGCATATGACCAAACATTGCTTATGTTTTTCTTTAGTTTAGTTTCTGCACCAGACCTCTATGGACATTTTTGCATTATGTGCACTCATATTCATGCAGTGTGTAGCTCTGTGAATAGACTGTGGACCCAAGCCATTGCTGTATATTGACCAGAAAGACAGAGGCTAGAGCTGCTGTCCTCATATCCCACATGCTGCAGACAGTGTGAACCCTGCCTGACGCCTGAGTTCTCTCAATTGATCCAGCTACCACAGCCACAGATGAATCTGACCCTATCGAGGTCACAGCACTGCATTCAGAGTCAAATTTCAAAACTAGCCTATGCTATGATCCCACTTATGTATCCTAATTCTGTCCTCTATAGTGAAATGATCAGTGCACATGATATCACTTTACCAAAAACATTTTGTCTCATTTAAAAGTGATTCTTTCCTTCCTAATCCCAGAAAGAATAAGATAAAAAGCAGAGATCAGCACTCTCAGACAGGGAGTAAATATGTATTCCCAGGATGGCGCTAGAAGATCTCGAGCTAAAGAGCTACTGGGAATTCAGACAACAGCAGCAATAGGACCGACATGTTCTCCTGCAAACCAGCCAATAAACAAACTTTTATCCCTTGGCTTCAACATATATACAACTGGAAAACAACAAAAGCCAAAACAGTTTCTTTTAAAAAGGAGCACACACACATACAACACAAGATGAAAGTTTTTCCTACCTTTTTCTGGTCCTCCAGCTTTTGACTCGTTGACTTCTTGCCATGTTTGCTGGCTTCCGGTACATCCATCCCTGGTCCAAATAACAAATAACCCCAGAATAAAATCTCAGGAAATAAGGTGAAGAGAATCCAGATGGCTACAGTTTCCCGACACAGGCCTGTGTCCGGCTCACACCTCCACCCGGACACAGGCAATCCATGGCAGGTGGTGGTTTGTTTGGTGAAAGTAAAATGAGTTTCTTGAGTGTTTTCAGCAATGGAGAGGGAGAAACAGGACAAATCCCAAACAGGTAGGCTAGTGATTGAGTATCATTATGAGTACTGAAGCAAACACTGAGGACTTTCTGCCTGTAGGTTGTGTACTTTTACATGAAGGTGACAGTTACACCAGCATCTCTGTCAGAGTACAATCCTTGGTTCCAGCACACTGTCTTCGGTCCACATCTAAAGAAAGAAGACATATAACACATGCTATGATTTAAGTGCATGAAAAACTTTAAAAAAAAGAAGTACAGTTTTAGCTTCACAATTAATGCAAAAGTACTCTGCCTCTCAGAAAAGTCAATATTCCCCTTGGTGCTGCACTGTACAAATGGTGGGGGTATCTGCATATCAAAGTGTACGTTGCCATGGTGCTCAGAGAGGGAGAGATGAGAAGAAGCTTATACACACTATTTTTTTCTATGCTCAGTAATTGTTTTTGATTGTTGTGTTTTTTTACTCAAAACTTATTTTCCACCAAAAAGTAGCAGAGGGAGTTCTGAGTCATGTTGAGGTCGGATAAACTCACACTGGGAAGAGTCCAAGCATGGAAAGATAACCACAGGATCAGGAGCTGGCCCCTCCATTGACTCTATGAGGGTTCAACTTGTCTGTTTGGTTTACTGGCATCCTTAATATCATAGCATCTGCCATTCAAAAGCTTTTATCAGCAGTTCTAGCGTAATTTGTGAGTGGGATCCAAATTTCCTATACAGTACACCTACTGAGCTATATAAGCCTAATTCATGGTCAGTGTGGTTAAATGATTTAATGTTTTTCACCAAAGCCTAGAAGTTAGCCTTGACAATAAAGACTGCTGTTGTGTAAGCAATTTATTTCTGAATTATTTATTGAATTAAAGTTGCATTGTGCAGCACTGGCGTGTTGCTTCTCTAGCCAAAGTAAAGTATAAAATGAACAAGAAAAGGTAAAAGGAGAGTGTAGTAGATTTGACACTGGAGGCAATTTGGTTTATGTGGTCTAAATTATGTCAGAAAGCTAGCAATAGTAATATTACTGGCGATGACAGATGGAGGTTTTACACCGCTAATTTCAAAGCATTTCATTTCACAATGACATAATGCTGCAAGAAATGGCACATACAATGCAAACTGATACAAAACAGACAGAACAATCCCCCCACTAGTTGCAATTTTAAGTGCAAATACAGTATATAGCCCTATATATAGTTTCCCCACACAGAGAAACATGATTGCACTGTCACAAAAATCAATACCCTCTGCACTGCAATTCAACAAGTCATCACAGAAAACAGCCTCCCCAGCCGAGCACCACCAGGCCATTAGGGAACATGACTCCTGTTCACATTTGTCTTGTCTCTTAACATTGGCCAGATCTGTACAGCTTTCTTTGCCACTAAATGCTTACCTAGCTCCAACAGTGCCATGTAACATTGCAACCCCGTCAGTTACTTAAGGGCAATCAGGTCAAGAATTGGTTCTTAAGGGACATCATGAATCAAGTTTCTGGAGCCCAACTAGATTTTGCACTGAAACCTAGAGTGCTAGCTGCTAGCAATAAGATGTGAAAAGCATTCCTTTCAAGTAGCATGAGGATGCTCTGCCATTACATTATATAGTAGCCCCAAACAACAAACAATGTACTGTATCAGGAAAATGTGCAGCAATAGTGGATGAAGAATATTAAGCCAGTGCTCTATTAAGACTAGAAACACTTCACATTTTTGGCACATGCAATAACACTGCATCCCAGCAAGGCTAAACCTGCTAATAGCCCAGCGCCGTATTGCTCCTAGACTTCCCCATCACCCTCAGCAGTGGAATTAAGCAGGGAGCTTTCTACACTCATCCATACTTCATGAGTGCTAATTGAATATTACAAAAGAAACAATGTACACTCACAGGAAATATGCTTTCTCTTTGCTGTATGCAGGAGGGTAGCTGGCATTTGCTGTCACCAAGTGACAAACTGCTGTAGCCTCCAATGTAGGCCAGTGGGTTCAGAGGTCATTCTCCATCTGTTTTGCGTGACAACCTCCAGCAGGTACAGAGCATCCTTATCAAGAAACAAGGACGGAGTCTCCAGAAGAAGGAAAAACACCACTTGACAAGAGATTGCTCAACTGCAAATGCATTTTGTCCAGACAAGATCCCATAACATACCAATATTTATAGACGAGGCTTATTCCAATCACTATTTAATCTCACAAACCAACATACCCACACACAATGATCAAACTATCAAAAGATGGTGATTTAAAATGCAAGGCAATTTCTAGGAATACAATGAGCACCCTTATTACAGCAATATTTTCCACCTGTTCATCCAGCTCATCCTATATCTCTGCCTCAAAGCATTAACCTAATGATGCATTTCAATTCAACAAGCTTACTTGGTAAACTGTCCAAGGAAAATGACCTACAAGTATAGTACTGATGTGGCAAATACCATTGTCTGTTTTCAGAGACAGAGGGAGACACAAAGTAATACTTAACTACTGTGTGGGACAGGTGCATAAATTAAATAAAAACAGCAAGAGGTTAATTATTGTAACTTGGAAACTTAAAATATCAACACTAGTGGCAGCGAGACACAGCTAATGGAGGAAGTCTCATCAAAATCACAGGCAGTAATGTCTTTTCCTGCACAAAACCATTTTTGGTTGTGTGTAAATAGTACAATGACATTCTGAACACATTAGACAGACAGGAGGGGTTCTTTGGTTGGTTGGCCAAATCAGAAGCAGGCTAACATTGATTGGCTACCCCTGACTAAATCATAGATGATCAACAGTGGCCAATAAATGCAAAGTTCCTACAGCTACATTAATTACCTGATATACACCCACAATAAAAAAAAAAAATTGCTCTTGCTAATGGAAAAACGTAGTTTAAAATTCTGACATACTACTAATACTCAAATATTGATTTTTCAGCTCTTCAAGCAAATAATTCAAGCACATTTAATCAATCTAATCAATAAAATCCATTTCCACATCATCTCTTCCTCTCAATCCTTCAACCATATTCACCCTTTCAGTCTTATTTCCTGACAACTAAGATGTATTTAACACATACAGTATTATTATTTTTATTTGTATTATACTAACAAATGCACAGTTCTACTCAGAAATCTTAAGTAGGATTAGGCATGGCCCATATCTCACACAACAATTAATATATTTGTGTTAATGGCAAAACAAAATATTACAAAGGATAGTGGTAATTGATGTGGCTGTGACAACCATATAATGGGCTATATAAAGAAAACACAGTATTATTATTATTATTAGGACAAGAGGCACTTGAGGGTAAACAGAGGCCAGCTGAAAATGTTGAACTAAGTCAAGTGTTTGCTGCTGATGAAAAGCACAGTGAGTTACAAAATACCTGCTGAAATCATCATAAATGGAATAAAAGTTGATGTTCCTATAGGCTGTTTAATGTTCACATAAGAATAATAATGTGTTCTTCAATCCCCTTTGGTTGTAAAGAATCTTAATAAAACCAAAATCTCCATATTTATGAGCAGCAGCTTCATCGCAGCCTGGTGTGCAGTACTGGTAATCCCACCTTCAATCTCTACAGCTGGTCGACATTTCCCCCCACCCATTGGCCTTTCACCAGCACTTGGTATTCAGCGGGTGTCTGTAACTCTCCAAGTGGTCAATAAAGTGTGATTCATGAGGCCAAGGGCCATAACTACACACTGCTGCTTTAATTCGAGGAGATGTAAATGATGGCCATAGATCCAGCCTGATTTCCTCAGGGAACACAGGAGGGTTGTGGAGCATGCGCTGTAAATTATCACCTCAACAGGTCAGAGGTCAAGCATAAAGCACGCCCCACCATCGCATTAAAAAACTATAAAGGCCTAATGGCATTATTTCAACATAAACCTCATTTCAGCTCCAGTGAGAGACAATCTTTGACACTCACATTAACACTACACAGTTATTTAACAAATGTAGCATGGTTTGTACTGTTTTTTTTTTTTTTTTGCATATATTTCTTAATATTAAAGTTGGAGTGTTGATTTAGTCCTACAACCACTAAAAACATACATACACGCATTTCTGCTAATAGAAAACAATAATCTCATCTATATATCTACATAAAACTGAGCCAATGTCCACTGCGGTGATGTGAATATTCCAAGCAATTAGGACATTTGTAATAGCCTTGCCATACCTCACTTGGCTCCACAATTGGCCATTAATAATACTGATAAATCTAATAAACGCAATAGGGATCTACTGCTACACATTATAGCACTTAGGGGACTAGAGGGACAATCCAGCAGCTCCTTTGGAAGAAACCACAGAATGATTAAAACACACAGTACAAGTGGATATCAGAGTTTTGTTTTACAGCATGATAATTTGTTCCTAATGCATAACATTTGGTCTTCTTCACTTTTACTGCTTATTAAAACCAAACAGATAATTAGTTCCCAATCTATACCATTAAATATTCAGCGCTAATACACCAGTTGGGTAAGTAAAAGGTTGGACATGGCTATTATAATTGTAATATAATACAACATGTTTAAATGCAACAAAATGCATCTCAAAGTTACTGGAATCTTAATAAAGTGTCAGTAACTATGAAACAGTAAAGGAGCATTACAACTTAGCAAATAGGAAGCATATGCTAGACCAAATAAACCAGATACTACAGTAAGTATTAATGATGTGCAAAATGTGTTTAGTCATGATAACATAAACAAGCCTGCAGAGGCCATATGTGTGCATATAGAAAGCACGTAGGTGTGTATGCAGTCCTAATGCAGAATACATGAACAACAGGGGTCTTGTAAGACGCCAACCACTGTGAATCCTTCCAGGATCTGGGCAGTCTGGCTCCAAAGGAGAGTGGTGTGTTTATTTCTCAGTTTGCTGCCTCAGCCAAACGGAACATCTCGACACTGAACACGCTGCTGTGGTCGATCCACAAACTGCTGCTTCCTGACATATTACTTTCAGCAGATATGTAAGGCTGGGAAAGACCATTAAGAGCAAGGAAGGAAGCTATAACTAGCCATAACGATTAAGATCACATAAATGCATGCTCGAATTAAAAACCACAAGATGCAATAAGACATAATTAGGTAACATCTACTCTCTTTCAGTTCTACATATGAGAACTTACAGTTTTTAGCACAAATTCAAATCTACTCCAAGTCATCTCTGCTGCTCTTTGGGCTTTAATGGTGCAGTTTAGAGAAGCCTTCACTCCATGCAGAAGCAAAGTGGCAAATGCCAAGCATGTCAACCTGTTTACTGAGTATAAGGACAAGGCACAGGTAAACATCCACAGGCCTGGATGTCAGCTACACCTTTGATGCCTCATCAGCCTCATGTCACATGGCTTAAAGTGAGACAGAGGACTAAGACTAGCCGGAGGCAGAGAGTGACAGAGAGAGGATGAACAGAAGAGAACCAGGATGAGAGGAGGAGACACATAGAAAGCAGGTGAGGAAATGTCAAAGCCTGGGGAGCTGAACTACCACGGTGTAAAAAGTGACGACAGCAGGTGAGCAACACAAACTATTGAAAATTTGTCATAAAAGAAAAACTTTGTTAGACTGATAAAGCTTAAATATATGAACAGCCACACCCTGTTGTTTAATCTAACTTCATTTATGCAAATCAGATGGACAAAATAATAGAAACTCCTGTCAGCATAACAGTACAATTCTGAATCAGCCTCCAAAATGATCATACAATTGAGCCAACTCCCCTCTGAAATAGATTAAACAAAACCGGACATTACCACAGTTAAACTGAGTGAAAATAAAAGCAAGGTATATGTCAATACCTTCTTGATTTTACATTCATCACAAATCACTGGAGCGATGTAGACCTGCAGGAAGTAAAATGTTTAATTGGTATTAAGCAACCTTGTCTTTTTCTGTTGTCACAGTAACTAAACAGAGAAGGAGGCAGCATGAGTGTGTTTGTGTGTGTGTGTGTGTGTGGCTGCAGGTTTCCCCATTCTTTTTAATAGTGCAATCACTACTGTGAAGGTGAACACTGACATGAGAAGCAGCAGCTCATTAGCCTGAGGATTGCATGATGCAGTGTCAATTTTGCTCTGTTTGTTTTGTTCTACACACTTGACTGAGCCCGATCTTTTTTCCTGCCATCTTGCTGTTTATTGTTTCCAGAGGTGACACAGTGTTTGGTGCTGACAGCAAAATGATATCAGGACCCTCACAGCTAAAAAAGTGCCTGCCAAAGCACCCCTGCTTGCTCGGTGTTTTAAATTTCACACTGACAGCAACACTCCTCAACTAAACAAAATAAACTACTGCACCATTTGAGCCAAATCTATACCTGTCAATAAAGTGAAAGCTAATAAGACTTTTTCATTTACAGGGAACTGGCTATAGACCAAGGCCTTAAAATGATATAAGGCCTTAACAAACAAGAAAAAACAGATATGAAAATCAGCAAATAGGGTAGATGTTTCTATTGTAGACAAGTTGTAGCTTTTCTGTGCTATAAAGACCAGCACCGATCAGCATGTGAAAGGACAAAATCAATTAATTTGAATGGAATCTACTATCAATATCACTGACTTGCTGGAGAAAAAGTACTTTATGTCCCCCCAAATCTGTTGAATCGATTTCAACTTCAGTGATAAGACCAACAGTCTCCAAGTGCTCCAGTCTCCAACATAAACTCCAGTTTCGGTGTGGAAATCAGTGATATCAGACTGATTGCATCGGATGGAGAATGTGTCATCATGAATATTTTCCACAGAAGAAAATAGGCGAGCAGATTGTCTTTTCATGATCAGTGTGGCTGATCAGTTACACTGATTAAATCCTACACTCGCTGCCTTGACTAGCCTATCAAGCATATATTTTTATATAAATATCCATTAATGCAAAATATTAATTCATTAACAACTATTAAACTATTTTTCACAAAATAGATTAATTAAACATGTTGAAACTAACATAGAGATACAAACTCTACCAAACTCTATTCAATTACAATAGAATAATTAAATAATAATAATTTCCTCCACCTCCCAAATAAATAGCTCCTTCATAAATTTAATTTTTTTCTTTTTTTTTTTTTGGGAATAAGTGTAATCTACATAGTTTCTCATTTAACCCCTTCAGTTTAGAAATTTCTCCCACCCGATAAGAATAATTAAAACAAATTTCTCTCTGTTCATTAATCACATTCTCTGCACAATCCACTCTTTGACATCAATTTGGAGATAAATAACCAAACTCTCCCTTCGCCGGCTCCAGTGCAACGCCTCACCCTCACCCCATCAGTCTCTTGCTCTGTCTGGCTGAGGCATCTCTCTCTCTCTTACATGGCTACACCGTCCCTGCTCTCCAGTCCTTGGGCTGTGCTGACAGGGAAGATGAAATGGAACAAAATCCTGCCTTCTCCGCTCTTCCTTTCATCTGCATACAAGCTGCATTACCACTCAATTACACTTAGATTACATTAATGTGTTTTCACCCAGCCAAGCCTCCTCTGCACGTGCCAAACCCATTCTCCACTGTCAACGGAGCCTGCGTGGAGCATTATGATGGCATGTAATCTTGTGATATTGTGTTGGGATTAACATCAAATCTCATTATGGCTGTGGTGGATCATGGGAGAGAGAAGGGCAGAGGAAGAGAGGCTGGAAGAGGGGATGGGCTACATCTTGATTTATTTTTTAGACTTTAAAATCAAGCAAAAAAGCAAAAAAAAAAGATGATGTAATACACACAGGACTGTGTTGGTTAATTGGCCATGCAGGCCTGTTGAACACAAGGCATGGTCGACTAAGACAAACCAAGCAGAGGTTAAAGGGTCAAAATGAGATATGTCTCAGCACAGCACCATAAAATCCAACACAGACGAAACAAGCTAACCCGCCTCCTTCAGCGCACCACGCCTTGCCCCTTCACACCAAACACCTCTCTTCTGTTAGCATTTTCCCCCCAGTCTAGCATGCTCCCGCTTCATAAACCTCTCTTTTATTACCAATACATCCGTGAAGGTTGTAATTGCCTAAGTGATATACAGCCAGCAGCGGGTTGCAGCTCAATTTTGCTCCATTTAAAACGCAGTCACGCCAAAGTGATGTTGAGGGGAGCGCCTCGCCCTGTTAAATAAAACAGATTGTCAGGCAAAAATCATATCATTCAATGCATACACCCCAATTCCCAGAGGGGTGACTAGTACATAGGAATTTTTGGGGGGCGGAAGAGAGGGGGGCTTGGGGAGTTTGTGCACACAGACATTTCACTATTTTCTGTCATGCAGATACACTGTTATTTGCCTTATAACACACACACCGTATGAAACCAAACATGCATTCAAACACACGAACAGAACAAAGTACGTGCATACACACACATTCTTCCTTCCCCAGCGATGCACCATGCTGGTTATTAAGCCTCAGGAGCCTCACTAAATCACACTGAGGCCCCAGCAGAAATGAGGAATAACAGCACAGCAGCGTTACAACCATTGATTGCCGAATGCATCATCCTTTTATACACACAACAGTGAACGGAGTGTTGGGGGTAGGGAAAGCTCAACATGGGTGGTGCTCACTTTGCATACAGACAGTGGTTCAGCGAAATCTGTCCTCCTAGTTGCAATTCCACTAACATCATCAGAGGTTTTTCCACAGCCTAGTAGCAATAACGAAGAGACAGAAGAAACACGACAAAAAACACTGAGATTGTCTTCAGCTTCCTGTGGCTGCTAAATAACACCACTATGTCTGTGTGAGCATACACTCAAATAGAGAAACCTGCTACACTGTACAGGAGGAGTAACCAGCCCACTGCTGATTACCTGGATGAGGTGTGTTCAGCCAGTCAGAAGCTGGAACAGCAGGGATGGCTGAGAAACAACCATGATAGGGGCTTGAGGACCAGAGTTGGTTACTGTCAGTTTTTTTTTTCTTTCAGCTGCTCCTGTTAGGGGTCACCACCGAGAATCAACTGAGCGGTACGATAGATTTGGCACAAGTTTTACACTGGATGCCCTTCCTGACACATCCTCCTCATTTACTCGGGCTTGGGACCATCACCACATCAAATAAAGATCCAGCACATAATGAAAGGACACAAGCTCAGAACCTGAACCACAATGTCAATGACAAGAAAGCTGAGGACAGTAAAAACAAAGCCCCAGAAGAGAGGAAAGAGGGTGTGAGCACAGATAATGTCCTGCAACAGTGCGTGGAGAAGAAGGACTTGGGTGGTCCACAGGTCCCTCTAGTCAGTGAGAGGGACATGATGATTAACCAAAGTAGAGATGGAGCTGACAAGGTATGGACAGTCCTGGCTCAGTGAGCCATAGGGGGCCTTTGGTGTTTCTTTGGCTCCCTTCAGCCTTAAAACTCTGCTAAAAGGGAGACATGTTTAGCCAAACCATATGGTGCATGAGTTTATTATGTCGAATATCAATGTAGTAATAATTCATTAATGTGTTTACAGTACATGGATTGTACCTCACTGAATATGTTTGTTAGAGTCTGTGATAAAAGAAAAAAGCTAATTTCTGATAAATAAATAAATAGTAGAAGGAAAATTGATGTTAATTTTTGACTATAGTAATTTTTCTGAAATCATTAAGTGAGGTCTGTAACATCTGACAGAGCATAATTTATCTTTACTTTAAAATTCATTCATTTTGCACCTTATAAAAAAGGGAAAATGTGTTGATGAGATCTGAATCACAGCAATACTTAATCATTCATTCATTCATCCATCCATCCATCATCTACACCCGCTTATTCCTAACCAGGGTCATGGGGATCTGCTGGAGCCTATCCCAGCTCTCTTTGGGTGAAAGGCAGGGGTACACCCTGGACAGGTCCCCAGTCCATCACAGGGCCACATAGAGACAAACAACCTCACACACTCACACTCACTCCTATGGGCAATTTAGAGTCACCAATCAACCTGACATACATGTTTTTGGACTGTGGGAGGAAACCAGAGTACCTGGAGAAAACCCACACAAGCACAGGGAGAACATGCAAACTCCACACAGAAAGGTTGGGTTGCAATACTTAATGTGTTATTTAAACTACAGTTAATGAAGATGTAGTTTGGAGGTGTTGTACATGTTGCATGCATTTTTTCAGTTTTGCTTATTTTTCTAAATACAGAATGCCCTTTGTGTGGAGGGTGCGGCAAGGTGTGATGATGGAGAACGAGTAGAGGACCCTTCAAGTCTCCAGTATTCCATTAGCCAGTCTGTGATGTACTGCTCCACTACCTAAATTCACACACACACGCGCGCGCACACACACACACACACACACACACACACACACACACACACACACACAGATGGAAGACCAGTTTCCCAGTCTCCTTCTGACACCCTCCCCCACCCCTCCTCTTCACCCTCCTCTTCCTTCACACACCTCACACCCTCCATCAGTCACCATCCATCACATAAGACCTCCACAGATGGGGCTGCACATAACACACATACACACATCCTTCCAGTCCCTACTCAGTCCCACTGGCACATACGCACAGTCATCGACACAACTCACACACACATATTCACAAAGGCTCTAGACTCCCTTTCTCTCTGACTGGCCAGCTCTCAGCTCAACACTGCCTCTCTTTCTCACTGATACACACTCCATCCTGCTACCACACACAATCCACCCTACAAACTCTTTCATGTGAGCTCTTAGTGGCTCTGAATCCAAAAACCTCCACAACTAAGGGGAAACCCAACTAGGACACAATTAGTGCCATGAGATGTACCTGTGAGATGGCACCTGGTACTTTTGCTGGCTAAACAAAAAGACACACAGGACTGGGCGGTGATGGAAGTAGGGCAGCGTGGGGGCTTGAGGAGAAAACCCACTGCTCACTTTAGCTTGCTGCCGCAAATTTCCTCATGTTTCTGATCAATGAAGAAACCAGCAGCACTAATGAGATTCTCGTATAACATGCTGGATTAGTCTAATTAAACAAAAGGAACAAGAGTTGAAACGTAAAACTCTAAAAAGTTGTTTATGTTGGAAACAAAGCAATCATGCTGTCTCTAATCAACAAGTTAGTCACCAAAGAGCACAGCAGCAGTAGGAATCACAGGCACGGCTCACCTTTAAGTCTCCAGTCGAGCATTAATTTAAAGGAGGATCCCACTCAAAAAAAAAAAAAAAAAAAAAAAAGATATTCCACTCTGGATCCAGCTGTTAATCTTGTGAACGTGAAACATACAGCGTTTTGTACATCACATATCCAAAGCTGCGTGCAGCCAGCAGGACAAAAATCCAACTGCACATTATTAACCCTTCCCTCCTGGATGCAAACTCTTTCCTCCTGTAGCCTGAGGAAAGCCTCTTCTCGTTTTTAGGTATGTGAAGAAGGCGTAGCAGTAATAGAAGGAGGTAGACGGAGTAGGAGGGGTGGAATGCTAGTGGCTCACATCATGACAGAAGTCATAAGATGTGCATCAGTGTGCTCGAGCCACGAGGAAGCAGGCAGCAGTGAGTGAGTGGAGGATGCAAGCTCCTTTCCCTCACACTGAAGTGTCTCTCTCCCTCTCCTACACACACACACACACACACGCATACGCACAAACACATGAACACAGTCCGACCCCCCGCCCTGCTACAGATTGCATTGCACTGATGAAATTTTAATGGTTCTTTTAGAAAGAATAATGAACATGCTGGTCCCTGGAGTTGTGTGTGTGTGTAAGGGGGTGTGTCCACACTTTACACTCCTACAGAGGCATGCAACAAACATGTACATATGCACACAGCTTATGAGTGTGTTTTCCTCTCTTTTACACACATTCACCTGAGCACACTCCCACTCACAACCTGCGATCCTGCACAGATTCCCTTACACACTCCCCGTTTTTTCATTTGCACACCACACAGAGAAACACAGGCAGACATACATATGCCATGCAGGCTTACACTCAGCAACATCAAACACTACTACTGACAGACTCACACACACTCTCCTCCCGTCACACAGGAGAGATGGGGTGGGGGAGCAGACACAGAGATCCAACCCATGCTCAAAATGCTCTCTTGGTGCACATACACACATGCATACACACACAGAGAGACACACAGGCACACACCCCAGTGAAGTGGAACAAAGAGTGCAGAGGCAGCATGTGGAGGCACTGGCAGGAACACCATGATGGGTGGAGAAGACCGAAGCGTGCCAGGAAACACACTTCAAACCAGCTTTAGTGTACTACAGTATACTGTAGATGATTAAAATAAATAAGTCTATACAAGGCAAGAGATTAAGAAATAGAAAATTATTATAAATGTATACATAACTCATCCATTACAACTAATCTATTTTTTATACTGGGAAAAGAAAATGATTTCTTATAATATACTTTGCTGAAAATTAAAGAAGCAAATTCAATTTTTGCCAACTTCATTTGATATACCTTAGTTTATCTAAATAAATGGTCACACATGACCACGAACAGACTTATTCATTTACATAATGGATCTGTAAAATAACTGCTAATGAATTTGTAGATATATTGAGTGTTTTGAGTTCTTCTTTTTTATCTACTAGTGAGACTCAATCATGATGAGTTGTGAATATGACTGTTGGCTGTACACGTAAAATGTTTTGCAGCTAACTGCATTAAAACCTTTAAAAAGATCCATCTTTCCCCTTTCTAATATCTGCTTGGAGAGTTGATGCCACAGCCAGACTAGTAACCAGCTCAGTGACTGACAAATGCTACTGCTATGTCCTAAGATGAGCCTCCTAGGATAAACACACATCGTTCCTGCTGGTGCTATACCAACCTGGAATTAACCTGGCAGGTGAAGTTCATGGCAACAAAGGCCTTAAGACCTTGAGCAGAATCAAACTGGTGCAGAGTCAAGAATGAGGCCATAACTTCAAGTCAAGCAAGCAAGATAGATAATTAGTTTATGGGTATGAGGGGTTGGATCGACATCAGACCAGGGTTCCTGCTCAGGATTCTGCCTTAACAGATCAGCTTTCATCACAGGAGTCAGAAGTGCTAAAAAGATCTTGAAAAGAGAGAAGATAAAAGGGGATTTGTTACAATTTAACCTTAACCTTTAACCTTAAAGTCTTAATTTTACAATTTAAAACCCAAATCATCTTAATCACAGGAGACCACCGTTTTCTCTTCAAATGTAAGGTTTTGCAAATTTTCTACTCATGTCACTTTGGATAGAATGAACAGACATGGTGACTCATACAGTCCATGCATGGAAAGCTTAAGATATCATTTCCACTGCAGATCACATCCACTTTCACGCCAACTGCTACCACCTCCAACTCTCAGAAAACACCACTGCAACTGTAAAACGGTGTGACTGAAAGTTTATTAGAAGCAGCAGGGTATTAAAGCAACTTTGTGCTCAAAGTTGTTTTAACATTGCAAAGTTTTGTTTTGTTTTGTTTTTTTTTTTCCAAAAGCTTTCCTCATCTTAAAAAAAGGCAATAAACTCTGAGTCAACTCTCTTGACTGTGGAAATTCTCACCACTCATATTCCCTACCACTGCACAGCTCCTGAAAATCAATTACCACCCCAAAAGAGTGGTGGAAAAGAAGAATCTCCAGTTCTGGGGTCACTTTCATTCCCGGCAGCTCCCAAGAGGCCAAGGCCAAGTTTACACACAATGTCAGGAAGACCGACTGTTCAGAATGTGCCTCCTGGTATCACAGACATGCAGAGCCACTTTAAAGTTTTATTTTTTCTGAAACAACACAGCGCTTGGGAATCCAGGAGAAAGCAACCCAGCCGAGGCTTCAAGAAACTGTTTGAGGTCTGTCAATAATGATGGGAATACCACGGGAGATGCAGCTTGACAAGCATTTAAGAGCCCAGCAGGGGTTTGATGGGAACAGTCATGATGTGTGACACGGGATATAAAAACAGCTTACAATGCTAAAGCTGCCTGGAGTGTAGATATTATTCACCTCTGTTGCAAAATTGGTGATATTTAAAAAAGCAACAATGCCTCTTGCAAATACTATGAGCCTGATATTAAAAACAACATGGTACATGAGGTGTTGGGGGGGTAAGTTAAGTCTGACATGCAAGCACTAGTATTCCTCCTGGGACACAAAAAACTGGAGCTTAAAAAGGTGAATGCTGTGAGGGGGAAAAAAAAAAAAAAAACCTGTCACATTCAGGTAAGACATGTAAACAACAACAAATACTCTCCCTGGTGAGTGCTCTGCTCAAATGTCAAAAAAAGTATCGAATTCATAAACTATGTTGTCACACAATCAAACTGAGAAGGCAGTAAAATGAGAGAAAATGATCCTGAAAATTGGGTCATTTCTTGCATCTGAACAAGCAGCCAAAAAAACAGAAACCAAACTACCTGTCTCAAAAATGTCCCTTTGATAGGATGCTGGAATGATGATCTGCCTGGAGGGTAGAAAATGAATCTAAAATCTAACCATATGATTTGAAAGGCGCTATAAACTACAGATGAGTTGTAGTTAACGAGCTTTAAACCAATGGTCCTACAAAAAACATAACATCCCAGATAGACAGTTAGATCAGTGCAAACAGGGCCAAATCCAATGAACATGTCGTTGCTGGAAGTGACCTGTTTGTTGACCTTCTTTATCACCATCGGACATCACCTGACTTCCTGGTTTAGTTGCATGATGGAAAGCATCTGAAGAGCGGCCAGAGTGAAAGTGGTGATGGGTGAGCTGGGGGTTTCTAAGGGTTTCCATAACTAAGAGAAATATGCGGAATCCTTTCTGCAGGGCAATTAAGGACATTAGCAGCAGAGTGCTTCCTACATCTGGCTCTCTCACTCTGTGGATGCCCAGGTGCAGTTGTGTTTTATACTACCACGTTTATGAGGGATCGTAATGGGTGGGTGCAGCTCAAAACAAATGGGAGGCCAATTAAATGTAAGGGTTTCCTGGGCAAGCCGCCAATAAGAGGCCCAACAACTCTGTTATATACAGTTCTCAGAGGAGGAACACTGGATATTATTTCCTGAATGCAAAAAAGGCCTATCCACTGAAAGCTGTAGTTCAAGATTTTTATTTATTTGCAGTTGGGGCAGGTGATATGGACAAAATACTCTGTTATGGTGTATCTAATTTTATATAGCAATACTAATGATGTATATAAGTTTACTGGAAAAACCAATTTAAAACTAAATGCTCTTTTTCTAAATAGTCCACTGACGCCTGCTGCAGACTTGTCACTGGGATCCCTCTGCAGTAAGGGAGGACTACAACTAAAGCAACTCCGGAAAGGACAACAGAATCTTTTGAAATCAGGGCTTTTATCCACTGAGTCTGACATGAAATTACGTGCTTGATCTCATTCATACCATGCTTCTCTTCTTATAAAGGAAACATGCTCATTATTTATTCATTCAACTTTCCAGTGCTTGATCTTCACCAATACACAGTTATATCCTCCCAGTAACTGAAGGTGCTCCTTCTTCATCAGACACGTAATGACAGCACAGAATGCTCTCTTGGGAGTTATTGCTGTGGAGCACAGGGCCGCAGAGACAAGTCATCACCCAGTGGTGTCGTCCATTCATCCTTTTTGAATGAGAACATGGTTGGAACATGACTAACCTCTGGTGTTGTTAATTAGCTGCCATTAACATGCTTCATCCAGGCCCCAGCTGTTTCTGGGCAAGCATGAACATCCAGGAAGGCTCTCTGGGGAAGTGGAGCTGAGAATGACAGCTTGTCTCAACATCCTGGCTTGCTGAGTGGATCTCCTCTGTGCCAAAGGGGCAACTCAGCACTTCTGCACTCTTAGAAACTTAAGCTTTAATTGATATTTTACTGTAATTTAACTGTAATTTATTTATGCGTGTATCATGCTCCCACATTCCAGATGATGAATGTTTCCAACATGCGAAACTTCAGATTTGTTTTCCGTGACCTGTGCAGGATTCATCATTGCTCCGCTGCCATAATGAAAACAGGCTGCAGTCAGGCAGAATGCCCTGATAACCAAGCACATTAATAACCACATAATGTAGAGATAGCTCACATGATGACGGCCAGCCACCCTGATAATGGGCAGGCATGCGCTGCAAGCTACAGTAGGAGGGTGAGATTGACGACTGAGCTCAGGACACCTCCCCCACCTCAATTCCTTGCCTTGCCTCACCCTTCCCCTCCTCCCTGCTGCGTTATTACATCTCATTTTCTCCTGATCCATCTTGGTGACACCGGTGAGCATACGTTTAGGTCGAGGTCAGGGGCGCCTGATGGAATTAGCGTCTTGAGAACGATAGATTACTCTTCGTCTGTCAGCAGTGTGGGGGAAGAATACCGGTTAGCTGGTCACTGTTTCATATGAAGGGGCCCTATTAAATTAACCAAAAAAAGATTGTTTTGATTAAATCGTAAACCTGCAATATACATGCAGGTTTCCTGGTATTGCAGTTTCAGCTTGTACATCAATCAGTCAGTATACTGCTTTAGTCCACACTGAAATATCTCAAAAAGTGTTGTTTTGTCCCAGGCTTGGTCACTGATAGACTACTTTTGGCTATTGTGGTGAAATCAGTGTTAAAACGTGCTAAAGTCAATGTTATAGGAAGGACAATGCATGGAGTTCAAAGTTATAATGTCCAATATGTCTTTAGGACAACAAGAAATGTGGAGAAAACCTAAAAATAAACAAGCGCAACTGCACACATACAGCACATCGCGAGTTAGACCTGGTGATGTTCAAACACGCTTCACACAAATTTTAATCAAAAAAACATAAAGAATTCAGACAAGACCTGTTTCAACATCAAGCATTTTTGCTGCTTAATGATTGTGCTCACAATGTCCTTTACCACACTGTGGTGGCATCACAGATGTGTTACCTCAGCATTGGGGTAGATGCCATTTTGAAAGCAGACAGCTTGTCAAGAGGAGTGTTACTGGCGTGTGAAGTTGATCATCTGGGACTGAAACAGAGGCTCTGACAAAAAATAGAATTTGCTGAGTGAAGATGAAAAGGTGCACGTTATAAGTTTAAATGTAAAGTTGTGGTGCACACACTTGTCTTCAGATAATCCACAAAAGGATGTGATGTTTTGGTTTCAGTGTTGCCTCCTTCATTTTGAGCTGGGGAATGACAAGCTGTAGCACTGTATGGGAAAAGCTTATCTTCTCTAAATTTTAGGTGGTGGAGTTCAGTGTCAGACCAATGGTATGTCTGACAATTAAACCAAGGCAACTGCATAACACAGGGCCCTTAAAGAACATGTACACTATAGCTAAGTAACTGCTCGGACGATCTGCACTGGCTGCTTGAGGACACAGTGTGAGCTGGAGCTGCTAGCATGGTCTCCTCTATCTGCCTTTGTGTTGAAGATTACAGTGCTACACAGCAAGATAAAATAGCTTACATTTTAGGAAGCATTAGCCCAATTCATTTTCTTACAGAGCACAGACTAAGCTTCAATGACAGCAGTAGAAAGGAGTACAAGGATTAAAACTATTGTGTCTACGAAGATGGGGTTTAAGAATAATAAATAAGAACAGGCAAATTTGCACAAAAAAAAAAGAGATTAAAAGTCACTATTCAATAAGATAGAAGGGGTGATGTGTCTTCTTGTAGTTGTTACTGACACAACAGCATAATTAAACAAAATATGGCATGGAGAGATGATCCAGAGGCAAACAATGTCCAATGGCTGTGAGGACCACTAGAATGTATAAAATAGTTGATAGGCCAGTCTGTAACTATATACAGAAAGAATTCCCAGTGAGACCTGCATCCTACATTTTCTCTCTGCAAAGACACAGATGCCAAATTTATGCTTGGAGAAGACTGGAAAGATTTCCTGTGTGTAAATACATATACATGAGCTAAATTGTCTCCCTTGGTGACCAATTGTTCAGTGGAATGCAAGGTTAACATGATGTGACACTGAGGTGGTGGAAATCGTATTTTATGTGTTTATCCTTCCAGTGCTGGTGTAAAACATTAGCAAACATGTTAAATTATGAGCCAGATTATGCTTTCCCTTTAGTTAATGAAGAGGAAAATGGAAAACTGCCTGTGCGTTAAAGAGATTGCTCTTACAGTTAATTGGTAATGAAAGTTGGGCTGGGTTACATATCAGGGTTACTCTTCTGAATGCATCAGAATGCAACAGGGAGGAAATAAAACAAGCAATTTCCTGTAAGACCAACATAAGCCATGTATCTGAAAACCTCTAATGACAGGCAGAATGAAACTTCTACTTAATGAGCCTGTTGTTGGAGCATAGACTAGAGAAAAGACAAAATGTTGACAAAAATAGTAATTACACCTAACAGACCTAATACAGGGGGACTTTTTTGTTTTCCCCTGGCGTCACAGAGAAACAACAGTAAATAAGACAAGCTAATAAAAGCTACATCAAGAGGATTAGCCCTATTATGAATTATTTAAGACACAGCTTAAATACCTTGTGGAGGAGGGGGGGATCATACTGCCCTCTCTCTTTAGGCTTACGTCACTCTCCTGCAGAACAAACAGCACCGTTACACCTTTAATTCACTTCTGTGTGTTCGCAACGTCACTATGATTCCAGTGCTGCTGGAGACTGACCTCTGGCCTCAAGTTACATATGTACATATTCAATTAACCTTTATTTAGTCATGCCTTAAAATCAAACTCTTGGAAGACTATTTAGTTTACTTGCTAGCTGGTAATCCAGGTAATCAGTATTTCCTGTCAAACAGTGAACGTGTCTCAGGTAGGATTAAACACACTCAGGTTGTCATAACTGCCAAATGAGCTTCTTCAAAGCAATCAGTCGTCCTGCTGGAGGCTTAGTGTGCCACAATGACCACTTTGTTATCACAATTTCAGTGAGAGGCTGCTACTGTTGAAATCCTCCTTTAAGTATTAACCTGCCTATACACTACAACAATACTACAAGTCTCTCTTCAAGCCTTAAATTGTATTATCTGCTTCCTGCCTGTTGGGCTGTACAGGCTGCCTCAAAGCAACAGTGGGCATTAACTGCCAAGTCACATCAATTGCATTATTTTGATGTACACTACACATGGATCCATTTCAATTTAGGCTCCAAGTCCTTTTGACATCCTTTATCATCAACACAGAGAGCCATTTGTGTCAGGAGATTGTGGAGCATTACCACAGTGGCCGTCACTCCAAACATAACAGCCAATCAATACAGGACAGCCAGGCTGTGTGGAAGTGGCATGATAGCTTTCCTGACAGCCAGGCTGGAAAGGGGGAAAAGATTAGATGGACTTCCTAGGCAGAAGGCAGAAGGAGAAAATTCTCTGAAAAATTAAAACCCTTTTATTTGACATTTTTCCTCCCGAGTCTTACACATTTTTACCTTTGATGCTTAGTTTGTGGGATACATGGGGAAACAGATCCTTTCTCTAGCTGTGGAGGAAAAATAGCCCTGAACATGTCATCATGGTTATCTCAGTTCAATCCATTTAATAGAAAGCCAATGTTAAACACTGGAGGTGTGGGGCTTTAAAGAAACAGGCACTTAGAAGGGTATAGTATAATAAGAGATGTTATCAAAGTATTTTATGGGAAATGCTGCACCCAACATTTTTAATCATACTGGAAAGTTAAAGTCAAGCCTCTGCTGCTGTTGCCTGTAGTTTATTTAACATGTCACTTCAATTCAATTAAATCATCTCAAATCATTTTACAAAAAAAAACCAAACAAAAAAACCCCCCAAAAAACAATGAGTCTCTCAACTTTATGGGAGTGCAGCAATAAACTGCTTGGGAATCAATTGAAAGGGGATTTGTTAAGTTCCCATAATTTGCGTGCAATTGCATTATAATTTTCAAGGAGGATTTCCATTTTAAAAATGAATAAATGTCTTCCTGGAATAGAATCCTTCAATTATCAAGTTAGACTGCCAGGAGGCCTGGACTGCTTTCATGAAGCAAGACAGATTCTGATGTTTTCCATGTGGGATCACCCCCATAATAAAGCAGCAGGAACTGGAGATTGACCTACCAGGGAGAAATCAATATTCCAAAGCAAAACATCTTCGGCTCCCATGGGAGAGCCTGGTCAATGAGCCAAAAATATCTGGAGGTGAAATTAAATAGGCATCTGTTGTATGTTGCATTCAACCTCAAGAGCTGCTTTAGCATTGCTTAATATCACGAAGCAGACAGAAGTAACAACAGCTTGCCACAGAAATTATTGGGGACTCCACGAAACACCACAAAAAAAGAGCACGAGGCAACAGCAGCGGTGATGAAAAATTGGAATTTAATGCTTGCATTAAAGAAGGCATCTCTAGTACAGTGGCAGTAAATGAAATCAGGATGCAGCTGCAAAATGGATAATGCAGGCATGCTTCTCAGCATCACAAAGAACAGCACCTAATGTGTGTCAGTCTGCCTGTCACACAAAATCAACAGCCCAGGGGTTGTTTGGCACAAATGAAATTCCAGTGAAGGGTGAATTCAGGTTTGAAAAAAGGCAATCTAATTAAATTGCCATGCACAATCATGTATCTTAAATTACATGCCAACACCATGCAAATGCAGAAAAACGAACGTCAGATGCAGACTTCAAGCACATAGCTCCTGGGGTGTTTAAAAGAAATGAAATTGTGATGAGCAAACATTCCACGAACATGTTCATGGTGGATAAGATTAAAGCAAAAATCCAGGAAAGTAATTTCGTTTTCACAGCTTTGCCTTTGATTGAAACTAGTTTATCATTTTTTGTGTATTGTATTTTAACCCCCAACCCTACTTGCCCAGATAATACAACACTAAATCTAATTCCGTTTTCCAATCCAACATTATGGTTCTTCAAAATCCCCTGACCCCCTAAGAGAAAGAGGAAGGAGGGAGTGAGGAGAGGAGAAGAGCATCCCAAGACCTGAACCAACGACATTCAGAAGCTGTGAATGTGTTGATGTGCTGGATCAGGGGTGATACTGAATTAAATTATGAAAGGCCAGCCCATTGCACACAGCTTCGATGTTGGCGACGGCAGGTCAGCAGCGAGGTGAAGGTGAGGAGGAATGGAAAAAATGGGGTGTGGGGGGGGAAGCATTATGTTGAGATTGCAGGGAGAAGATGAGCGTCCCTGTCAGATGCAGCCGTTAAGCCTTTTAAATCTGACTCACAGAGGAGATGAAATGAGACAACAAAAGCATGTGGACAAAAACAAGAGTGGAGATGGGTTTTCAGTGGAGACACAGGAAGACAGGATAATGAATCTGTGAAAGCAAAAGCCAAACAACACAGCACAAGTAAAAACCCGCATGGTGTCATTTCCTGCATTGAAGCAAGAAAATGAATGAGCGTACATCTCGAAATGTCAAACCAATCTTTTAAAGTATATATTATGTATTAGTAATTTGACTGTTCCAGCTACATGTAAAGGAACAATGAATCTGTGCCTGCTGGGCAATCACGTCCACATGACAGATGATTTCTTTCTAAGAAACTAGTTAACTCACCTGGATGTTTAATTTTGAAGTTTTAACATTTATTAACCTCCAGGTGCTGTGTAGCGCAGCAGATAGCTTACCTGTGAACCAGCTGTGTCAGGCCTATCAGAGGGGAAAGGAAAGGACTCGTGGGTCCAGTCTGAAACAGAGGTGTGATGTCTGGCCCTGTACGTGCTGAGTGCCAGAGTTCACTCGTAAAACCGTCCAGCTTCCCAGGGTATCATTACAGTCTCCTATACACACCTGCCTGCCGTGGGAGGGAGTGTGTGGTTTCGCTGGCGTGCGCATGCATGCGTGTTTAGTGTCCAGGCTGCAGGGTACAGAGGTGATTTTACATTGGGTGATTTTACAATGTGTGCTTCAGGAATTTTCATGACTCCTCTTCCAATTTTTTATTAAATTGTTTCAGGTTTTATTGACTTTAAATAAACAAATAATGTAAGGAAAATTGCTACTTTGAATGGGTACCCTTTCCTTTCAGCAACTCAGAAAATGCCTTATAGTTCACACAGCGGGGTTACTAAAAAGAATTTCATAGCAGCCACAGATCTCCCCAGGCCCTGTCACTGAATGGATTAAGTGACGACAAAAAACAAACAGCAGCTCGGAGATGAGCAACTTCTGAGGCCCAACAGGCAGAACATGAATCAGCGGCTTTAAGACTAACAACTATATCACATATTGTGACTTGAAGCCCTTCATTCTGTAATAAAGCCAAGCTACACCAGGAGGCAGATTGCTTCTCTGTAGCCACTTATTTTCTTCTTCTCCCACTTGTACTACCCCAGAAATAACACGCAATCCTTCCCAAAGCTCTGCTGAGGCATGAAGCCAGAATCAAAAAAGTTCCAGTACTTATTACTGAAAACTTTTAATGTCTGCAGTGTGAGGAATTGAAAACAATAATTTACCTTTTTGCCAAAGAGAAACATTACACAAGCACCCGGAACTAGTAGTTTGAAATGTTCATGGATATATTTATTTGCATGTACGGGTTTTCCAAGGTTTTTCAGGTTTTGCATTTCCCATCCCAAAACACTTTGGTTGGTTGGTGAAAATTCCAGTAGTGCTACTGAAGTACAGTTTTAAGTCAAATATTGACTTTTAAGAATGAGAACTGCCATTAAAATTATGGATATGGATCCCTTGTGGATGTAGTTCTACCACAAAAGCACTGAAACCCACCACACACTACCCTCAGAACTGCAGTACAAGTGCCACACAAAATATACAAAATATAGTAGCTCTTTATTTGATCAAAATATTCAAAACCTCTATGGTACTAATTAGAATAAACTGTTCATCCATCATTAGCATCTATCTTATTAGTGGTAGCAATTACTGTTGTTTCTCATACACATGGAAAAGCTTGGAAACTGGAAGGGAGAGCAGGACACAGGCAGTCAAAGCAGATCCACATCTGTTGAGCCAGATGAAGCAAATAAAAGGACAGTTGTTTATTTGTCACAGATCTCTAGGAAACTTTCCACTGTAGCAAGAATTTCTCTTGCATAGCAACTGCTCTTCACTTTTTAATCCTAAACAACACTGAAGTCATTGCCTTAGCTGCCCTCTATGAGTTACTTGTCACGCTCTTGCTTTTTGTTTCCATAGTTCAAACACAAGCTACTTATGAATGTCTCTGAATAGCTCGACTTGTGCAATAAAGCAAACATGCAGTAAATATTAAGACTCCTGCTTCATCTGAATATTCATGTAGGCCAGTGACAGCTCTGATGGAAAACTACACTATCAGATCAGGGAGTTAAAGTCTGGGTCTCTGCATAAACACATGATCTGACATTGACTTTCATTCACAGGTCTTTAAAAACAGCTCATTCTCACTACACACATTCACTGACGTGCAACATATGTCAGTGGTGAGGTGAGTCACACATGTAACTCATTTTCCATCACCTTGGTATAATGTTGGGAGCACTTATAGACTCCATGCAGATAGACAGGTGTGTGCTGCATTAACTGCTCCACTAGCAGAATAGAGGCAATTTCTCGTTCCACTCTAAATCTGGAGATAAACCCGACAAAACATGCATCGCATGCTAAAAACCCTTTTCAATATTCATGGAGAGTTACTTTTTGGATGCAAGCACAGTGAGACTCCCTGCTGAGTTTTGCAGGGGTGGGGTTGTGATCAACAGCACCAGCAACTGGGGTGGGGGGGGGGGTAGCTTGCACATGAGTGATCCCGATGATGGCATGTTTAAAAATAGTGGTATGCCGTCATGCGGAGCAGGCCTCAGGAGGATCGGAGGGGGTAAATCGAGCAGTGTGTGGCACACACTTCTCTCTCTCTCTCTCATGTTGTGGATCAAGGTGCCAGCACTCCCAGTAAAGAATGAGATCACTCTGACTGGAAAGTAGCTGTCAGAGCTCCACATCGACTGTCATGTCTTAACTCCTGTGGTGGTCTGTCTGAAGTGGCCTTGTGGTGCTGAAGCAAACTCATGCTAGTTTCGAGTTTCAGATTCAACTTAAAACATTTATATTAAAGCAAAGAATAACTTCTTTCAGGTGTGGAAATATACATGATCAGAAAACACATCACACTCAAATTTATTGCTGATTTCTGGGAAAACTGCACGTTTGCTAAAATTAAATCTGACTGAACAAGAGCCCACTGGTGGACAGTAATTCATTTGCAGAATCAGATCCCAAATAATATCCATCCATGGGCTTAAATGAATGAAGTAGTTAAATTAGCACTACAAAAAAACAACAATAAACATAAAAGCTGTTTACACATCAATACATTAATAATAATAATCCAATAATAAAACAGCTGGCTGTGACGGCTACCTTTAATGACTGTTTTTGCATATAAGCTATAAACACTTTAGGTTTGTGTAACCCACACTGAATCCTTTACTGCAGTCCCCCTGGAAGTAACACATTCAGTCTTTACTCTTATTTTGTGCCACACAACACACCTCACCAGGCTAATAAGCTGCTTTAAACATGCTTGCTGTGAGCATGCCATTAGCCTGAACTTGCACTCTACACCGCCATTTAAAATTTAATCCAACAACACCCTGTGTTAGTTGAGATCTGATGACACTGCTAATAACCATGCCAGGAAACTGCAGGCCACAGTGGCTACGGATCATATCCTGCCATCACTCGCCAAATTAAGAGCCAAACCTTCCAGATAGATTCAGGACTGACAGTACAGCATTTAGATGAGAACACCAAATTAAAACTTGTAAAAATGACTGACTTTTGGCATTGTATGTGATAAACTTAAAAGTTTTATTAGATTTTTGGCTTCTGATATTGGAAATAAAGGCACAAATAACTGAATCTATCTTTCTGAATCCCTCTACAAAAGCCTTTTAGACTCAATGACTAGAAGTAAAGTGATCAATATTGCAGGTCTCATTCCAAATGGCATCCACCAGTTTTAAAAATGTGACTATTCAAAGAGAAAATGACTGCTGGCTTTAAAATATTTCAAATCATACTATCAACTCTGTTTTTCTTTAAATAGTGAGGGAAAACAACATATGTTTCCAAAATGGATATTTTGTATTTTGCAAACAAAGTCAATACTTTTCTACAAATCCATGTGTAACTGAGTGTGGAATTGTGAGCGGTGCTGCTGGGAGTGGGCGGCCAGCGCTGACCAGAAATGTAAATTGGCGGTGTGAAAGCATGGGCCAGGAGCCTTGTCAGCTGCTCTCTTGCAAATAGTAATAACTCTCTACAATCACACCATAATGATATGCTTGGGGTCCGGTAAACTCTGTATGCAATAACGGTCTCATTTTTCTGCCTGTTAACAGAAAGGATGGCATCAGCAGCAGTACTGAGGAGTGGAGGGAGGTGGGGGGGTGTGGGGGTGGGGGTGGGGTCACCACAGTGGCAACAGGGTTCATACTGGATCATTATCCTCTCCATTAACACCTTAATTACACACCTTCAGACACATTAAGGGCAGGCAGATATGGCTGTGACCTTTGTTTGAGGCATTACTCTAACCACTGTCCAGCTGTAATTCAGAACCACGAGCTTGTACCCCAACAGTTTTATTCTCTCTTTCCACCCATCCTCCATCTTTTGCCATCTTTCACTACCTCCTCATCAGCATTATAAGCAATCTAGCTAAAGAGAAATTGAACTGGAACATTAGTGTACCTTTGTGATTATCATACTAGTCAAATGATCATCACCTACCGAGAACGTTATCACCCCAGTTTCTCCCACAATTGGGAGTTAACTACTATTATTGGGAAGCATGTTCATCTTTAATGAATTGTAAGTAATTTCCTGAGCACCAGTGTTTAAATGTCTTCTGTAGAAACCAAAGTGTCAGGGGTAAGGGGGAAAAAGTGCTTAGCTGTGCTTTTCCCAGTGTTAACCCTCCAGCAGTGGAGAACACTGCTCTGTGTTGGAATGCTAGCATGAGGGGGAACCCACTGTTATCCTCTAAGGGCTTTAAGGAACCAAGATGCTTCACCTTATCTGAACTGGCTGAAGTTGACTGATTTGTTTCCTAGAGCTGGACTTTGGTAGTAGAAGGTATTACTTATATAATGCCAACATATGTTTGTTGTTCCATTCAAGTTCACTCAACTTAAAATTTCTAGTTTTCAGAACACTTGAACGATGAGTTGAGTCAATAAACTGCTGACGTTTACTCAACTCATTAAATTAGGATTGTAATTAGATTACACTTTTACACTAGATTGATAAAGTAGGTTTGAGATTAACAAATTCAAATCACCTACACTAAAACAAGGACTCAGACAACAAACATTATTTATTTTATTATTGTATTTAAATTATTATTTTACTTTAAGGCAGTGCTATAAATCATATTTTTAAGATGTGGACAAGTGGACAATCCAGTGTTTATGCATATTGTACAGAATGTGTGACTGAGATGATTATCCTGGAATATAATTAGGGTTTTGCAGATCTGGTCATCATGCTTACAGGCCATGATAAAATTTTAATCACAGACTTCATTACTGAGATCTGGAGAGACAGTGAGATCAACAGAACATACTCCAACATGGGAAGGGAATATAAGTGGTCAGATGATTACGCAAGTTATACAAAACAGACACTCCCAGCCTGTACCACTTGTTTAGAAAGCAAACATCAAATCTATGACCCAATTCTGTCAACACAATTCTAGATCTGAGAGCTGATGAAAACTATAAAAACAGGAAACACAACTAGAAAATTATTTGAGGCAAAAACACACATTAGTCTAATCTACAGGTTAGACAAGCTGCTTTGTGACACAAATATTACTGGAAATTCTGGGTATGGGAAGTGAATAATGAACCACTTGCCGCTTTAATTACTGTTGTCAAGGTGCCCTTGTGCAGAGCACTTAACCCCCAATTGCTCCAGTGAGCTGCACAGTGGCCAAACACTACAAATTGGGCCAGGTGCAAATGTGACTACAAAACAGAAAACTGTGAAGAAAAAGCATGTGTGCGCAGTCACTGATCTCTGAATAAATAAAGATTAATAAAAAAAAATCAATCTTTCCAATTCACCACACACTTCCAGCATCTCTGACTACCTCCACTTATCTTCTTTTCTGACATTCCCTTTTCCTCTTCGCCCCCCCTCTCCATCAAAAAGCTGCTTTACATGTATGAGCTGCACACAGTGGAGCTGTGATGAAAGAGGCAGAAATATATAGCAGAGGGACATGAGCCTTGAGCACACCTATGGTACCACCGGATCATTCCCATAATTCAACACCCCCACCCCATTACCCATCATCCCCTCTTGTGCTGTGCAACATGGAGCTTTAGCCATAATGTGGTGACAATAGAAGGCGATGGTTTATTTCCTGGGCGCAGCAATAATGAGGAACAACATTAACATTTTGCTGACACGTGTTTCTTCCCCCTCCCTTGATGGGCATTAGTTTCCGGTTTGCAGCGCAACACTGTTGGTGAGCTGTATTTCACTGAATCCTAACAAACATTACCCTACCCATCCAAAACGCCTGACTGCCTGAATGTCCTGTAGTAAAAGTAATATCCTGATATATAACACTTAGCACTGTAATGACTAACCAGTGTTTGGTTTATCATTTAACACGACTATTACCTTTGCTCGGTTAATGATCAGAAAATAATCAAACTGCCCTTCAGAGTTTCTGACAGCTCAAGATAGTGCTTGTTTTTTCTGATAATAGAAAGCCAACAAAAGTTTCAAAGACACTGACCTTTACCAAGCATTGGAATGAAAGTTGCATTATGGGAACTGTAGGCTCCAGTGATTTTTCCTGACCCATACTATAAGGTAAAAACCAAACATTATGGAAATATAATCCTAAATTGCTTTATTTGATTGATCGTTTCAGTACCACATGAATTTAGAGTTCGTCTTTGAAATGTGCAACCATAAAAAAAAGGTTCAAACACAATCAGCAGAGCCAAAAGCAGGCATGGTATGTAAACTCAAGTAGAGGAAAGAAAAGTATGTAGATTGATGAGCAATGGTAACATTACCATCATGTCCTACAAGACCACAGTAGTCTTATTATCATTACGAGTGTCATGAAAAGTGGCACTCCCGATACCGAGCAACGTTGCCTCTGAATGGACGGCCTGGGAGAATGAGGAGGGCTTTGGTAGAGAGGGCCCCTCCATGCCCTACCTCCCATAAAAAATAGATGAAACCAGGCGATCTTTGAAATAGTAATTGGTTCCCTGGTGACTGCCTTGCACCATTTCAAATTCCACCAAAAGAAAAGCCAGGCTGACACAATAGAAAGCTTGTGGAACATTCAAAGAAAGGATAGTGGACAAATACATGTTGATGTGCTTCTAAAGTAAAACATGTATCAAATGCGGTGATTAAACTGCCTTTTTTAGGTGGTGGCTCTAGTTCTTCGATGCTTTCACATTTCTTTGTATTTGGCTTCAGCAATCTAACCAACTCAAGAGCTGCTAATAGCCTGACAGCATGACACCCTACTGACTGGTCAGAGAGAAGCTGCTTGGAGTGTGTGTGTGTGTGTGTGTGTGTGTGTGTGTGTGTGTGTGTGTGTGGGATGTGGACATTAATGATGACACAGTGAATTCCATTTGAGTCGCTTTCTACACAAAAGTAGTTAAAGAAATCAATCAGTTGCCCCACCTCTTGTTGTGTTTTAATTACACTGACAGACGGAAATCAGCAGTGCGCTCACTGAAATGCACAAACCCGCATTCTGACAAATGGCATCAACCATAATGCCGCCCAAATGAGCAAATTAATGGGCATGAGCATCAATATCTGCACTGAAGAAATGTCATGGCTCATGGGCGAAATATGGAAGAAGTCTTTGCTGAGATTTTTCCAACAACATTTGTGAGGATGAGATAATATTACAAAACAAATATCTATTCATTAGACTATTTCAACATCAATGGTGCTGAAAATCATTAGCAAAAATGCACTAATTGTTCATTACATTGCAAATGATTGGAAAGCTGATATTAGTTCCCAGATATTAGTTTGCCATTCCCTCATCCTCTAGACAATCAGCACATTAAGCTCCTCATCTTATGCTTGTTATTTCTACACAGGCACATTAAGACTTCTATGAGATCTTTCTTGACCAGGGACAGGTGGCTTTTTCCTAATGGACATCCCCCCTCAGACCACTTTATTTGACAAATCCATAAACACATATCCTGTGGGCAGGGGCAAAGGAAAACCGTAAAAAGCTGAGGATGGCCTGGTCATTAAGGGGGGCATCCCTTGACACCTACAGTGGAGCAGTTATATTAACATAAACCTCATGTCAACTGCAAACTGCTTTGGTTTTTATTTGCCCAGGTTTAAAGATACTGAATGCTGCCACCAGCCCCATGAAAACTGAGGTCAGTGATTTTTATTTGTGGTGTTCACAGCATCGATCGATGACAGGTAAAAAAAATAAAATAACAGCAATATCTCATTCCAGAAGAAAATAGTCCTGGGATTCACCAGTAAAAGTTTACTTTTTATTAAACCAGTCCAGTGAGTGCTTTTTTGTTTTATTGAAAAAGTATAGTCAAAATCAGGTGTGCCCTAGTTTTTGAAAAAAAAAAAAAAACAAGAAAAGCAATTCATGTCTGATAACTGATTATTTTTAAGGTTATGTTCTGAGGTTATTTCTATGTTACTGTTGTCAAGGAAAAGACAATTTTCATGGATAAGTTCATTTTAAATAGGATTCTAGGATTTTTTTTGGCAAAACTTAAATATAAATATTATCTAATCTGATGAGTAAAAATATATTTTGACTGTCATTATGAAATAGTTAGCAGCAATTAAAAGCTGTTTTAACACAATTACTGAAAATTCTCCTGTGGATTTCTGTGATTATGCACAACCTTTACAGTTGCCTTTGACCCATTCAAGCATCAGAATGTGTTTTCTTTTTCTAGTCTTAATGCAAATATAAACTATGAGGGAAGAGATGGATTACGTGGGAAAGTCCATTAAAAGGAGATCTGCAGTAATTTTTCTTAGACATCAATTAAATGAGGAACGAATCTTAAATGGTCATTTGTGCAGCTCTCTGGAGCCAGAATGCATAAGAAATCACCTCAGCCATCATAGTACTCTTTACTGAGGCAGTGACAGAAGAAGACAAAGTATTTTACATAGGAACATCTTTTGCATCTGTGCTGAGGGAGCAAACATCATTGATGGAGGAATGACCTGATTGAAAGCCATTGATCTGAGCACCAGCTTGGTGAAAGGGGAAGGGGGTTGTCTGTAAGCTTCATTTTGTCCTTGAGAGCATAGTCAAGAGTGTACAATTAGAAATGGGAGCACAGTGAAGCTCGGTGTAATGATTCTGTCCGATCCCATTTCCATCTAGGCCCACTACCCACCCAGTCCCCTGGAACGAGCCCCCACAGAGCCCTCAGACTCTGCTCAGTGAGTTGCAGCACCCAGTCAGAGCTGTCTGGAGGGGCATACTTGACAACTTGCGCTAGATCCCTGTTTTGCAGACATAAATATCAACCATCATGTAGAGGTCAGTGGTGCTAGATCCCGGCTGTCTCAGACTCACCCAGTAAAAAAGTGGGGATGGAGGAAGACAGCAAAGCCCATTCAGCAGGAGAGTCTGCAGTGTAAGCTAAAGCATGGGGACAGCTGTGCTGTGTACTGGCTGCAGCTGACAAACATGTCAGGTCATTAGGCCAGTTTCATGCTTAATCAGGAGTAATAACAGAAATATACTGGCAGTAATGCCTCACACTATACGGGGGTGAAATGTATATGCTGGAACATCATCTGCACACATTTTTCCCTTTGATTCGGTCCTAATAATGTTGTTTGGTTTTAATTGAGATTGTCAAGTAATTGAAGCTGATTTTTACACTGAATAAATTCATTATTTCACACAATAATTATAATTTTGCACCAACTTTCATGTCATCTCATTTATTCACATGCTGAAATAAGCTAATTAGAATATTCAGTACAGTTCAGTATACAATTTTGTCAATGCAGTGGTTGTGTAGCGATGTGCTTTTATGTTGCACCATCTGCTACATACTGTAGAGCATGTGTGTTAACACCACACACAATGGATGACAGATGATAATGCATTTGTAAACGCACTATAAAAATATCATTTTTCATGTATAAATGTGTGCATGATCATGGGTTCATCTTGTAAACACAGTGTGTCTTCAGCTCATTTAGGAACATATTGCTAGTGGCCTTTATAGTGGTTCATTTGCTTCAGTTTGTTGTTAGCATATCTGACATCACTGTTAGTGTATATATTTTTTTTTATATTTTGTTAGGGAAGAGATGGAGCATCTGCGCCACATAAGCTCTCCATAATCATCTGCTGTGGGCAATCACAGCCCCATCCACAGTGATTGACAGGAGATATCTGGAAAGTGCAGACAACAAAACCAAAATCCCAGCATTCCTCTTTAATGAGAAGATTTACCAACCCATCCAGCTTTTCACAAATCCAAAGGGTGATAATCTATGATTCTATCAATGATTTTATCACTTATATTCTCAGAGGTGAAATCTCTGAAATGGCCTTTAATGTTTGAGCTTTCCCTCTGAGTCTCCCTGCTGAGTCCTGTAATGATTGACAGCAAACTACTGGTATTACTTAGATCATGAAAAGCGCTATGCAAAATGGGAAAATAACAGTGTCTCTCAGCATCGGTCATGATCCTTTCATCTCGACACAACGTGACAGGCTGGCAGAGGCCAGAACTTGTCGAGAGAAAACACCTCAGTGAAGAATGGCCCAACAAAAGTGTCCGTTCAGGAGCAAAGCAACACAAAGTGTGTGAGCCTCCACCCTGACTGCTTACAAGTGACAAGAACAGGGAAGTGATTCTTTCATGTTTACTTTCAAAGGACAGAGCTGGATATATACTACATTACTAGAAAAGGTCATGAAATAAACAAAACCACCAATTAATTGATCCAGCTTCAGGCATGAAAGCTTGATATCTAGGTTTTGTCAATAGATGCGCAGCTGTAACACACAGCACATTCTAAAAGTGTATAATACTTCTTCAATAAAAGTAAACGCCCACAGTAGCGAGTTGCTGAAAAGACAGACAGGTGATTTAACTGTGTGCATCTTCTTGTCATGCCAACAAAGCCAAAAATATATATTTGCCAAGCAGAAAAGTGGAACACAATCTGAACTTCAATGTGATGGGGGAAATTGCTTTCAGTACAGCAGGAATGAAATGGGATAGTTCTGTTGTTTACATAGATATGGAAAACAAATAAGCCATCATGCTGGATACAAAACAGACTAGACAGAATAAACAGCGAACGGTGCATGGTATAGGTGATATAAATAAGCTATGTGTTAAGCAGAGTGAGAGCAGTTCCATGCCAAGGTGCACAAGGTGACAATGAACTGATGAGGTATGTTACTGGCTGAGAGCTAGCACGTACAGTAAGCAAACAACTTCCAGGGATTTTATTTTTAAAATAAACACTTCAGTTGCACTTCATTAGCACCTATATCACATTTTTCCACTGTCCAGTCAGCTAAAACTAAAGATGCCTCTTTTCTATCTGTAAACAATGGCAATGTAGGGAGCAGTTGTTTCACCCACCCTGCTTGCTGTGTTACATCTGCACAGAGTATATATTTATTCCTTATTTAGTTAGCAACAATGCCAGCTAATGACATTACTGATACAAGCTAAAGGATCAACAGCAGCTGAGTTTGCAGTTGCCTGGAGACAGGAAAGCAAAGCTTCTGCCTCTGCAGGCTTCTGAAATCAAGGAGAGCAGTGAGACTGGTGTTTTTAGGCCTGCGCAGGTTAGTGGTATGAAACCCTTATTCCAGCTAGACAAAATCAGATTATTTGAATGAGATCAGGACAGGACAGTAGTGCTAACAGCACTAATCCCAGACCGGCCAGCAGTAACCCCTTATTGCAACTGTGTATGGATGTGTCACAGTGCAAGAAACCACCACTTAAAATTAAGAAAATTGTCACCCTAATCATCATTCACCATAAATGTACTGCCATGAAGATAATGTATAAACAATTAGTGAGTGAATTCAAGGTTGCTGCAGCTGTGACATGAATGAGAATCTTCCACAGCTACAGCAGACAGAGACGAGAACATGGAGGTTGTCAGGTGCATACATGGAGAGGAAGCATGGAGAGGCTTTGGTAGTGTGATGCTCTCTGCAGGAGAAGTGCCGGGTCAAGGTAGAGATAGCAGCTGTGATAGCAAAGAGAAGACAGGGAAAACTTAAAAAGTACTAGAATGCAGTATTGGATGTTTTTCAGCATTCAAATGTGCTACCCTTTTTCTTTTTCTTTCTCTTTCCTAGTAAGATAAGATTATTTTGTCAAAATGAGAAGATACCAATAAAGCAGTGAAACACTTACAATGGTAAAAACACACACAAACATCATGCAGTCTGCCATTAGCATCATTAATCTGGTGTGAAAGAAAAGGTAATTTATTTGGTTGTATACAACAGACCAGAACACTTCTCTCTGTCCCACTCACACACACACACACACACACACACACATGCAGCCCATCTGCCCTGTGTCTGCTCCTCTCCCCTGTTCTCCTGGGTAATCAGCTATGAGCCCATAAACACTCATCCATCCGCAGCCGCACACCTGCTGCAATCTGTTGACTTTGAGCAAGATCTTTCACCTGTCGCTCTCAGCTAGAGGAACGGAGGGAGCCAGTTGGTTGGGAAATGTACCAGTTCTGCCTGGTTAGCTTTCATTGTGTGCCCAAATGTGACCTGTCAGGATTTGCTGACAGCTTTGAGAGCCATCGCAGCAGAGGTGATAAATGCTGTGATGTAGCTGTGATTGTAGGTGTTGTCCCTTTTCTCTGAATGGCTGTTGAACTTCTGTTGCATGTGTGTTCTACCTTTTCCGTGAACATTTGCTACCATTTGTCTCCCATCTGATATTGTTTTTTTCATAATTCCATCAACTCAACCATGAAAAGGTCATCCATCTATCAAACATCAGAAAAATGTGAAAAATGTCCCAAGTTTATATACTGTATTAAAACAGCTTGTTTTATCTGACCAATAGCTCAAAAGCCAAAGAAATTCAATTGGCTATCATTCAAAACACCAGTACATGCATCCTGCCAGCGAGCTTTGGTGCATGTTATTAATACTCTTCTCTCTATATCTTCATATCCTGTCATTTCCCTGTTCCGGCAATATAATAAAGGCATGACAATGACATTAAAATATAATTAACTGATTCATCATTTCACATCTGCCAAGTGTCTTTCCTGTCATTCATTCATATCCTTTCTTTAAAAAACAAATGTCAGGATCTGTATAGATATTGTTTATGATAATGTACTGCTATCCTGTTTACATTCATTACTTTATTATTACAGCTCTACATTATTAGTTAACTATAACAAGCAAAAAAAAACCAAACAAACAAACTATACATTAACTGCAGCACAGATGAACTATAAGCCTACCAGGTAAAACATACCTAAGAGAAAATGTAAATGCACAGTCTGCATCCAAGGAGAAGAGTCTGTGAGAGCACATCAATAGGTTCAGCAGCTAGGTGAATGCATTATCTAAATACACTTGCAGCAGTAATAGTGAAATCAGCAGCCATCTCCACATAATGTTATCATTTCTCCTCCATAATTGGTAATTACAGCAAAACAGAGGCGAACAAACACCATCAGACACCAGCAATCAGATTTTTAAACCTGTTACACTGAAGCGCTACATTGGGAATCAATGGAGGCTCAGGTCAATCCACTGATCAGCATGCAGATGTCCCCGTCACGTGGTTACAATAATCTAAAGCTGTGGAAACGTGTTCAATGATCCTGGTCAGCAACACAGAGGTGACCCAGAGTGATCAATAGCATGTTGTATTGGCACTGCAAAATTTCTTTCAAATTGAATTAAGAAGCTCTGGATGCCACTGCCTTCATAAAACTGCTATTAACGCTATTTAATACCTCAGGAAACCCATTTTGTCAATCAGCTTCTTCCAAAGAGTGAAGTGATCCTTCATGAATTACAGTATCTGTTGGCTATTAACAACAGATTGCTACATTTGTGGTTTTGTTGTTTAATCTTATATTTGGTTGATTTATTGAGCGAAAAAAGTAAATGCAGCCTTTCCAGCAAACAAAGTGTCAAATGTTAATGCACTGTTAAAAATACAATAAACCGTCATTTGGGCACCTAGTAATTCAGGAAATATTTTTTAAGGTCTACCCACAAATTTTTTAGGTGACTGTAGACAGATTTGGCCTGTATTTATGGTGGATTTTGAGGTTGTTTTTTTTTTGGAGGAAGGAAAATTCATCCTTTTCTCTACTTTTCTCTCTTCCACACTCTATTGTCACATGCTGGTAAAAATGTTTACTGAAAATGTATTTAATTTGTTTTATTTATTCTTATTTAGTCCCGAATATTTAATGTAATAGAGCAAAACTTTTAAATTTTACCACAGGTTGTCCAAAGTGAAATCTTCTACTGTAAGTGCTCCACGTCATCATCATCTCTGTCCAATCCCAAATCAGGCACAAGAGCTAGAGCAGTTAACAGGCACCTGGCCCAAATCAGGCCTTAAGTCTTGGGGTTGTGCTCATGTGTCACATTCTAGCCACAGTTCTCCGTGGAGGGCTGAGGGAGCAGTGATGGACAAGACAGAACTGAGGACCCTTTAGGAGTCTAGTGTTCCATTAGCCAGCCTGTGATGTACTGATGCTCCTCCTCAATACACATTCACACACTCCAAGGCAATCCTGTATAGACTCATGATGTCCTTCTTCATTCACCATCTAGGTTTTTTTTTTCTTTTAATTTATACAACAAAGAAAAGTTTTGCAGCCCTCTCCATTTCAGGCAGCTGGAGTACAGAGCTGTGATTGAACACACCTAACCTCCTAATCTTCGTCCTTCACAGGCAGCAAAACACTGAGGATGATCTGCAGCTCTACTGCCCTCCACACACACAAACACACACACACACACACTCCAAGAGAAAAAAAATCTAAACATCTATTTACTTTTCCTCCAAGGACAGCCAATGAAGTAGATATACTGTACTTTTTTGGTAGGAGGTGGATGTTGGCTGCAGTTGAGGCTGCAGCACATGCTTTTGTCTTCATGTACAGTTAGTAACATGATCTGAAAATCAATTGCAGGGGACAGACAAACAATAAGGGCTGAGGAAGAGAAAGCAGGAAAAGCTTGAAGGCTGTCTTTGTTACCACACCTCCCGACTTGCGATATTCGACAGATAAAACTGATACGCTGCGATACTCACAATAATTGTCTTTTGCTCATGAGAGCAGCAGTTGAAGGAACCACAACTGAATTCACTGAATAAATCAACAGCTCTGCTTAGCAGCCAAGCACAGTCATAGCAGAACAGCAGTGAGGTTTTGTTTACTGGTCACCAACATGAGCCACCGCCTCAATTAATAAAGAGCAGGCTGCTAAAAGAAAATCAGATCTGTCTGTTTGGTTGGAGTTTATTCAGCCAAATACCCGACTAAGCACGTATGCTCCCTTTTTACCAGTCTGCTTGGTATTCACACAGCTACTCACATTTACAGCGGCTGCTCATACAATTCAGCTCTGCTGTTTTGGTTACAGGGTGTAGCGCCATGCTTAAATGCCCCTTGGTTATGGCAAGGGTCTGTTTTCCAGCCACTGACCTGTTAGTCATAAGGATCTACACAGATCACTAAGCTGGAACCTTATATATTATAACTCACAGCAGTGTCAAAGTCTTTCAGAGCCATGTTGATGTCAGTAAAGCTGAAATCAGTGACCATTGACTTTTTGAGCCATTGCAAAGCTGCAGCACAGAGAATTAACAGCAAACTACAAAATGAAACTCTTGCTTGCTAAAATGTATGTTTGGGAAAAAGACAGAATAACTGAACTCAATCTTTTTGACATTCGAAAAAATAGAGGTATTAGCTTTTAATGTAGGCCTACATTAATGATATAGCCAATCGCAGTGTATTGTAAGAGAGCTTCTACCATAAAAATGCTTTTTGTGAACACTGAGGAGACTGTCAAAGTGAACAATGGTTTTATGATTTTTTTTTACAAGGATAACAACATTGTCAGACTGAAAGTTTAGACTTTGTGTGTTTATTGAGGTACAGCTGATGATCACAGTCAGAATTTAACTCGATATAAAGCCAGAAATTTATGTAATTTACCATTTTGTTATGCAAGTATCCTTACAAGGAATAGCTTTTCTTTGATATTAGTAACTCTAAATGGTTTACACCATTAAAACTGTGAGCAGATGCTATTCAAACAATGTATAGTTTTCCATATTGTAAAATATACACCGAGCAACCAGATATCAGAGGAATTTTAAGGGTTAACTTACAAGAATAATCTCAAGTTACATCACAATAATGTTACTATACAACTGCGAGAGGCACACCACTTTCACAGTCACTGTAAAGCTCATCATCCCAGGTTTGAAACCTGCTTTAATGATGCACTATGATCCAGGATCGAGGACAAAAGAAGCATCTTCCTTTGTAAGGCCCTAGTAGATGGCCAGCACATGGCTACAGAGGGATAACAGGGTTTAACATTAGGTATCCCACTGTATCTGCCTTGCAGCCTTGCAGAGAGATGAAGAGGCTGATGCAGAGAGGAAAATCCATACAGAGAAAGAGACAGAGAAAGCCAGAGAGGGCAAAAGAAAACAAAACCAATTAAAAAAGAAAGTTTTAGACAACAAAAAAAGCTGGGGAGAAATGAGAGGGTTATAGAGACTGACAGAGAGAGAAGGAAATAAAGACCATGAAGAACATCCAGGAGAAAAACAGGACAGACATATATATAACGAGAGAAAGAGGAAAGATGAAAAAACAACAGAAGAAGGGGAATGTAAGTCTGAACAGAGGTAGAAAACAGGAGAATGCAGCAGACAGACGCTGGAAGGATGGCAGTGGCGGTCTGAGGTTGTGACACACTAACTTGTACTGTACTGGGCAGCTCCCGGTGGCCAGCAGTGCAAGAATGTGATTGTACTGGGCAGCTCCCAGTGTGAATATGTGATTCAACATGAATGTGGAGTGCAGCAGGAGTGCTCAGTGTACTTTCCTAGAGCTCAATAGCCCAAATAAAAAAGGAAACTGTCAAAAGGGACATTTACAAAGCCAAGGATGCAGAGTGAAGGAGGAATAATGCTAAAACAAGGGTGGGGGGGTGGTTAAAGCAGGGAGCCAGAAAGAGCCAGATGCAGCTGGATGACAGCTGACCATTTCATGCTTGCATCCAGACAAACCAAACTAGCTCCAGTTAGGAAGAGATCCAGGAGGAAGCTGAGGCGATAATGAGACGGCTCTCATCTCCTCTGTCCAGACTGACCAGCCGGAGGGTGATGAGAGGAGGAAGACAGGAAGAAAGTCTTCAGGGTCAGAGCTATCCAGCCAACATTCAAACAAGCGGGACAGAAAGCGTGTGAGCAACCAGCTGCACTAGAAAATGCCTGCAGCAAGGAAACCAAGGAGCCCAGCGACATATTGTATTATCTACAGCAAAATAATCGTTCAAGCTTTCTTCGACAGCAGGAGAAGGCGGCTCCAGCCTGTGGCTCTTTCAACTTCTGTTCTCCATATAGTATTCATACTTATTAATAACCAACAACGCAAGGTGTTATTTTAGATTAATCCTGGTGCTGTGCTGCTTGGAAAATAGTTATGTCAGTTATGTGAACAGACAAGAATAACAGCCAGTACTGTTACCGTTACAGTCTGTCTGTTGGTCAACCTTAAGTCCATGCAATGCTGCTGCAGTTCATGCTGGAAAAACAGCGACTATATCTATACCTTGATATATTAAGGGGAGTCGATCTAAGCACAGCAATATATATAATATATATGTACAATTAAATGAGAAATATCAGTATCTAAAGTCATAGTTAGAGAAGCAGGAGAGGAACTGGGCTGTCTGGTTACTGACCAGCGTGTTGCAGAGGAGGAGCAGGAAGGAGGAGGCTGAGGCGTGGGGTTAAGTTGATGCACTACTTCTGCAGGCGAGCAGTGTTCATGCTTGACTGGAGAAGCTGGATGATTTCACCGTTTCATCTGCACGCACGCAGGCAGCCACCTACCGCGCACACACACAGAGGCATGCATCTACTATACTTCATAAGCAATCTTCAGTGTGGAGAGAGTGACTTCACTTTCCTCATCAGGTTGGATGACTTCATTTGTGTCTTTCTATCTCCTATATTTTCCCCATTGCCATCTATTTTAATACCTTATTCCAACTCACACATATCATAGACACCTTTCTGGATTTTATTCCTTATTGATTTCTGTGGCCCATATTTATCAGGCTTTGAAGATTCACAAAGTGACAGTTGACACATTACTGTGTTTAGAAAAAGTCTTAGTCTGCTCTCACTAAGGCCCTTGTATTATCTGTGCATTATATTTCCAGACCACTTTCCAGAGCAAATTAAAGTCTGATTCTTTGCATCTCCTTAAAGGATAGGACATTTCATGAGAGCTCATAAACATCAATAGGGATAAGTGAAGAAAATTTTTGAAGCTGGAGTCAAAAATGAATCACTCTACTCATTTTTGGCCAGTTAGGAGTCATTTCCTCATCTAAGAGTCTTGATAAATACAGACCTGGAGGTCAGGGTTAGCTACTGAAAAGTGTCCAGGGAGCAGGGATTTAGTATCTTGGCCTCTCCAAGGTGACTACATCACACTGCAGCATCTCAATCTGCATTACTTTCCACATTTATCCATGTCAGTTTGTCCTATTTATTCCAGTGTTTAGTCAGTGTTGCTAGGGCAGACAGTTGTTGTATTCCGGTTATGATTTGTGAGACTTTTCCCTTTTGCTATGTGATAAAAAATTTACACTAATGCACCGATGCCACTGGCAGGGCTGTGAGTCAAAAAAGAGACTAATATGGAAATACAGAACTACAAAATCTAAATGGTGATGCAACAATCCTTGTCAGTTGTCAAGGAAACAACAGAACAACAGTTAGAGGTATACTGATTGTTATTGCGTTTTATTGTAATGTGTTTCTGTTATTTTGTCCACCTTCAGTTCTGTAGTTCTATGCAGTATAATATACAGTATGTATATAATATATAATATGTATTCCTGTAGGTGGTGAGATACACTAAAGACTTGGTGAATCATCGCTGTATGCTCTCACTGTTCCTAAAACAGTTTGGTCCTCATGAGGATTAAGACAATAGTGGACAGAGCTGAGAGAACTGCTTGCTGAGTTATTAACTCAAAGCTCAGATAAACAGAGATCACTGCTGCTGCTGCCAGGCAACACCTTGCCCAAAAGATAAGGGAATTAGAGGGGACAAATGCGCCAGCTTTTGCCCAGTTTGCCAATATGAGCATATTGGAGCTGTGTGTGTGCCCCGTTCAGGCTGCACTGTTCCAGCCCCTGCACCACACACAAAGAGTGGCAGCATGAATGCAAGAAGCAAATGAAAGGAAAACAAAGAGCAGAATACACAACCCTGAATGTGTGTGTGTGTGTGTGTGTTCGAGCCTCCTTAGTAAAAACCAGTCCATTTCTCTAAAGGTGTGACATTTCAGACCACAGTCCTCCATGAAGCCAAATCTCTGCACAGCGTTTCAGCCTCAGCGGGGCTGGATTATGTTCACCTCGCTATGTGGGAGTAAACACAGGAGGACGGGCTCACGTAATAAGAATCAGGAACACACAGACAACAGGCAAGAGCGCAGGGACAAGCGTAAATGGCCGTCTAATTTGAATAAACGTCTAATGCACCAAAGCAACCTAATATCATAAACTTTACAACATGGAATTCATTCACATTTAAGGCCCGATCTGCTGTAGCCAGTATTTAGTGTTGATGCAGTGGAGTCATTGAGCTAAAAGTTATGGACATTTATGTTGTACTGTTCCTTACAGCTACCACACTGACTGACTTAGAGTCTGATGCCAAGGTTTCATTCAACACTGGCACTTACAGTATTAGCAACAGAGCTAGTTAATGTACAGCAGCTAATGCTAACGTTCTCCTTTGTTATCCTTTGTCAAACTGAATGGAACAGTGACATTGTCTACTTTTGTAAAAAATTGCTTCTACCTTCATTACTTCTTGTCCTCCACAGCCCACCCTTCATCATTTGCTGCTGAAATGACCCAGTTTCCCCTCAGGGATCAATAAAGTTCATCTTACCCTACCGTGTGAAATTTCTCATCTCACAAAAATTGCTCTACAATGTCAAATAGCCGGAGGCGGCTCGGCAGAAGTTATCACATCCCAGTGACTCCCACAGCATCAGTGTGCCCAATGTCCCTCCACCTCCCTCATAAAAAACACTAAGCTCTGCATTGTTTGACCTTTGCACCTGCCTGACAGGGGATGCCTGATTTGTTGAGGGGGTGGTCTGACTAAGATTGCCCCTAGCAGACAAAGCAATAAATTGAAGAGTTGAAGACGGCAGTGGTGTTGATATGAGGGCTGAATGAAAGGGAGAAAAAAAAGAAGGTAGTCCCTTGAGAATTTTGGGCGACTGGAAAAATTGAGGCCCCGTGTAAATAGAGAGAAATCAAGCCACTGCAACTTTTCACTAGGACGACACAGACGCACATACTGTCTGTCAGCAGTCCCTTGTGGTTCTGGGTCATGTTTCCCTGTCTAGGTGCTACTCGCTTCACACTCACCCTGGAGGCCTGATGTCCAATTAGATCATACAGTGCCGCAGTAAAGAACTGCAGCCAGGTGGGGAATACACAAATACAAAGGTGATTACAGTTCGTCAAGACTCCAAGAACACATTTTGTGGGGGCTGAGCAAAATCGTACAAATTAACCTTGTTTTCAACAAATGAAAACCATAAATTATATATTAGAAGTCAAGCTAAACAAGCTCAAATTGTATTACAATTAAAACACAAATTACACCCCTTCTGTCCAAAGGCAATATTCAAGGCACATGCAACTCTGTGTTCACAGTCCTTTGGTGCCTCTGGAGTTCTGCAGAAGAGGAAATGAGCAGAGCTTTAACATGGAGCAGAGTGGTCAAAGTGCAGGAATGCAGGCTAATGAAAAGGATGCTTCTGACCTACATGTGGACAGCCTGCTGCTTTCAGGGAAACGGGGACACCCAGCAACATGAGGCAGTGATCACTTTTTTTTTATTATTATTTCAATTGTTTGAAATACAACTACTGCTTTAGACCTACTGATTTTCACTGGTGCCTACCTGTGGAGCCAAAAGCTCTATGTTCTATAGACACATCATACTGAACATTAACAACAAGAGCATCTCCCTCTCAGTAGGAATCGCCTCATCATCTGATGATGTCTGGATCATTCTGGATTCATCATCACAGACATAAAATTGTGGATAAAGGCTGGGATAGGTATGACTGCTTTTACAAGCTTACAAGCACTGCCTCATAAGTGCGGCTGTTAAACTACATTTCCCATAAAACCCTGTTTAGTATCAAATTCCATTAGGTGATCTTTGCCCTGTCAGTCAAGTTACCTAAGACTTTTTTTTATATCACAGGTGAATAAAACCTGATCCAAGATAAAATGTAAAGGAGTGGTTTCCATTGCTCTGTTGGAGTCCTAGTTCATTAAGGGTCATTTTATATTTTCTCAGAATTATTCTTGTAATGACTTCCTGGTGTTTAAAATACGCACAGAGCACCTTTAAACTGACATGTCTTCAGTTAAAAGCCCATCCTTTTATCCCAGTAGATAGCATCATATCATTGTCTCTTTTAGTGCTTCTAGTGTTCAGAATCCCAAAGAAGCACAATCAGCTGGTCACCAAGAAGCACTTCCAAGGGCCTTGGGTGGCCTGCTAAGTGCTCCACATCCAGCCGACAGTCTCCTTGAGCATTTTTATTCAAAATGCATCACACGCGTTCGGTTTCTCCTCTATTGTCCGAAAAGCTCATACATATTGCATGTACTGGCGTCACCCCTTTGCTACAAGGAGGCTCATCCTCTGCAAACAACAAAAGGACCATCAAACACGTCAGGAGAGAAACATACCCACACAGTGTATCAGACCAAAGTGAATACAATGCCTAACAGAGAATGACACAGCTTATTGATCCCAACACAGAGCTGTGTCGAGGAGACACACTCGTCATTTGTTAAAGGATGATCAAAGGCCAGTTGTGTAGAGAACTGACCCGGGAATATCTGTGAAATGAACAGGAATGTTGGAAATATGTGGAGATAAAAGTGTGTGTGTGTTGTATTGACATTTACAAGCTTGTGGGCACATTTTGGCCAGTCCTCGACACTTTAAAAGGCTTTTTGAGGGTTAAGACCTGGTTTTATTTCTGGAGTTAGAACTAAGTTTAGGCTAGGATTAGGGTTAGGGTTGAGGTTAGGCATATAGCTGTGTTAGCGTAAAGATCTAGGGAATGCATTATGTCAATAAGTGTCCTGACTATAGTGAGACACTGCTCTATCTGTGTGTGAGTGTGTGTGAATTTGGGCATTGTCGTATAAAAAAAAATGGAAAAAGTATTTGTTTCAATTACATTTTGTTTATTGTTTTTTTAGTCAGAAACAACAGTTTTCACTGGGACTATTTCTTCATTGGAAAGTAGTTAATGTGGATTATCAGAGAAAACTAAATTCACCATTATATTTGTTAAATTTCAGAAAGTGTTATCTCAGGCTGAAATGCATGGAAATATTCACAAAACACTGAAAATTCCTGAGGGCATCTGGAAGAAACATGCTACATGACTGACAGTAAGGTTGACGATTGATCCGCAGCTGCTTATTATGATAACTTTAAGTCAGCAGTAGGCCAGCAGTGCAGATCTGCACAAACACACACAAAGACTATCTAAAGTATAGACTTGATTTATATTATTGTATGTTTTTATTACATTACATGCAATGATTTAATGTGTATGACATTTGTCAGCAAATCAACCTCACAGTTCCCACCTTGCCAAGCCAGCTCCATCCTGGGTTTAGCTGAGCACAGCTGCTCCAAATAAAGCCAAGCAGTGTGCTGTAGGAGTGCTGCAAACAAAGCTCTCGTTGGATGTAAACTCAGAACAGGAGCCTCTAAACTTTGCCTTCCAATCAGTGACGATGAAATTTGCAAAGAAGTGAAACAGTTCAGACAATTCCTTCCTGGCAATCCCAGCCTAATGTCAACACCATGGAAAATGGCAGGAACCATTGATTTCCAGCTTCCTCTCTGTAGTGTTTGTTGTGAGGCAACGGTACAGGAAGAAATATGGGACCTATTGAACTTCTCACAAAGCAAATCAAAAGGAGGGAAGGACTCCAGTGAGCTCTGAATGTGCAAACACTACAGTACAATGCACACAGCTGAGACAATGATCCCAACAGAGATCCTTCCATTTATCCTGAGAAAACCTGAACCTGAACAAAAAGGTCAGAGTGCAAAGAGAAAACTAATTATTAGTGCTTTTTAGAAAAAGGCTGACATGAAGATTTGTAAATCTGCAGTCTCTCCCCAGACTTTCCTTTTCTTAGAACAAACATGAAAACAGGCTGTATTCATTCTGTAGTGCAATAAGTTAGCAGTCAAACCTAGACATGCTGTGACAGAGCTACTCTCTGAAGTGTTTTCTGGAGTCTCTGTCAAGTGAAGTCACTGCATTAGTAAAAGAAAAAAAAAAAATGTAAAAATTAAAAATCAAAGCTCAAGTCTCTGAGCTGAATGGGAGAATGAGATAAATCACATTGAGGCCTGCCAAGTGATGAAGTCAACCAGTCCGGGATTTTGGCAGGAAAATGACTGGTTAGAAGGCGAGGAGCCGTCATCACTCTGCACGACAGTGAATCACAGAGGAAAGGAGAGAAAGTGAGCAGCTTTGATGGGCAGGTGACGAGAGACTGTTACTGTTACTGGGTCAGGAGCCTAAACTAGTGGAGGCAGGTCAGGCACAAAGTGAACTCTTGACTTCACACACTGAAAACCGCAGTAGTCCCAGATGGAAATGCAGCACGTCTGAAGAGCATCTTAAAGTAGCAACTCTCACTGAAGGGAAAGAAAGCCTTCAATCTGGTTACCGAGTCTGGTCATTTTTATTCCACAACATTTACTTTTTAGGGCTTTCTTTCCATTCATACATCATTTTATGACCTTAGGTTTAGACATTTCTTTTCCAGTAACTCTTGTTTTCTTGTGTTAGCATGAGAAATACTGAGCCAAAGTAAGCTTCATTTTCACAATTCTCACAAGCAGAATATGGATAGCATCTCCCATTGTAGTTAATATTATCATAATAACTATTATCACTGGCAAGGTGTCCAAGGTGTATCCTGACCCTCTTTTAATGTATGCTGGGACTTGCTCCCTGAACAAGAGGTCTTCCAAAGTCCTCTTGGTTCTCAGTACCTTAGAGTTGCTCTTAATTCAGCATTATTGTGTCAAGTAAGGTCCTATGCTTTTGCTGCAGCTAGTTAATGTCAATGTAAATTTCAGCAGGTAGCATGCAAGACTTGCTCTGGTGGGATATTGAGATTGCTTACTGACACAGCTAAATCAATAAATCACTGACTGGGTTGTCTCTGTATTTATTCATGTACTCCTTTCTGACTAACAAAAAAAAAAAAAATCTGTGCACGTGGGTGATGCATGGGGTGTCAGATCTTACAAGATTCCTGTTGTGTTAAAGTCTGTTCCCAGCTTTGGTTGAAGTTGCCATTACAATAGTAGTAGCAGTTGTAACATAATAAGCAACAGAAGTAAAAAAAAAAAAAAAAGTGACATATCAGTAGTATCAATCAGGGTTAGTTCAGTTCCATTGTGGAGGAACATAAGAAAAGAGGCCAGTCCATCAATTACAGGGAGAGCTGGCCTACTTCAGGGTGCCCAAAATACTTGACATAATGTGCAACTATTCACTGCAATCACCTGTCAGAATAGAACCAGCTGCAACAACCACAACATTGTTAACCATTTCCAAAGACCTTCTCTTTTTGAAAAGATCATCTAGACACAGAGGCACTAAACAGCTCCATGATGAATGAGTCCTCAGAGCGGTGAGTGAGTTTCCTCATACAGGATACAGAGAGCCACAGTAATAAACAGGCAGTGACAGACATGGCGTACATGATGAATGGATATCCATGAACACAGTCTCTCTTCAATTCCTAAAAACAGCGATGTGAGCACTAAATACATTGTCTGAGAGCATAGTGTTAGCCGCACAGGGGTACAGATGTAGCCACAGCATGAGTCCTACTTTATGCTGGACTTCATCCTCAAGAGGAATTGTTGCAAAACATCTAAATTACAGTAGCTCTCTTCTGTCCTGTTTGATAGTGTATAAAAGGGGCTGGAAAATAGCAGGCTCAGGAAAACGCTAAGCTTTGATTTACTGGGTACATTTATGTATGTACTTTGACCAGGTGGTGTTTATGAAAGATTCTCTGCAGGAGTAAAACAAATGCAAGATAAATGCAAGGATCACTTTATGTGCTACAGTAGAGTTCAGCTGAATCTGCAATTTTGAAGAACATTAAGCGGTCTTTACACCTTGGAAATAGTGGTTTGACAAAAAATATCTAGATCTCAATATGATTATGTATGTTGCTATCATATCATGATAGTACCTGCAGCTTGATACAAAAGAAACAGACTTTCTTTGAGGTGGAGATGATCAGTAAACTTGTGTGGTTATACTAGATTGCATTATGTTGAATGTTTATCATGGGAAGAAAAGTGGAAGTCTTATTTCACACTTGTACAGTTTGTTGATCGTATTCGTGTTTGGATTAAACCCAGAGAGGTAAAAAGTCCAGTGGAATTACAGAAATGCATTCACTCTTGCTGGCACTACAGTGGTCTGCAATCAGAAACTGGGCCAATCCAGTGTTGTTTACTAGGAACCAAAGCCAATTACTCAGATGCTCCTGACAGCTGTTTGCAGCATAATAACTACACACAGTGTCACAGTGTCACAGTGTCACAGTGTCACAGTGTCACAGAGTATTTCAGGTGTCTGGTACACTTCCTCATCTCAAATCTAAACCTGCTTCTTTAAACATCCTTGTTTGTGAGTAATTTATCTGCTGTGGCTCTAGGCCAATGTATAATGAACACACTAATCCATACACAGGCGTCTTTCCACTATCAGGTCAATAAACATAAAGGAGGAGTCCCAGAGGTTTAGGTAAAGGCAAATTCCACCTTCAGCACTGTTCACTGAAAACAGAACAGTCTCTGATCACACATTTTACCTGCCTTCTAAACTAAAAAGCTTTAAATGTCTTGGTCCTGGTGAGGCTGAATTTAAAATGTCATTATCTGAGTTCTGTTACTGAGTATATACTAATGCTAATCTGGTATTCATGCTTGTATTTAGATGGTATTAAACTAAAATTCTACTAATATTGGTGCTCAATTTAATTCTAAACCCTTGTATACCTCTATATCATCATCTTATCATTTTGGTTGAATTTGCCTCTAGTCTAATTTCTGTAAAGCATTCTTACAGGCACTCCCTCACTAAATAAATGCAACAAGGTATGAATATAGTCAACCCTCACTGCCCCTTCGAAACCCCCCACCACAGGTAGGGCCACAGCCGGGCGGACCACCACAGAATAATCACCTGCAGAGAAGGGAAATCTGTGTTGCTATGGAAACACCATTTAGGAATCCCATGATCCCAGGCGCACATGCAGCCTTCTGGCTAATTTACCCAAATTCATATTGGTCAAGCTTCAGGTTTGGTTATGAATGCTAAAAAACATTATCACAAACTAATAAACACTCAGCGTGCTGCTATTTGAATTAATAGCATGATTATACCGAGGTGGGCAGAACACTCATTTCTGTTGGCCTGCACAGGAGGTTCTAGCTACCATAACAGATTTGTGCAGAAAACAGTCGGCAGGAACACAGTGCACCATTTACAAATCAACATCTAATGCACCAAAACCTTGATATTTGCAGAACAAATAAAAAGTCAAACCACATCAATTACATGGTGCATGCACAAAAATATTCTGAATTACTGTTTACCAAAAGTTCTTTTTTTTTTTTTCTTTGAAAGTCCAATTATGTTCAGTTTTCAAAGAGATACAGACCAGACATTTTATGTCCTGATTCAAGTCTTGCTTCTACATGCCTGTGAAATATCCACTGAATAGTTCTACATTTTGGGAAATACACACTGCACATGAAGAGTTAGATGACAACATACACAATCAACCTGGTACAATGTTTATAGAAATTGTACCAGTGGCTTGTATTACAAAAGATGACCCTCATACTTAATAGCTATGACTGTCCACCACCTGCACAGCACCAAAGCACAGAGCAATAATGTCAGCAAGTAGCCTTGTGAAATTTAGGAATGGGTTTCAAAAGGATTTTATCAAGTCATAAATCTACTTCTTTGTCATATCAGAATCCTTTCAAACCCCTAATCAAATATCTTTGATTAGTATTTTTTTAGTTTGAAAAAAAGAATCACTAAGCACAGCAACAAAACCAATTTAAACTCATGTGTAACAAAACTTAAACCATAATATTTAAAAACCGAGTTTTCTCACACTATTGGTCATTATAATTGTGCCACTGGAATATTAGAGGGCGCAAACATGGTTTTAAATGAATACTAATACCTCCCTAAGGACACACAACTTTGAACAAAATCCAAGCGCTGTAACCCAAACAGAACAGCACCATGCCACTGTGCCACTTCATAAAGCGAACCTTGTAACTCTGCCTGTGTTGTTTGGGGCTGCTACCATTACATAAAGCCTGAGCACAAACAGAAAAATAAAAAAGATCACATGCTGCAATCATTAATGCATCATCTGTCACCGATCCAATAAGCTGTGCAGCCCCATGAACTCTTTGTTTTCCTTTAAGGTCGCCCGAGGACCTGGCTTCCACAAGAAATGACTTTTTCCCCTGTGACACAGGCTCCAAGCCCTGCTCTGCTGTCAGTGTATCTGTCCTGAAGTATGTAAGCAATTATCTCGCTCAACAATTATCTGAGTGCAGGCAATGACATGGAAATGTGGATTATAGAGAGGGGGAAAAGCACAAAGGCAGAGTTAATGAATGACTGGGATTGCTGAGTACACCAGTCAGTGTTGCATGGGGTTAAATAATTAGCTAATTAGCCTACTGGATAAACAATCCAGTTGTATATGTTGATTCAGACGGATATTCAGAGGCAAAGCCTTTCAAAAGCAGGGCACTGATGCTGAGTCAGTGTTAAGTTACTGATGCTAAAACAAGTGCAGCAGCTGGAAAACAGCACTTACATAAGTGTCAAAACAGCCCAAGAGCTTGTTTCAAGAAACTGTACAGAGAGGCTCATACTCATGGCTTCTATCTTCCAAAGGGAAGGGAAATGGAGACGCTGCTATGAACACAAACTCCTCTTGCTCTAAGCACTGTATGACAGTTCCCAAATCTGCAGGGAGGAAAATGATATCCAGTACTCAACTCATCATGATTCTGTAAAAAAAAAAAATAAAAAAAAATAAGGCTGATCACATAAGGAAGGGAGGGACATGAGTGCACAATGGGTGGAGCAAATTCGTTTACATCCAAACTCATGCAATATGGAGGAGGTAATCATCACTGTGGCAATTTCAGAGTGGGTGCTTTTCAGAACAGCAGGAGAGGAGCGCATTAGTTGTTCATTAGCCAGCAGGCAGGGAGCCATGAGCACATTGATTAGGTCTGTGTGCAGCGGCAGGACCCATGTCTATGACCTGTGGACATTAGAGAACCACCATCTCTCTCACACTGAACCGCCACCACAGCATGTTCACCTGATTTATCACTGAGAACACATGAGCCATTTTTAAATATGCAGTATATTACAGACACATTATCAGACATTAGCACAATGTGAGGTTTTGAACCTAGAAAGAGTGCTGGTGCAGATGTTTTAATCATTCAGCAAAGCTAGCTTTGCTCATATGAGCGCTATTTTTCACAAACACATTATGCATAAAAATAACTGAGGGGTTAATTATACTGTGGTTTTGCAGGCACTTGCTGAAACCTGTATTGTTAGGAGTAACTCAGTTTTATTCACTGATCACAGTTGGAGTGCTCCAAAGTGTGCCCTAAACTTAAAAGAAGAACTGGGACTCATTTAAACCTGCTGAAATTAACTTCCCTAATTTGCACAAGTGATGATGTAGTCCCATAAGCCTCTGTTAACTTCAAACGTCTCTGATTCTTAACTTGGTGTTTTGCATTGCATCAAACTATTCACTGTTTGGCCTCAATTCAGATACAACTGAGCCATTTCGCACTTCTGTGAATTGTACAGTACATGTTGTAGTTTATTTGCTTCCTTTCAGAAGTCAAATGAAGAAAAATCAATTAATTTGTATAATCCCAACTAGAACTCCACTATTTCAAAACTCACTGGACCAAAATGTCAACAGATCATTATCCATTTTCGGCTACAGAGACACTCCACCATGTAACATGGGGCCATCAGCTGGTAAAATCCACAATTGGCAACGCTGAAGCTGAAAGCTGCAAATGTAATTTTACAAAATAAAAGACAGAGCCAAGTTTCAACCACTCAAATCTTATCCACATAAATAATGCATCAAATTTAGCTGATGCCATCCCTCTAGGATATTGGTTAGTGGAGGCTGTGTGCACAACATTACCACCAAAATTATTTGTAATCAGATTTCAAGGACATGTGCTGACAACGTAGCAACAAGATACATTTGAATAAATAAATGAATTAATTCAATAAATCAGTGGTTCATTCTCCTATACTCACCCCAATCAACCTCCTCTGACGGTCACTATCAGGTCTGGCTTACCAGGACTCCATTCACAGACAAAGAATCACCCTGGCCATTTCCCCCTAATGCTGTGTCCTCCTACAACACTTCCACCTGCTGTGCCACCGCTGGGAGGGGATATGTGATAATCCTCAAAAGGTAAAATCACATTATCTGTTGAAGACTTTTTGGTGAGCAAAAAATGCAGGATCAGTGCAGCCTGAAACACTCACACAACATGTTGGTCACTATTCATTTGAGTTCACAGTATTATACTCTATTTGGATGATCTGGTTCCCTGAACAATTAGCAAACACAAACTGCATGGTCAGGGTAAATGTTTTTACATTCTTCCTATGCTAGACCAGTACAGTCTTTCCTCACAGACCACTTCATTGATTGGAACAATTATTGTCTGGATTTTCCACCAAAACATTCTCCTTTGTAAATTATTACTGTCACAGTAGTTCTTCTGTCCTGTTGCAAAGATTATCATTGGCAGCAATGAGCTACAAAAATCAGAGGTCTTAGGTCTTGGTAAATGTGAACTGATCTAGGACCAGAGTTGTACTGGTTTCAAATTATGCTCTAACTGGGCTTAGATAGTCCTGATGTATTGCCCAGGTTGCGTGGCTGAGCCAATATGAGTTGCTTTCAGCTCTGATCAAGTGGTGTGTCATAAATCATAGCAAGAGAAAACTGCAAGTGTGAGGGCAGAGGATAAAATTCAGAGTAAAATGACAAGCTGTACCATTGTTCACAGCCACAGCAGCTTGTTAATTGTGAGCACATCATGCTGCTGCCTGTGATTGTAATATCTCACCACCTCGGTCTGTTCGGATCAACCACATTTTGAATTGGGTCAAGCCTGAAGGTCCTTTTAGGATTTTATTTCTAATTAATTCATACACACACTTTGTGGATCTACTGTATAAACAACTCTGTTTAGTCACTTTTATTCCTCTCTGGACTTTCTGTCCTTTTAACAGAGCATTTACAGCAGAGCTGCCCCATGTCTCAGGGGACTTCAATGTTTGCTATCATGGCAGCATCCCCTCTCTCTTTTGCTCTTGCTTTGCTGACCTGATCTTCCTCTGTCCATTTGTCTATGTGTGTGTGTTTCAGTAGGAAGGGCGGTGGCTGGGATATATGGGCCTCCAGGCAACAGTAAAAGATGACATATAGCACTGTGGTGTTGCAGATGTAACAGTAGCTTCTGCTGATGCTGTAGAGCAGAAGGGGTTTGGTGTTAGGATGAGGGAGTGAATTGATCTGCAAGGAATTGGAAGGGGAAAGAAAACTAAAGGAGCGATAGCCAGTTTCTTTTCATGTACTACAGAGGAGATTAGAGCTTAAGCTCCGGCTAGTCGCATGAAAAAACTAAATCTCACTAGGCCAAGAAGGGGATTGAGGAGGAGGAAAAAAGGGAGTCAAACAAGGCCACTGCGTGAAGCCCTTTTCTCACTCACTTGTATTCCCCTGTGTGAAAATATGGCAATCCAATTAGTGCTCCATTTCAGACAATCCATGGCTGTAAACCAAGTGTCAGACCTGAGAGAAGAAATAGAACAGAGGCAAAGACAGAGCCTTGACATTTCTGCTGTGGACATATAGGCTATACTTAGCTGTGGATGACAGCTTGAAATGCATGTTAGTGATAAATCACTATTATAGGTCTAATCAAGTCGTCTCCTATAGTGTGCAGTTAGGGGGAAAAAAGAGAAACACAAGGATCTAAAAAAAAATCAATTCTTATAAGACAGAAATTGTGAGAATTCTCACAATCTCACCCCAATCGATTGCATGCATGATGACAGGAATCATTTAGCACAGTCTCATAAGAATCTTTGTTGATGCCAAGGTGGGCTAAAACAATTTCAGGGCTTTCAGCAGACTAATATTGATGTGGCAGTCAACTATATATTGGCTAGATCACCTGGAGATTTTACAGGACAACAAGATCGCCAGACAGATCACATGGTATGGATCCTGCAAAACTGTAAAATTGCAGAATCGGAGAAGTTTACCAGAATGATGACCCCAATGGTCAGTGTTTGCTCCTCAAAAGCCATGTGTCCTCTACAGAGATAACAAACCTTAATAACTCAGAACAGCCACAGCGAATAAAAGCCACAGCTTCATGGATAAAATGGAAATGTAATCTCCAAAAAGTCTGCGCTTATCCTCAACACTTTGTTTCGCCCTGGGCTCCAGCATAATCTATTTAAACCAACACGCACACAGAGAAATGAGCCAAACACAGCAAGCCTATTTGACAGCTATTACCCTCTTTTCTGCTGCTCCTGATATTTCTACATTTTAATCTGTGATCCTACATCCACGCACAAATGCAGGGGTGTGACCGCGGTAAAGGAAACGTAATCATCAGTTTTCCACAGACACTGGTGACACCAGTCCATGAAAGTGCCAGCATAGTATTGACGTTTCCTGGCAAGACTCCAGCCTCACTCAGGAATCTGAAAGGGACTTTCACCAAAATATTGTGTGGGACAGAGCCAAACCTCGACAGCACATGTTGGCCTGTACGCGCCAAAAAAAGAGTTTTGCCTCTTTATCGAACAATCAACAGCTCAGGCTGCATTTAATCACATGAAATGATGTCAAACAGCCTATGGTTTTCTTGTGCATTAGGGTCCTTTCCTAGGTATAAATAGGCATCAATGAGTGACAAACAATAATGACACCTAAGCTTATATTGATAAGGACAGATAAGGACATGCTGTTCATTTCACTACATTTGTTATGATGAGAAGTTCAGCTACTGCACAGCAAAATCTGGAAAATGTGTTGAAACAAAGCCTGTTCTCACTCTCTCTTATCTATCGTTTATCCAGCATTTCTTCAACCATGCAGCATTTCTTCAACATGAACAAACTGAGTCTATCTGTGGAGGGAAGCATTTCAGGACCTCTGTCTTATCTGAGCTGTTTGTTTGGAGAAGAATCAAATCTCGGTCTGAGCTGGCAGAGCATCAAGCTCAGCAGCAGGCTGACTTTACAGGAGGGATGCACTGAGGCAGATAACATCCTCCAACACAGACCAGTCATTCATGGAGCAAACAATTAAAACAAGGCTCATCTATCCTCCAAACTGTCTTATCCCTTCTACATCGATCAATTTTAACACTTTCTGGCTTTGGTTTGCTAGTAGTTGCAAAGACTTTCCACCCTGTCACTCAAATTAACTATTAGTGGTAAAGTGGGCCCATTCAAGACCATGCCAGGGCTAAGATAATACCCACAATCTTCAGCCTCACTGATTAGCAATGCAATGAAAAAAAATATCAAAACAAAACTAAACAAAAAATAAAAAAGAAACAGAAAATTGTCCAGTCCTGTTAACTACTAAGCAACATGTTGCTTCATATTTTCTTCCAAGTTATCCATTTACGCCCAAAAGTCATCATCACTTGTTCTCCATCTGATTTTTGACTTTACACCCCCCACAATTCAGCCTGTTTACACCAATATGAAGTCCATAAACACATGCGGGCAGATGAGTCAGATCAATGCTAATTCCAGCCACACACTCAGCAGGAGTCCCATCTGAGCCCTTCACCTTCCAACTTCACACATATGATTAATGACCTCTGACCTTGCTAGTGGTGACCTCACAGGCATATCAGAGATGAACATCCAATTGTGCGAAAGGAGCCGTGTGTTCAGGGGTCAGAGGTTAATGTATTCATAGGCGGGGCAGCCTGTGGTGTCCAGCGGATTTTAAAGTCAAAAGAGAGGGCAGCAGGGTTGTGTGGGGATTACAGTTAACATCCTTGAAGTGGAAGTGCAGGTTCATGCCCCTGTGGCAGCAAACAGCAGCCATGCTGATGACTCCAGTAGAAAAACATTTACTACTTACAGTACTTACCTGTTCTGTAGCTGAACTCAGTGTCCCTGTGGCAAGAGAAAATTCTCATTTCTGCACAGTAATCGATGTAGCTTCATAAAAAACTGCAGTTTGCACCAGTGCTTATTTGCATTTGAGTTATACGGTTTAATGACCTTCTTGGGATAAACACTGAAAAATTTGCATAGTGTGATCCAGTGCAGGAGACTGTTTCTAATTCAGTTTGTGAGCATTTTGGCTGTGATTTAATTTCCCAATCAGGCAAAACTATGCTGCATCAAATCCCATACTCACTGCTTTAATTGGATGGTTCTAGCCTAGTTTTCAGGTGATGAAAAACTTATTCTACTGATGCCAGTTGAATGATTGTACACATTCGGCATCAAGAAATTCCGCCTGCCCTGCAGTGATATTAACAATCCTAACCAGTGCTGAACTGGGAGCACTTTGTGGAAGAGGTGACAGGTCTCCTTCCCAATTTACCCAATTTTTGCACTAACTGCAGCACCCTAAAAACATATACAACCTCCAAATCATCCCGGCACGCACCTAACCCATCCACACTGAAAGACAACTCTACACCTCTCCACCTCAGTTAACTGCCTCCATCGCCGTTCATCTTGCATGACACGCCTGGCAGTAATGCAGCTATCCGTCAGCGGCTACATGTCATGGTGTAAATCACAGGCAACGCTTGATGAGCTCCAGACGTCACACTCGCTGAGCACGGGCAGAAAGAGTCAGACAAACGGGTGTGCAAAGAAAGACAGCAAGAAAAAAAGGAAAAGAAACAAAAAGATCATGGAGATTGGCAGTAACCATGGTGATCGTGCTACATCTCTCCATCCACCCCTCATCATCCCTCCCAACGACTGGCTAAGTGTTTTAGCATCTGTCCAGGATAGTGCTTGAGATGAGAAGATACCTAAGGCCACAGAGTAATCCAGGGCATACTTGAAACAACTGCTTTTGGTCTTGTCAAAGTATTTAACTTCTGATGTGATTCCTCATACCTGGACTTGTGGATATGACCTTTTTCATAACTCCTGTTGTACAGCACAGAGGCATGTCCAAAACCTAATTTCATGCTCTGACATTTATTAGTTCAATCTACAACCTCGGTGATTGGCTCAGTAGTGTGCATAATAAAGGGCAAACCCAAACTGAAGATGTTTTTTATTACTGAAAAAAAAAAAATCGGTAAATCTTGCCAGCAGTGTGAGGGAGCTACATACATCAATCTCCAGAGGGAAACAGGATCAGAGAATGTTCTCTGAGCCTCAGCCGGCAGATTTAATAATCGGTTGCTTTCCTGTATGTCTTCCAAGCCTCACAAATACGGGACAAAACCATTTGCTTTCCAAAGGAGGACAGTGGGATGGTAAAAGTGGTCTGTCACATTTTTGCATCCCATCTTCAATTCAATGTCCATGCTTGAACAGCTTGTTTTAATGGCTTCCCTCGGAAAAATTGGGTTTCTCCCTTCAATGATAACATGTCTTCCCTTAAGCTTGCTTAAAAAAATAATCCAAACTCTTACAACAGCCAAAGAAACCAAACCTCAAGATCGAACAAACAGCAGCTCCTGACGCATTTAAGGTGGAGAACAATTATCAATTTGCATCTAAACGTATCTATGCCTCATTCAGTATATGAAGCAGTGTCTGGCCTAATTCTCCAGTCAATCGTCCTCATGTTGAGTGGATGAATGTGTGTCATTTTAAGGACAGCTCTCCAGTGGGAGACGGTAGCTCTGGGACAGCATGTACATGTCAGATCCACAAACAGGCAGATTCACTCACTGCAGGCACGACATGTCTTCCTCATCAGCTCATGTTCGTTCCTCTGTCTGTCTGTCTGTCTGTCTGTCTGTCTGTGTGGTTTTCTATTTGCTGCAGTAGAGCATGTGGTATTATGAATGAGCTTACGTCATTAGCAGGGGAGACACCCTTGTCCAAAGCCACAGCTTTGAGTGAGATATCACACCTCAGAGAGCTGCCCTCTCATCCCTCTAAAAGGACAGAGCACACCTGTCCATGTACATGCACATATCCTCATACCTGCACAAATGGCTGCACCAAAATGCAACATTAGAGCTCAGACCACGCACCAATACATTTTCACTCAAATGTTTACAGTGCAGACAAAAATCTGTCCACATATACACAGCGTTATTAGCGGGTGGCCAGCCTTTAATTTAAGATTCTTTGCACGCACCACAAAGATCCTTGTAAGTGGGTGCGTGTGTGTGTGTGTGTGTGGCTTTTCAGTTGCAGTGCAACTGCAGTGATCTGGTTTAGGAAATTTGATATTTCATACATATACATATTATCTACACATATGTAAGAAATCTAAAAATGTAGTTTAGAAATCACAGAGGAATAAAAAAAAAAAAAAAAATCAATGAAAGGCTCATTTCTCACTTTTTGAAATCTAACACTGCAGGCCACAGTAATGTAATAATGTCTTCTAACTGTATAACTAAATGCTTCATGTTGATCAGTGGATTTGATTTCAGCGCCCAGGCTCCTGCAGTGCATTACAGATGACACGCAAGCCTCCAGTCTCAGCAGAAACATGCTGAGAAATCCATTAAAAGCTCCTCTGTGGCTGCGGACATTAGTATAATGTTTAGTGGAAAGCCCACAAAGGACTGTAAACGTCCTTGGGAAATAGTGTGAGACAATAAAGGAAATGCAGCAGGAAAAGCCTGGGCCAAGTTTCCATTTGATGGTAGCCCTGCAATGTGTCACACCTCTAGGTTGCAATAACCGTTAGCAGTTATATAGCTTTAATAAAGAAGGGTGCAGCTGCATTGACTTGATAAGTGCAGAGGCAGCTCACTAAATTGTTGTTGATGAGGTCAGACAAGAAGAATTTGAGAATAAAAGTCCTTGAAAAATTTGGATTTGTCAATAATAGGGAAGTGACAGCAGTAATTTTGTAAAATGTCCTGGATATTCCCCTGCAAAAGGAAGTCAAGATAGAGCACTCTATATCAGAGCAGAACCACCCCCAAACACACAACACATACTGCTAGAGGACACCTCAATGAAGCTGTTATTGTTAATGTGTAAATTCTAACATGTTTCAAGCTACATAGGGATAAAACTCTACCACGTGACATGGTTCTAATATATCCTTGGCTAAGATAAATGTCCCATGGGGATCTGCTGGAAGAAATTAGGTGACTGTAGTATGAAGTCTGAAAATGGCTGTGCATGGTAATCGATCTGTATAGAATAAGCCACAAAAAATTCTATCACTGCAACAATACTGCATTCTTTTGTTTTTGTTATTTGAGTCGTACAATTACAGAGAATTAAAGCCTGCTGCTGGAGCACTGGAACACCATATTATTGCTAAGTGATTCACATTACACATAATCCCATGACATGTCTGAAGCATGACGGTGTAAGCTCTGCCGCTGTGATGTCATCCTGGAAGTGCTGGAAGTGCTGGAAGCTCCACAGTCTGCAGACTGGAAAACCACCAGGCTGCAGCACACTCAGTGGCTCACTCATCCTACGATTCCATTTCTTTAAAAAAGAAGCACTCGGGCTGCAAGTTCATGGCTATAAGATGTAAGAACTGTTAAATCACAATTAACCAAGTGATTATATAACCAGTGGTTATAAGTGCCCTTTAATGCAGCAGTACAAAATGTTGGGTTTGTGTAAGCAGTAACATCACAGAGCTCTGTTACATTATTAAGAGAATGAAAGATAAAATTACACACAGTAACTCTGGATTATGTGCATGACTCATTTCCTGATTGGTACCTGTAGGCAGTTTGAATGAGGAGCTCAAATGGCAGATTCTGCCGCTGACAAATAAAACTACTTTATCTAAAGGTAATCAATGAATGTTAAAACAGCGAAGAGAGAAAATGTAGCCCACAAATAGCATCAGAAATAGGGTTTGACTTCATGTAAATTTGAAGAAGTGCTGCTTTAAACGAATAGTTTAAACATTATGAGAAATACTCCCGTTTGTTTTCAGGCCAAGTATTAATCAAATGACTTGTACTGTAACTCTCAGCAAGAATGTGGTTATGTGCACTTTCCAATTTCCAACTTTTCATTTAGAATTGGTCTTACTCCAGGATCTTTTGAAACAAGCACATTTGGGACTGGTAGCGTTATCAAACATGTGGCACTCTGGCAAAGGGACATCTCCCAGAGTATGAAGCGACCTCAAGAAAGCATCACTTCCTTTCCTTAGCAGTTGTGTTACTAATTAAAAACATCGGCACTACATTGAAACCTCTATCTAGCTGAAGTAAACGCACCCAGTATCCATTCTTTTTAGAAAAGCCCAGGAGACTTGATTTATTTTGATTTATTTTTCAATTGGTCAAACTATTTCTCTATTTTTTCTCACAGAAAAGATACATAAAATGAGTGTGACTGTTTCTCATTAGCTTATGGATTTCACATTTCTGCATGAAAAAGTCATAGAGCATGTATATGAATATTTATTGGCACATCAGCCATACTAGCAATGTTTCTTCTCTCTGCACAACCAATGGCACCAGCCAACTCTCACACAACCACCCAAAGAGATAAAGTCATTCTCATTGCAAATTTCTCACTTGAAGCAATTACATCACTGTGTCTCATAGCAACCTCCAGACTTGCAAAAATCTTACGTTGGGGCTATGAAGCACCAGGCTCTATCTCTCTCTCACATACACATCATTTTTTTTTCCCTCATTACCATTTCATGACTCAGAGTAAATTCACACACTTTCACTTCTGCCAAATGTGAAACTATATTTGAGTGCAAAAACCTGTTGCATTCCTTGTGGCTCTCAAGGTTACAGTTAACAGATGTTTGAAATGAAAAGGCAGAACAATGCATTAAGACAGACAGATAATACATCAAGGGAGGGAGTGAAAGATAATTCCTTCCCATGTGGCCTTGGATATACTCAAGGACTTTTTTTCTCTTCTGTCAACAGGCGTATATTAATGAGCCGCAGAGAACGACGCCTGCAGCAAGACTGATCAGAGACCGGCCACACACTGCTTCCCTGTGCCCTGTGGTGGATGTCTGTATCCAAAGCACCTTACTGTGTCAGGATTGCAAAGGAAGGAAGAGAAAGTTAAGTGGATAACATTTGCTTGAGTCACCTTACTGACTAAGCTATGTAAGCCACAGAAATCCTTGATCCTTGCAACCAAAAATGACACCATGAGGGTGGTGAGCTTCAGTCGACCAGGAATGTTGACACACCATTCAGGGGCTGTTATCAGTTTGTTACTGGGTCTACTGATGTGGACCAATAGTCCCCTTCTTCATCCCTTAGTTGGGTGTTATCACGTTCTGAACATTTGTTGTAATGGTTATAATAATAAATGTGAAGCATAGTAGGTTCAGCCACAACAAAAGACTTGTAAGAAAAGACTGTAGTTTGGGTTGAAAACGGTTCATGCTACAATTTATTCTTGTAACATTTACAAAGGCTTGAAAATGTAAACGAACAGATAACGAGCAGATATTTTTACTAAAACTACGCTGAGGATTTCACACAGCCATGTATCTGTTTCTGTTTTTAAAAAAATACTGGAATACCTAGTGTGCGTAAGGAAGCGTGATATCATGTCATGGGGGACTTGCTAGATTAAAATGAAGAAAAAGCTTCAAAGTAGTGGAGGCCAAAGGATCCTGACTTTTAGCCCCTAGTATGGGTCCAAAAATCAATGCAGTCTATGCTTCCCATAATGCTGCTCAATAATCTTCTGTTTGTTCTCTGCCTGGTAAATATCTTTCAGTGTTGATGCCACTAGTGTGAAAGAGATGACCCTGAAGACATCACAAGCGTTATTTTTCTGATTTTAAAAACTTACCCAGAGCAAAAGAAAACATCATACAACTGGTTTCACAATTTAAAAGACTCCCACAAAAATACTGCCATAAATCACAGTTACTATGTGTTTATAATATCTTTTTGGCCAATTTTCATACCAACAGCTCACAACGTAACAGGAAAAACATACTCTTGAAGTGGCAGGTGTTTCCAGTGCTATAAAAGAGTACGCAGAGCTGTGAAAACTGCAGCATGAGCCACAGAGTCACTGTAGCTGACAGGTAATAATGTCATTATTACTTACGTTTCATCGGAAAATCAGTGTACATTAGCTGTAGCTGCTTTACAGTGTTTCCTACAGCTATGACACACTTCAAGGGGAAAGAGCACATACTGAACCAGTCAATTCAAATACACGAGGGGGCCACTTTTACGCAAAACCACACGTAGCCATTACCGCCAAAGCTCTCTGAGGTATATTAGCATTCAAAATGAAGCACTCAAGCCTCTGTTGGTGCAGGAGTACCTGTTTGAAACCCACTCTGGCACTCCAGCAATGCCTCAAGAGAGGAATGGACATGGACTTGGACGGCAAGAGCAAAGCTTCCACTTTGGACCACTCTGATCCCCAGGCCTTAGGTTGGACCAGCCGTTAAGAAGAGGTGGATGCTGTCCACAGATTACCATTGTGGAATGAACAAACGGAAATGGGACAAATTGCCTTCATCTCTCCACCCCTTGATGCCAACAATCCCTTACACGCGTCCAAATAAACAGCATCCAGAGACAGTGCTTCTCCCTCACCATTACGAACATCCTGTCACATATGGTGCTCAGCCGAATGTGCCAACACACACTGTGGCTGGGCAAACATGGCTGCAGACCTGAGGTCAGGACAAATTGCCTTGCTGGGATTCTCTGCCAGAGGAGGGCCATGGCTAGTCAGTAAGGATCTACAGTGGAGTGGGTGGGGTCAAGAAATAAAAGCTCTGCTGCGTCAACATAGACAATGTGGGAAAGAAGTCAAGATAAATAGAATGTTTGTTTTTTTTGTTAAATGTCTTTGTTTCAATGCCAAAAACAAGCAGGCTAAGTAAGAAATATCAGGCTTTGCAGTAATTTGGGTTAAGTCCATCTGGTTCCAGACCTCTGAATCACCACCCACATCTCTGAATTCTTCAGCAATTGACATGGATCCACTGTCGTACCCACTGACAGCAATTTTCCTTGGGCAGAGAAAACGTTGACCAATCAGAGCTTTCTAGGCAAGACAAAAGAATGCACACATCCTTCTGCATACAAAGTGAGTGAACAACATCCATGAAAAACCGCAACAAAACATAAGCAGGGAAATGTTCTGAAGGGATGAAGCGGCTACAACTTTGAACAATGTGAAAACAATTAAATTAACTGCTTCTAGTAACTGCAAAGAAACTCAGTGAATCTGCTTGTTTTTCCATTAAAACTGACTACTGAAATCCAACCCAACCAACATGAGGTTTGCCACCTCATTATTGACTGGAAAGGACCCATGAGATCTCCTCTGAAAAACATTCTTATGTTTCCAGTTTAATCTGGTCCACAGGCATAAAATAAAAAATGGCCTTTGAGATTATCTCCTTTCTGAATAAGCACCAGCATATCACAAAGGGTAGGGAGACCATCACACAACTAAAAGGTCACAGATCAGATAGCTGCAACAGCCTGTACCCATGAGCACTTATTAATTAACTGAACCCCCACCAGCTCGCTGTCTCTCCAGATAAGAGCATCAGATAAATGCCATAAATTAAAAATTAAAACCTACACGAAAAGCTGGACAAAAAGGCTACAGCGGACGTGACTGACAGTAGCTCTGACTTTAATACATTATGCATCAAAGATGTTCCAATGCCCTGTTGTTCTTCTGCTATGTTCAATAAGAGGTTAAAGAACAAGTGATGTCCCTGACAAGGCCTGCAGGGTCAGTGATCAAAATCTTTACAACGTGTCTGACACAGCAGTTTGACCTGCGAGATATGCCTGCTGCACAACCCATCCAGCTTTTTCCAAAATAACCTAAGCTCCTGGGGTGCACATATAAATCAATACTAATGAATATAATATCTGACTTGGTGGAAGGCTGAATGAGAGTCAGAGAGAACAGAGGGACAGAGGGGGGATATCAAGGAGAGCTGGAGGTAGTGCAGCGAGCACCGATGATGGGAAGTAGTGTCATAGCAAATGCTGGGTCATATATTCCACTTCTGGCCAAGCCTGACATTAGAAAACTACATAAACACTGCAATTACATGGTCACTGAAAATGCATCTTTCCAGGATAATTAGCAATCCTCCATTTCAAAATGAGGGGGTTTCCTAAAGCATGATCCATGAATGTTATTTCTACAGCGACGTGGGACGTGCACGACGATTCAGGAACACAAACACGAATTGAACAAAGATGGTGCAATCCATCGCTGTGTACCCCCAGGATCTAGGACCTAAAGATTTATTTACATTTAGTTGCATTTAGTTTACATTACAGTTGTGCTTATTTCTGCTGATGAAAACACTCCCAATAAAAATTGAAACCCAAACTCTGGAAAGTCACAATGCTGCTATTTCTTCAAATACAGTTTTTTAATGCTGTAAGTCACATGAATGAAATGAAAGCCCATTCACTGCTGCATTTTGGTAGAGGCAGAAACTTCAGTTGAAGATCTCTGCTAAGAGAAAAAAAAACATGGCTGCAGGTAAGAGAAAAAACTGATCTCTTCAGTGATGAGATTGTTCCTTAAAAATATATACATAGGTCACTGCAGAGAAGATGAAACTTGGGACAACTTTTTCTTTTTGTTTTTATTATTGGTTTTTATTTGATAAAATTAACAAGTAATTAGGCCAATTACTATGGCTCAAAGTGATGAATCATTTTAAATTTGCTAAGTTTGGCCTTTTGGAGGATGTTGCCAATGCAGCACATTAAGAAAGTGAATATAGTTTTTTAAAAACTGATGTTTTTTTTTTTTAATGTTGGCAGCACAGTGGTGCTAAAAAGCTCATGCAACACATTGGCACCTTTTCAAAAGTAGATTAACACTCCCACTAGATTGATTCCTTTATTATAATTGCAGCTAACAGTGTATAATGAAGCAATTATGAGCTGTTTGATTTCTTAACAGACCATGGTTTGCCCATGAACCTACTATATAAGACCTCACATTAACTGAAGACAGCAGGGAGAGATGGGGAGTGATGTCGGGGAAGCCAGCACTTGCTGATAGTCTTTGTTCAGAGAGTTAACAAACAACGATACAAATCTCCAACACTGATAAAATCCTTTTCTACTAATCCCATTACTTATGTCCTATTCAGAGCTTTTCCACATGGCACTATGCTTAGAGAAGATCAAACTTATCAAAACTACTGGCTACCTGGTTTTCCCCCTCTATCAGTCCATTTCTTCCTCTACCTTTGTATGACCGAATACTCTGGCATGGACGGCTGAAGTTACTGAATACACAGATCACTCTATTGCTATGACAGGCCTGGACATGACGGGTCCTAATATTAGATGTTTCAGTGATGATCTTTTATGCACACAAGAATGTGACTGACAATCAGGTGACTACTGAATCGTCTGAAGTTGAGTCATGCACACTGTGTAAACATAAAAATGTAAATGTACCACGGAAAGCTCTTTAAGCTGCTGGTTGCTGATGTCAGTTAGCTGCTCATGCCCCCACAGGCCCTTGTGGTTCTGTCTTTAGTGGCTTTTAGAAATCACTCAACTTGCTACTTAGTTTTGTCTTTTTTTTTTGTTGTTGCTTTTTTAAAATTTTGCCGTTAAGGCTGGCTGGTTGAACGAGATGCTTTCCATTACAGTCTGCTGTCACCACAGTCATTTTTCCTCTTGCTCTAAAACACACAAAAACCCAAACAAAGACGCCTAAATTTCCTTTCTGACAGGATACCTCGTTAGTCCCCATGATTTTAACTTTACCTGCTCTGGTCAGTGATTTTAGTCTGACATGGGTCATGTATGTGGGTGATTTTCCAACCCCATCCCAGTAATACTTAGAGCCACAATTACCTACTGTTTTTCTGCAGACCTACTGCACCTGTTATAGTTTATCTCCTGTACAGGATGATGCCCTTGCATTTTATGGATCTTTTAGTCTACTTGTATACTACTTTTTTTGGTACTCAAAGAAAACATGGCAATGTAGTGCCTCTCAGGCAGGTTCTGAAGCATCTTTTTCCTGTTTTCTAAGTGGATTTTTCATGTGTCAATTACCTGGAATAAAAGTGGATTCAATGAGATCCACAGGGTAGTTCTCACTGAACAAGATCAATATGTGTCCTGTGGAATGCCCATGTCTGGTACAGTGAGAAGTACTTTTGTCCTCTGAAAACCTAAGTAAGTGTTTAGCAATCACTACATGAGAATAGTTCTGCTGATTCATCCATTATTGTTCCCATAGTGTGATACATTAGGTGAGGTCTGCAGATTCTCCCACCATGTTCATTTTTATAGAACAAATCCCATGAGGGAATGTCCCACACATTTCTTCGGTTTGTTTTATGAGTCTGAAAAATACAGCTATGCAGATTTCTGTTACAGCAAATTGGATTCAAATCAATTCATCAGTCACCAAATGCAGACAAGAGGTATCCACACTGTCATTCAACAGGTTTTGTTAGTTACTACTGTGAAAACCAGTCTGCTGTCATCTAACATCTCACAAATCAAATAGGGCAGAGTTTTAATTTATTACACACAGATCAGTGACTGACCAATTGGCCTTGAGAGGACATGCACGGCGGTTCGGACATAATAACAACCTCAAACCCCATCAAGCAGCCAGTGAATGAATAATCTGCTCTCCCATATCCAAAGTGATCGCATACACATCCTGTCAAACCTATGGCTAACAAAGCAGTGGAGTATCTTCTGATGAGTGAACAGTCTGGGAAAAGAACTGATGCTGAATCTGAATTTGACGAGATACTTTGCTGTGTGATATGTGTGAATGAGCATGCAAGTATGCGTCTCTATTTGCGTGCATGAGTAAGTGATTAAAGGACTTGCACTGTCATCTAGGCCCAGAGGACATCACTAGCAACACCAGCGAAATGATAAACAAACTAGAGTTCATTCTGTATGCATGACTTGCCACCCCTGGGCCTCATAGAAATGCTATATTTGTACTATTTTCATATCCTTTGAGCAAATACAGCCACATTACCCAATTGGACAGTTAACTTTAGACAGACACAGCGATATATGTTGTTCTAAAGCCAATATCATTCAAATATATCCCTCTACATTTTTTATTCCCAGTGAGCAAAGACATTGGAAACTGTTTAGTGGAGTTTATAAGTTAAGACCAAGAGCCATACACTAACTAACTCCATGACCAGTCTCACAGGAGTGTTGGTCATGCACTTGTGTTTGTGCAGTTGTGTATCCATGGACCCAAAGATCCGACTCTTGTATCAGTTTTCCCAACATTATGACAGTGCAGCCAGTATATGCAAAGTGCATATACAATGTGACTGATCAATTCATCAATCGCCCACTGAGCTCAAGTCAAGCAAATCCAGGTGCAGCTCAAGAAAATTACTAACTGATGGTTTAAAGATGCAGTGAAATTCAAACACATTTTCCCAGTGTCCTTGTGTCAGATGTTCTCTTAATGTTGAAAATGTCACCATAAAAATCCCTTGTTTTTCTTTAGCATCTTGAATACAGGAGTGTTTTCTTGCTGATTGAGAAGAAATGGAGAACAACTTACACAGAACCCACTGTCAAACATTAATATGCGGCTATGCTAAGCTAAAGTAAACTCATGTAACCCCTCAAAACCTCATGACTCATACAAGCCCTGTTTGGTTTACCCGTGGCTAACCCACCACTGCTTTGATGGTGTGATGGATGCCATGCTAATTGTTGTATGCGGAGAAAAAGCGGCTGCCTTCCCTTTGTGTCAGCAACATTCCCTGGCTGGGGTTGCGGCCAAATCTTCCCCAAGACATGCATGTACACATACACCAATACCAGAAAAATGGTACACATGCTCTCACACACAGCTAGCTGTTTAAGCAGAAGGGAATCCAGACACTAATTTCATATACAAACTTCCATGTACAAACAATACAAACACAATCCAAAACCCTGACCCCTCAGGGGCGTAGAGAGGATTTAATACTTTTATAATAACATGTTGCATTGTGCAACAAACAAATGCAGTAGGAGCAGATTAGTGCTTCCCACACTCTTCGGGCAGATAAGATCCAAATGGAGATGTAATTTTAATTGAGACTGAAGCTCCAAGGTGATCTGAGATAAGAGCCTGTGATGTGGAGTAGTTGCTCCTCAAGAGAACAGCACATTACCTTATGCTGGAAGACACGGGACTTGCTCAAACAAAAGGTGCCCTGTAAAATGCAAATTAACCCCCTAATTTCTTAGAATCATTGGATGGATGGATGTGTGTTAGGGAGTGAGTTGAAAGCAAGAAACCCTAAGACTCACATCGAACATGTCAAATTCTGCTGGTGCTGCATGTTCACAGTTAAAAAAGAAGACAGATGTAGTCATGAGGGAAGGTTTGGGTTGATATGGATGTGTGTGTAGAGGGATCCTATGAGTGTGGCTTCTTCTTTATCAAACTCCTTTAACTCTGCAGATCATTCCTTTAATTGACGTGGAGGCTTTTAGTGTGACTGCTGAAAAGTCTATCTCCATCTCCCTGCAGTTAGCATGTAATGTGCCTGATTCAGCACCCTGCCTTTCCACTACAAGATCATTAAACCCCCCATGCCATTCATCATTTTGCCTCACTGCTAAGAGAAAGCAAAAAAATGGTACCATACATTCCTAAGTCGTCCTTCTCAAGTGTTTAATACAAACCCATTTCTATGTCAAACCCGGCTTAATATGAGTGGGGAGATGAATGAGCCTGATGTAAATAAGAACCAAGTGCAGATATTTCTCCTTACCTTGCACTCAGCCTGCCACACTCACGCTGACGGGCTATCAATCTTCCAGCAAATGACATAAAAATGCAGATTCATGCCTTTGGTGTGGCTCATAGCAGCAATGTTTCATATTAACACATAAGCATGAGTCAGGATTGAAAAAGGCCCACTTGGCTCACTGATAGTACATATGAGAGGAAGTAGATGCAGACTCTTAACTTTTCCTCTACTGCAGCTTCAGGCTTCCAGACGTTCTTCTCTATCTTTTACTTTTATTTTCTTGCAGCTGTTCAACAGGACCTTGTTCTTGCCACATCACTACTATTTTCGCCATCTAAATAAAAGTCCTGATGTCAAGCTTACCAGTCAGATGCAATATAAGCCCATAGTCAGCTCTTTAACAACAGGAATGTATTAACATCAGACTCATTTAGAGATCAGCTGAAGTTTGCTACTGAATAATGGAGGCATTTAGAGCAAGTAAGTCATGCAATGACTAAACCTAAAAAGAGGTTTCCAGATGCATTAGCCCTGTAATCCATCGCCCTTTCCCTGTACTCCGAAAGACTAATTGAAAATGGAATTGAATGGATTGAATCCCTATCTAGTACAGAATATAGCTCAACCATTAATGCTTAAAAGACGCACTGGGCACTGGAGGCTGAAACAGGATAAATACTGTGCAAGTGTGCAGTGGTGTGTTGTTGAGGCAGCTGACATGACTGGACTGGACTACTCTACATTGATCTCAATCCCTGAAGCCCTTTCAATTCAGATTTCTATTAGAGCCGTAAAAAATTTACCATAGTGTTAAAAGCCAAGTCACTTTTAGGAAATTCAGATCACTTTTCAACATATACCTCTCACTATTATATATATCGATATATATCTACCTAACAGTCCTCAAATGTAAACCACATGATCAGAGCTGGTAAAGCAAAAGTCAGACAAGCACCAAATTCAGAAAGTTTATTTCTGTACAGCATTTCATGACAATCCATCCAGTAGATATTTCATCATGTACCAAAGTGGTGGACTAACACAGTTATAGCATGGCTAAACACTGAATGATTATGGCCCATATGCCAACAGTGTCAAAGTAATTATCTGTGAGGTTTTTACATTAGGAGGGCTTATCATTTTTAACTTGGACAAGAAAAGCCAGTCTAACTCTAGCCTAAGTCCTAATTTCAAAAGGTTTGAACTTTCTCACTGTAGTGCAATATACTGCATATCCACAGCTGCCAGATGCTCAGAGGCACAGTGCATGATCTGTCATGTCAGTTCGTTCAGCATCCTCAAAAAGCAGCTTCACAGGCCATCAGTGCCATGAAGCTCTCTGCCCTGCACACTCACTGTTGTCTCTCATTATTCCCTATTCTCTCTGTCTGGAGACGCAGCTACACTTTCCCCTCTCCAGAAAACAGAAGGAATAAGCTTTTGTTTCCCTGTTTTGTTTTGGGTTTTTTTTTTTGGTCTTCTATCCTCTTCTTTTGTAACAGCCTATAATACTTTTTCTTTGCTGGTGTCAGAAGCACTTTGCAGTCAACTCTTTGAGCATCCGCAAGCACTTTGCAAACAGAGCAGATTTTTATGGGTTAGCCCAGATTCACAGTTAGTCAGACAATAATGCATGATGTGGCAGAAGAACGTTCAGCTATTGATCAGTCCGTTTTGAGAAAAGCTAATTACTAATTGGTGAGAGCCTCAGATTACATCCCTGCAGGTACTACTGAAGGTCTGATTAATCAAACTAGTCTCCCCCTAAAATGACAAAGACCTAATTGATGCTGATAAGAGCATGTCGCTGCTCTCTATCAAAGCCGTTCAACCTCCGTCTACCGAGACTGGTTCTAATTTAATCTGACACCTTAAATGAAATACCTTCAGTTGCCATTGATCTTAGTGAGACGCTATCCGATTCAACCTAGACACGACCCAAGGACATGGACCGAAGTTGGGAAATGAAAAAAGGGACATGAAAGAGAAGAATGGAAGAGAAAAGAGGACAGATTGAAGAAGATGGGTGAGGAGAAAGAAAGTTGTTACATCCAACATATCCATAGGTGAGAAGTGTATATAGAGAAAAAAAGAGTAAAAAAATTAAAGAAGAAAAGATCAAAGAATGAAAAGGAAGAAAAAGAAAACAGGGAGCATGGCAGAGATTGAATAGAAGTGCGATCAAAGCCGAGGAGAAGGCTACAAGGACAGGAGATGGGGCAACAGTGATAATGGAGAGCTGAATGGGAGGACCAAGGCTGGAGACAGGGATTTAGTCCTTCACAAGCCTGACACATATCTGCAACACATCTCATCACCTCACAGCTCATGCTGAGCACCCACTTACTCATTTCAAACAAGCTACTCGAGATGGTGTCAGAAATATATATTATGTTATGTCCTTCGCACCAGAGATTATATGAAGCTATATATTGTCTTACAAATATGAGGTTTTTTTATACAAAGCCATTTTAAAGCCAAGTTAAAGTACATGTACCAGAAACAAATCTTCAACACCCAGCCCTAGTGCTTGGAAAGAGTTAAGACAAATGTAACTAAAACGTATAAATAATTCCAGAAAGTAGAAACAGACAAAAATGGCATAGATTAAATGCCAGATCAATATGTGAACTTATAGTCAAATCCAAGCCCATTCAACAGTTCAACTCCACTGGAGTTCAAAACCAAAAAACCACTTTCAGTGGAGGCTGAGACAAAGTCGAGACAGAAACCAGAGCAAATAAAATTTGATACAAAACCAACAAAGACAATGAAAAGAGTTTGTGCTTCTCCAAATGTAAAAAACCCATCAGGGTTCATGCCAGATCAACATCCAAAACAAAATCATTAAAAGCCTATTCAGTCCTTTCGTTTGAGATTTGAAGTGCTTGAATGTGGGGCAAAAAATGAATGTTTCATCTGTAAAAACTTGAGTGAGTTTGAAATTCTCTTTAGCCCTGCATATACATACTGTGTGCTGAGTGTTGCACGGCAGGGACGTCCCTAAACTGAACTGTGTATCTGACCCGCTGCCCTGTTGCTGCTGCTGGGCCATCAAACAAGATACAAGTTAACGATATTACCAACTTTGGACAGTTTGACAGCAGTTGCACAAAAAAAAAAAAAAAAAAAAAAAAAAAATCAATGTCAGCTCTACAACATTAGAGTTAGGGAGTTAAGCAATTAAATAGCTCCTATTCTAAAAATAAAATCTGATCTGATCAAATCTTTACAAGTCATTTTTTTAAAAACTGGAGAGAGAGGCACCTAAAAATGAATCAGCAAACGTTTGATAACCAACTAATGTTTCATTTTCCAATATCATCAGCTTCTCAAATGTGAGGATTTTCTGCCTTTTTCATTTTTTAAACTATGTTGAACTAAATAATCTGCCAACAACGAAAGCACCTGTTGGTTGCACCATATACAGGTATGACCATATAGTGTTTAAAGAAACTACTGAAAAGTCAAACATGTAGAGAGAAAATGTAATATAATCAGAAAAGGCTTGAACGTGATCTGATACTGGCAAAGATCAAATCAGGTCCAAACACACTGCACATAACTTTATAAGTCCTGTTACAGCACTGAGGAAAACCCTGACTTGGCAACCACTATAGCCTACCTGCTGGTCTGCGGAGCAGCATTCACCAGTTAATGACTTCTCATGGGCAAATCAAAGTGCTTGCTTAAGCAGGGCCATTCACCCCACCAGACTATATCTGCCCCCATACATGACTGCAGAGTCCTGGCACAGCACCACGCCTGCCTACTGGCTTGATGGTGAGCGAGGCTTAGACAAATCTCCCTGCTAAGGTTATTAGTATTCCTTGGGGGTGAAATCCTGAGCTCTCTCAATTCTGCAGCCTCTTGTTGAATGAATGAGGGGGTTAACACCATCAATGGGCCCGGAGCCAGCCCTGGCCTCACACTAGTCCTGTGGGACAAGGACACCAGATGCCATAGCATCTTACTTGTTACACAATCAAGGAAATAATTGGTGCGCCTGACTTGGGTGTGTAATTCAATTAGGGCAATAGAGAAGCTGTTTATTCTCTGGAACCAATACAAAGTGTGTAATGTGACAGAAGCTACAGTTTCTTGCTACCAATGAAATCAAAAGGAGCCTAAGGAATATGTCTATGGATGGAAAATCTGGATTTAATATGTTCTAAAATGAAAAAAACAAACAAACTCATGTCTCCAAGAGCTTCCAGTCAGTTTACAGTTACCCTGTGACTGTATCTTCTGTGGCATCACCATACCTCTATAAAAACCTGGATTTCTTATACATATTTATATGCACTACACAGATTATAGACTAATCCAGTAAAAGAAAACATGCTCGGATTGGTTTCATATGAGACCACACTTTACAGCCTCATACAGGCAAAAAATCAATGCTGCGAGCCAGTGAAACTATTCAGCCATCTATTATTAAGAATGTGCCAGGCATTGATGAGAGCAGGCTGTGGGTGATAGTAAATAGTTTAGGATGAGCCCTATTCCATGTCTGCGCCTGATAAAAACAGACCTCGGACCGTGGATTTCCCCATGTGATATCTCAAACTTAGGGACATGCTGAGCCATGAAGGCGTACTTCAGACTGCACAAAAGGAGCAGAGGACAGTGTGATGGATGGAGGTCCAGGAGTCTACTGCAGCTTTGCATAAAGTTTAGACAGCACTAAAAAAAAAAAAACACGTTGATATATAGTGAAGGGTAAAATCCTTCAGTTTGCACCAGCTTTACTTCAAGTTCTGCTCTTCTCACGGTAACATAACACACTTTAAAGACTGGGATGCAGCTCAAGAAGAAATTCTACATTGACTGAAATATTGGAAAATTCAGTTTGGGAATCAGAAGCGGTCGCCTGCGTGTCGTGCTGTTTACCCCTAAAACTCTTAAAAACATTATCACTTGCTGGTGCACTTCAGATGCATTTAAGCTCTGCTTTATAAATCTGTTGATCTGACAGCACCTTGCACAAGTGGTTTTTATGTTTCCACCCAACAAGCAAGACCCAGCAGGTGCAATCAATCTGGAACAATCCATGTTGTGCGTTACCTTTTGTTCATCCTCTCTACCCTCCCTGAGCCCAGCAACACACCACTAAGTGGCTAAATCAGAGCAAATTGCTGCTAAATTGTCTTACCTGGTGTCTAGCAGCTGAAGAAGGGAGGCTGTCTCTATCTTTAGCGCAGCTCTTTATTCAAACAAGCGGACCACGGCGGCTGTTTTATGGGAAGCACAGCGTCGGAAAAAGCTGGTTCAGGTCTCCTGAAAGATGTTCCTAGAGAGCGGAGGGGACGGCTGTCATTGCGGGTATCTGCAAAAGGGGGGGAAGAAAAAGCTCAGTTCAGGCTGAGAGAAAGCGGCAGCAGCCTGCAGACCTCAGAGCGCCGAGCCCGTGTGAGCGCTCAGCGGGGGGAGTGCAGCTGCTCGGCCGGACACCAGGTGGCGGTGTTGGACACCACATCCCCAGTGGAGGAGACCTGTGGGGAGGGCGCAACACGTAGGTTTGAAAGAGGTGGTCTGTTGTTTATGGCACTGCAACCAAAAACATTCCACTCAAGTGACAGAACCAATGTCACAGCATTACAAATAAAATCCCTTAAATCAACATTTAAGTTAAAGTGCAAAAGAATTTCCAAATATCAACATTTAAAATCTGCACCAGTGTTTTTTTTTTTTTTTTTTAAATATGACCTCACCAGGTGTTTCAGCTAAAGCATTTCTTCACCCAGCTGCCTCATTTTAAAAGGTGCCTTTAGAAATTTACCTTGCCTTGTTCAGACCAAACAAATGCCCATAAATGTGTGGGTGGAGGCTCTGAAACAGCACTAACATTCAATCACACTGGAAAATGACATTGGCAGAAAATAAAACATGAGCTAAATAGTTAACGTTAGCAGCCCTTTTGTTGTCTTGTCAAGGTTTTCTGTTCAGCAAAGACTCGTGACGACAGTGAATCCTGGCTAAAAGCCTGTATATATTATATGAATTGTAATATTATATAATATTATATATTATATTGTAATATTAACTAATCCAGCGTAGTCCATCAGTCCTGCAATAAATCCTCTTTCATGAAGGTGATAATCTTCAAAAACTTATGAAATGTAGTTGATCATCAGTCTAACTGACTTTCAACAACACTGTGGACTGTACCGGTGCAGTCCGGCTGCTCCAACATGAATAACAGCATGAAGCTGCTTTAACAATAATCTGGAACGGTGATTGAACCCACGACTCGACCTCAGGTTGGATGAAATCACAAATTTAATTTCTCACTTATTAAAATAGAAATCTGGTTTATAAAAAAATATATATTTTATAGGTAGATGTTTATACAATCACTGGATGAAAAGGCAGAAAAGGCAAAAGTTGGAAATGCAGTGCTGGGTGAACATAAGTGCAAAGCAAGGTTGTCTTCATAAAAGAGTCCATTTGCCTTAATACATGAGAACAATGCAAGAAGGCTTCAGAGAACAGCTTTATTCAGAACATCAATTCATTATTCAAAATAAAGGTTTGATAAGGTATTTTCATCCTGTTTCAGTGAATGTGGTTTCCATGGCGACCACCTTAAGGTATACAAATATGTGGAATTACATTATTCAACAAGATTGGACACACACACACAGATACATCTCTCTCCTCTGGCTGACTTGGCCTAGCATTCCTGTCTCTTGTTGCCCTGACTAATTCACACCACTAGAGGGAACAAAAATGTGGTCACTAATGACGCCTCTCCAAACATGGTTGATGGGTCTAATTTAGGGAAGATAATAGGTCCTGAAAGTGTGTGTGTGTGTGTGTGTGTGTGTGTGTGTGTGTGTGTGTGTGTGTGTGTGTGGTGTGTGTGTGTGTGTGTGTGTGTGTGTGTGTGTGTGTGTGTGTGTGGAAGGGCACATTCTCATCATCAAGCATGTGCAGTTTCAGTAAACCTCATAATTGGAAACTTTACTGATTGCCTGGCAGCTTCCCCATCATCTCCTCCTGTCTGACCATGAAGAAGCCAATCACTAATGCCTTTGTGTCTCTGTTATCCAATCAAATGGATTCTATATTTATATTTTCATCATGATTTTAGATTGTTTTGACTGAATGGTGAGAAAAAATGCATATACATACTTTAGGACTGCCTTAGCTAGATACAAACACGCTTACACAAACTACTCTGGAGAAATATCTCTGACATGAACCAATGCAATAAAGCTGCAGTCCAAAAAAAAAAAAAAAACAAAACAATGAGCTAAAAGTTGCTAAAAAGTTTCACGAGCTGAGTAGAACTGCTGAATTTTGTGATTTATCGGTGGATCCCTTTCAGAAACATGTAATCGGTTGTAAAACAATGATTTTTCTCTTGCAGTGAAGCAAAACATAGAAGACTCACAGACTTTCCATGGGATACGCAGAACATAATAAAACACATACAATAAAAATATCCTACAAAATGTTCACCAGACAAGCTCACACAAAATGCACATCAAGCACAATAAACCTGGAGTGCATTCAGTCATCATCCAAGCCAATCATCAGTGGTTCAAATAACATCACCATCATTCCCCCCAAATGTCATGTGAACGATTCATCATCAGTTGACTCATCCTGACCATTTAACTGATCGCTTGCATGAGAGAAAAAGGAGTTTTGTGCCATTTGGGGTTTAGGGCTGACTGCCAGAGGGTGGGGTAGTCACAAAGTATTAAACATGGACTAATGCATTGTCGGTTTTTGGTCTTTTTATGGAATTTGTTGACAAGAAAAATATTGAGTGTTGCCAGCCTTATTCTTTACAAAACCCAAAAAGCCCCATCATGTGGCCTTATATGGGTAGTTTTTGCTCTAGCTGAAAGCGACCCTAGATGCCTTAGCCAATCACTACAATTATTAGAATTAATTATATGTCTAATTTGCTCCTACATAGATTACATAGATGAGGACAGTGTTAAAGCAGCCCGGTTCTGCTGGAGGTTTTTTCTTCCGTTAAAGGGAGTTTTTCCTCTCCACTGTCGCCAAGTGCTTGCTCATAAGGGAATTGTTGGGTTTTTAGTTTTAGTTTTTGTAAAGTGCCTTGAGATGATTTGTATTGTGATTTGGCGCTATACAAATAAAATTGAATTGAATTGAATTGAATTGTTAATGAATACATCGCTCTCCAACAAACAAACTCTGCCTGTGTATATTGTTCAGGCTGCTCCCTCCTTTTGTTTGTTACAGTACAGACGCAGTAATAGCCTTTATCACTACTGGGCTTGTTTCAAATCCAGTGAATTTGACTCCGTTTTCATCATAGGTTTGCAAGCAAGGGGAACAAATAGTGCATAACTATGACAACATTGAGTAGTAGGGCTTCCTTTGCTCATTTCATACGACTCTGTGCTTATTTAGTCTCAAAGCATGTTCTCTTACAAATGTGTCCTTGATAACTACCACATCCTGCGTCAAACGCTTCTATTTTTCTTGTGCTTGGTCCATTTTGAGGTCAATAAAGTTATGCACATGCAATGCATATATGTACGTGTGTTTTAATATTAAACATTGCATGGTGTGACATATGGCTGTGATTTGAAATTACTACCAGACAAATATCCACAAAGTCACAAACATGTATGACAGCAAACTGCTCAGAAGTACTGATCACCCATGAGAATGAATGCACATCTCGATTTCAGAGTGGGGGTAAAAGGTCAGGTTCCTTCTCAATATATGTGTATTACTAGTTATACTATAGACTAATTAAACCCACATAGTCTTGAGTTTATTAACTCTGATTTCTCCTCATCTATGGCATTTGTTTAAGTTAAATACAGACAGGAATCTGCTATGGTCTGGCTACAACATAGGCTCCGCACAATAGAGTGACTTCCCCACAAGACATACATATGATACACATGTGTGTGTATCATAAATTAAATATGTTCCAGGGTGATTAGTAATGAATACTAACCTAGTAAAACAATCAACATAGGACTCATGTAATAGCACCTGTCTCTATTAAGACAAATGTTTTGAAGCATAGGTTTATTTCTACTGAAATGATATTTTTAAATGCAGTTTTTATGTGTACATGATCTGATAAAGGACTTTTGATTTGAACATTTTACATGACAGATGAGGCTTGTTCATAGCAATTGATATGTTAAAATTGATATGCATAAAGTATACTGTGCCTTCCCAACTGGCTTAGATGGTCCAGTGGCCATTTTTCCCTTTAGAGTACAGAAAACATTTGGCAAGGCTGGATAATCAACATGTGCTAAAAGGTGACAAGTGCATTGGTTTAGAGAATTGTCATTATTCCATCTCCATCTCCATCTTAAAATTACTGAGTGAGAGACAGCTTTGTTTAATTTGTAGATGTGACTGTCTGTCCTTACTTGTTTTGGCACAGTTCTAGTCCAGAGTATTTAAAAGCAGGTCTTTAAAGGCCACTTGCATCTCAAAATCCTACAAATTTAAATAAATTTGCCCACAAAACAAATCAGAGGAGGCCACACAAGTTACAGTTATTGTCACAGTAGCAATAGATGCATTTTCAAATGCAGTTTTTTTTTGTAAAATGAGATAGCCAGAGACTGCATTACTGAGAGGTGATATGATACACAGTATGAATCATTGTGGGTAAATAGTTTATTTCTGAAAGGTGTTATCGATCATAGAGCCCTGTCTGTTTGAATGGGAGAGATACGGCTTCTCATCTGCAGCGTGATGGGATTTGATTTCACCAACAATACAAGAAGAAAACAATTTGGTGCAATTTGGCATCAAGCCGCTCGGCCAGATGCTTGTTAGGGTTCGCATGTGTGATGTATGGGTAATGGAGAGAGTTGGAAGCCTGCAGGAGGCTGAGGGCGGTGAATTCAGTCTGATGCTGCAGTGAAACGGGTCATCAGCTGAGGGCCCCATTTCTCAGCACTTTTACTCCACAGGGTCTCCATGCTGAATCCCAAAGAACAGCAGCTGCTGCACTGTGGCCTGGTTCTGCCTGGGTGGTTCCATGTTATATATGGTTCCTAGTAATCCAGAATTTTCCAAACTACTGCTGCAAATAGTCAGCATGCATGCTTCTACGGTAGGTCCACTACAATCTAGGATCTCTCTATGCACACACACTCAACTCATGTGCACTGGAAAACATGATGGCAACCTTAAAATATCATGAAGATAAGCTTCTGAGTTTACTGCTTCAGGCTGAAAGACAATTTATAAAATGTGTGTGAGAAAAAATGACAAATATGGGTGACAGTACTTTCAGTACACGAAACAATTTGCCCTTCTAGTTCTTTTCATGTTAAAAACATAGAGTGATCAGACTATAGAAACAAACACATTAACATGCAATCTTTCATTGAACATGTTATCTGGATATTGCCATACTGTACACTCACCCTAAAAGGGCAGCCAGTGTATTTTTGGCTGTCTCCATAATAGGAAATAAAATTCAGAGTATTTTTGTTCATGGCTGTGTCTATCAACTCCCCCAACCAAACTGAACTAAAGCACTGATGTTGGCGTGCCCCTTTAGGAAAATAAACAACATGCATCTTTGGCACAAGTGCAGTCTAAATGGACAGAACATTTAACATGCAAAAAAAAAAACAATAATATAAAATGAGGTCTTTGTCATTGCTAAGCTGCTGCACCATCTGCAAAGCAAAGCATCACAGAAATGTACAGAAGGTCAGAGCAATGGACTGAAACAAATCCAATATACATAAATAAAAACTACCAGAAAACACTTATACCCATTTGTAACCCTGCCAGCAAAGAAGAGAAAATGCAGTTAAAGACATTTGGGTGGTAAATGTTGGGTTGATTTGTGAATTCATTTGTGTCTTTGTTGCTGAGCTTGATTGTCAAATCATTCGACTGTATGATTATGCAATATTAATGAGAAAATTACACTTTATGTTTTCAGCACACAGTTAATGTCTGCATCATAACACACAAGCAGGAAAAGACAAATGCATGCAGTAACATTAACAGTCTTTTTTTTTCTCTTCCAATTCACCATGTCTGCACTCTTCCTTGTAGAGTAACTCTTTGGAGCACCCAGCTTGGGGAGCAGGGCAGGGATGTGTGAGAACCTGTGTTGGCTCTCCAGGGAGACCGGCATGCAGAGTCCTTCCCTTCCTACACTGTCTCTCTTAGCAGTTCCTCAGCATGTGGCATCAAAGATTTGTGTGTCAGATATATATGCAACTATATCCAATTATTTGACTAAGGTTCAAATTAATATTGAAGGTTGACTTATTTGTGGAGTACTCACTGAAACCTGAAGCTAATCTGTTTAATCAACCTGAGAGTCTGCTGATGTGTTGGTGACATGCTCTAATTTACATCACTAACAGGAGCTAGGATTAAAGTTCAGCTGTGTTACATGAAATCTGCAAAACTGATGTGCAGTTAGCACCAAGGTAGAGTCATGCCGACATGAAAGAGTGAGCCACTTAACTATACATCAGTCATTAACAGCTATTTTCAATTGTGAATATCAGGTCAGATTTTTTTCAATTAACCTCAGCAGAATACCTGTCAGTGTAACTGCAGTACTCATGTTCATAGATGCACACACCCATACTTCTGTCATAGCAGTGTCATAACAGTGATCAGGGTATTTAACATGAGTATCTGCACTCCCCCCTCATTCAGAGGCAAATATTTTACTTTATAATCCACTGCATTTATTTAAGATAAAGATAAACTTTGTTCATCCCCACAGGGAAATTCAGGTAGTCTAGTAGTTAGTTAGTCAGTATTGTCCAGGCTCATGCCTTGATATTTGTAGGCTGGCACCACTTGAATGTCTGCACCACAGATGTTGACTGGATGAGGAGAGGGCTTAGACCTTCGGGAATCCTTGGTTTTAGAGGTGTTTAGTTTGTGACAGTTTAGTTTTTGTGACTCCAGTCATTGAAGGAGTTCATCAGGGCCCTGTACTCCTCTTCCTGTCTGTTCCTGATACAAGCAACAATCACAGTATCATCAGAATACTTCTGAATGTGGCAGCACTCTGAATTGTACATGAAGCCTGCTGTGTACAGTGTGTACAGGAATGGAGCCAAAACAGTCCCCTGTGCTGCTCAGGACTATCGGTTCCTTTCTGTCAGGTAATCTGTGATCCAGAAAAACAAAGGAGAGGTCCACCCCCATCCCATTGAGCTTGTCTCTGAGGACAGTTGATTGGATGGTACTGAATGCACTTGAAAAATCTAAGAACATAATCCTCACAAAACTTCCAGGTTCTTCCAGATGAGACAAAACATGGTGACACATGTAGAGGACTGCATCATCCACACCAATGTGTTCTCTGTAAGCAAACTGCAGGGGATCTATTGAGAGCTTAACTTCGGGTCTCAGGAGATGAAGAGTCATCCTCTCTAGGACCTTGATAATCCGGGATGTGTGAGTCATTAATAATAGTAAGCTACAGAAAGTAGATGAGCACACCCAGTGCACACAGTATGTGGACAATGTGAATGACAATGTAGAAGACAAAGGCACAACTAAGGACAGAGCAGCACCGAGCTAGACAGATGTGAGAAATGTAAACATGACACACTGCTTTTCAGCCATAACGCAGATCATTAACTTACAGATTTATAATGTACAGTTTGTTTGGTCAGTTAGCAGCCAGAAGAATGGGCAACATGCTGGCCGTCCTGCTGTCTAAGCATCCAGCAGTACAGTTCATTATACAGGCTTCTTTCATAAATCACTGGTGCATCAGCTCTTATCATCATTCAAGTCCACCAAACAGAAATTTCCCCCTGAAAGGTAAAATGGTGCTTAACAAAAACTTGGAGAGGATTGGAGATACCCCCTAAAAATGTTTATGTGTGCTTAAAGTGCACCGAACAAGGGCTCAGTCTGTTTAAAATGTTTCTATTAAGACTGACATCGTTGACTTCAACAATATATTTTCTGTTCGTTTCCTGTGTTTGGTACAAAATATATCCTGTCACCCTTTTTCTATTACTGATTTATTCCTCTCTCTCTCCTCCCTCTGTAACTGTACTCAGTTTTCTCCTGGCTCTGCCTTGACCCTAAATAGCACATGGCAGCGCTACTTCCTGTTTACTGATAAATGGCCTCATTTTTTACAGACGTCTGAACAGGTATGGAGCATCAGGTGTAAATTCATAAATCCTCCTGAATGTTGCCCTGCATTTTAATGGGATCATAAGTTATTACGAAGGGTGCTGCAGAGCTTCAGTGTAGTGACACATGCTTCACAAGCATCCATCAGCTTTCCTCTCCCGTCTCTCTATGAAGCTACAGTTAAATCATGCTTTCCTGACAGTGTGATGGTCAAAGGTGGCACCTGCAGCACTGGAAAGACCCAGAGGACACCACCGTCCTGGAGACCAGAGGCTGATGGAGATACCTACATGAGTTGAGGTTGTGCAAAGCCTTTAGGACAGGCATATACCCGTATAGGCCATCCATTCATGAACTAACTCTCCATATACCTTACACACCTACAGGACAACACACAGGGCACATCATGAATGCAGAGGGGTAAGCTGATTAAGTACTTTGTACATGTTAAAACATCAACTGCATAATTAATGTAAGCAAAACTTATAATCTCTTTCTCAGTTTGTGCTTCCCTGCTGGAGATAGGACACTAATTGATCACTGCATCTGACAACTACAGTAGCCTTTTGGTTTCATATTCATAAGACCCTATTGAAACTATATATCAGTTCTGAACACAGAGCACAACTGCCTGCAGTGTTTACACATTCAGAGGAACCCCATGTCTCCTTTTAACATTTAAATTCAGGAGACAAACCAGGCTCCCAAATCAGTCACTTTATTATCATTTAATAGGCTGTCCCCGACCTGCTTCTTCAAGCCTTTAGCTTATCTTCTCTTCTCTCTGATAAATCACAGGGTTGCTCTGACTTCTGCTTTGTAGCTCCTGTGGAATATAGACAGGACACCTGGCATCACGATCTTAGTTTAAATAAAAATCTTTAGATAAGGAGCTGATTGCAAAAATAGATAGACCATTTATGAGTGTATACGGTTGTGTGTATTTGTGTAGGTGGTGCTCCAAACCTGCATAAAGAGAAATGGATTTATACACAAATGTATAAGTTCCACAGTCAAATTCGGATCTGCCTGGTGTGAAAACTCATCCCTCATTTAACACAGAGGTGGAAAAAGTTGCTTTTACGTGCCCAAATGCACTTACAGTTTGTCATAGTTAACATAAAAAGGCTGAACACAATCTACAAAATTTTAAAATTTAAATAAGACAGAATCCTTGTGTGACTGCACTCAAACATCATGACTTTGAAGAGCAAGACAGAGCACTCTATTCTTTCTCACTTCGCTGTCCTCATCTGAACTATATTCTTGCATTTTTTTAAATCATCTTCTTCCTGTACCACCACTCCACCAAAATACACACACACACACACACACACAAACAGCACTGTTGCCTATTCTTCATTGAAATTCAAAGCACCATTTCATCCCCACCTTTCATCTCACTCAAGGTTTTCCATGTCTGTGCTCATCTTCACGATCAATACAGCCAGAGGAAATACGATAAGGAGCTTTACTTCTCCGTTTACACCTTCCCTGACACATACCTGGTGACCCCTCTTCCTTCCAGCTTGAGTTTTATCCCTTTAGGTTAGGACTGAATGCTATGTGCAAATACTGCTACAACAGACGACTGCAGTCAGGCCACAGCACAGACTACACTAGAAGTGAAATTATTATAGGCTACTACTATTGCTGCACACCAATAAACACTGATCAAAATATTTTTAGAAGATAAATTTAAATGCTACATTAAGTGAGTGAGATGATTATGTACTCCTGTCAGTGAAATCAGCTGCTGAAATAACAGTATGCATACCAATAGTTCTAGTGTTTGGTACTGTTGCCTTTTTGAGTCATGTTTTCTGTCCTTGCTGTTGCATTAGTGTGGGTAAAATCTTGTCAGCCTTTTCCTCACTGTGTAGCGTTTGGAGGGTAGGAGAGCCCTCCAGTGGTGCTTAAGCTGTCAGATATGTTTTATATGGGAGACACTGAGCCAGTTCTGAGATGCTGTCCCAGTTGCATATAACTTACTATTTTCAAAAAGTGTTTAACACAGGTGACAGTGACAAAATTAAGTATATTCCAAAAAAATGTGAGTATGGAGAGTAATGGAGGAGCTGCTCACATCAGCAAAATAATTAATAAACTATAGCTGCAGAAATAAAAAGTAAAACATCTCACTGTGTTACTTCCAGTTAAGAGAAAACAGGAGTGAAGGTGTGTGTGTATATGGAAGTACTAAGCTGTACTGAGGAGGATTTATTGGGCAAATATCTACAAAACAGCTAAAGATATGTGAGATCTTCCAGAGCCAGGCTTCAACCAACCAATTTACAGATGTACAGGATATAATTTATGATTTGAACTGCACACAAGAGAATATCCCAGTGTTTTCATATTACACCCCTAGTGCACAGTGCAAGGAGAAGCACTGCCTTTGGGAAAATCACAAGGACAAAAGTCTCTTCCCTTGCAATTATTATATGACCTGTGTGGTGAAGTGTGAATTTGATGAGAAAATAAGAAAATAGTACACATTAGAAAATCACAGACTTGCACAGCTACAAAGGGAACACACCAAAGCACATTATACTGTAACTCAAAACAAAATATCAAATTTTAGTGTTCACTGCTTGGACTTGCAGTATGCTGATTTGAACTGTTTTGTACAGTCACAGTAAAAACTGATTTTGGGGGATTTTAGGGATCTAGCTATTATATAAAAGCTGCAATATCGAAGCAGCTAACAAAAGCTGCAGTCCTGTTACATATCCGACACATCAAGCTTTGTGATGTCATAAGATCACAAGCAAAATCATTTTCTATGGCTTTTCATTTTGCAGTATTTCATTTCCCAGCTTTATCTGTGTTATAGATGTGTTGTACATTGCTCATTCTCAGAGACAACACCGGGCGCGTTACACCTTAAGGTGCCAGGCTCAGACCCTCCCTTAGCATGAAGGTAACAGCATATGAAAGAATTATCTTTTAACCCCACACTGCTGATGTTGCTACTTGCCTGCATGTGACTCGATACTGCAATAAATATCAAAGGTTCATTTTATTTATAGGGCACTTCATTAAAAGCATATCTCTAAATGCTGAGGGAGTAGGCTTTTAATCTGTATAATCACCCAGTCTTTTGATGATTTGGGGGAAATGCCCATCTCTGTAGCTGCTCTAGCATCAGCTCTGTTTAAATCTCTGCGTCAATTTAAATCAATAACATATAGGAACAAGGATTTAAAATCATGTGTTTAATAAAATCGGCCTTAGATCTTCTGCAGGATACCTGTACACCTGATGTACAACCAGCACCGAGGTAGAGCCCTGTCAGAATGAGAGAGAGAGCCACTCAAATGCACAAGTTGGTAACACTTTTTAAAATTCAACACAGCAAATGTCACGTTAGGGATTTTCACTAAACAGAATACCTTTCACCATAGCCACATACACACAACATCATCAGATAAAAACCTTAACATTTGCCTGTGCTGAAGGATTGTGGGTGAATGAAATAAATAAGGGAGGGGAAAGAAGTGGTTAAAGTCAAATGTAAAAGAGGCTTTCTTCAACTTTTGAACAACTTTAAAAAAAATGCCAGACTCCATCCCCACAGCATCAGGCTGAGAGCAGGTAAAGGTTTTATGAACCTACTCAAATGTGTAAATACCTTTAGACATGAAGACTCGGGGTGTTAAGTTTGAGAAAACACACCTGCTGTACAGACTATTAGAAACCATAAATAATCAAACCACCCAGGCAGAACCAGGCCACAGTGCAGCAGCTGCTGTTCTTTGGGATTCAGCATGGAGACCCTGTGGAGTAAAAGTGCTGAGAAATGGGGCCCTCAGCTGATGACCCGTTTCACTGCAGCATCAGACTGAATTCACCACCCTCAGCCTCCTGCAGGCTTCCAACTCTCTCCATTACCCATACATCACACATGCGAACCCTAACAAGCATCTGGCCGAGCGGCTTGATGCCAAATTGCACCAAATTGTTTTCTTCTTGTATTGTTGGTGAAATCAAATCCCATCACGCTGCAGATGAGAAGCCGTATCTCTCCCATTCAAACAGACAGGGCTCTATGATCGATAACACCTTTCAGAAATAAACTATTTACCCACAATGATTCATACTGTGTATCATATCACCTCTCAGTAATGCAGTCTCTGGCCTCATCCTGTTTTCATTTTACATAGAAAAATGCATCTATTGCCACAGTAGTAACAACTGTAATATGTGTGGCCTTTCCTGGTTTATTTTAGGTGTGTTTATGTGAATTTGTAGGGTTTTCAAAATGCAACAGGTCCCTGAACATAAACACTCTGGACTTACATCCTATGGACTAGAACAGTGCCAAAACAACAGCTAAAGTTTTCACATTGACATTGCAGCTTAAAATATAGTTCTATATGTCCACTGATCATTTGCTCTGCACTTTTACTTAAATCACAATTATATTTGTGAATTGTAGCCCAACAAATGTTTTGCATACACAAACTCCCTACAATGTCTATCTAATGGAATGATGCTTTGCTGAGGTTGGGTAGAAGAAGCCCATTCATGGGTGAAATAGCTGAATATTGACTCAAATCAAATTACATTACCCTGGTAGGACTCCTAAAGAGTTACATCCCCATTTTTCATCACCTGAGACCACGGGTGTATACGTTTCTCAAAAATCTATATCATCTTCCATTTGCATAATGCACTGCTGTGATCCTGCACTCAGTACTACCAATCACATCAACACAACTAACCAATAGATTTACATTTGGGGGTTTCAGGCAACATAAGGAGTCACATGGGGGAGGGGTTGTCTGAAATTTTGAGGAATGCAGGGACAGGGTCTTTTTTAAAACCTTTATCTCACACTAAATTATGGTCAGATTTGGCAGGAAGGGCATTGCAGTTTTTTACTAAATCAGTAAGAAAGGCCAAAGAAATTGATCATACTGTGGCACCATTGTGTTTTTTTGTCAAGTTTAACATAAGACTACAACTCCATTCTCTCCACAACAGTTATCATACAGTCCCTAAGCCTCAGCATGTGCAACAATAGAGAAAAGATGACTAGATGAGTTACGAGACAGAGAAGAAGATAAGGAAGTAAGGCTTCCATCCCATTCAAATTACCATTCAATAGTAAAACAACATCTCAGTGTGATTTCATCAAATGTCAGTCTTCATGTAATCTAAATAAGAGGACATCAAAACATCATCAGAGGCTTTAAGAGCTATTGATCTGCTGTCGGTTTTATGAGAAAATGCACTGGGGAGGAAGAAAGCAAAGCAGGGTGCAGGAGCGGCGTGCTGTTAAGTGTGCTATTAATCAAGAGGGGACAGGGGGAGGGCGGTAGCAAAGACTTATTTCACTGGCATAAAAGCTTTCAACAAATAGACTCACTTCCCTAAGCTTCTGTTGGATGAACACAAGCTCTGTTTAGCAAGGTTGAAATCCAAAGCCACAGTACATTTTTTAAAGACAGGACAAAATAAGGAAATTAAAATGAACAGAGTCACATTGCTGAATAAGCATGGAAAGCTACAGCTTTATACCATGTGGTAGAATATAATCTGTGATTACCTGCAATCACATTAAGGTGTGGCACGAGTAGCTATGTTAGCAACTGTTTAGCGCTGTGTTGTGGCACTGGCCAATCAGAGCTGAACAAAAGCTGTGCTGTGACACTCACCAGTGAAAGCAGGAGGTGGGGGGTCACAAGTGGCTGTTGGGCGCTGACTCCCTAACAACCTGGCATGGACAAGTCTCAACCTGTCCACACACACACACACACACACACACACACACACACACACACACACACACACATCTAAACAAGAATACAAATCAAACATCCCTATATTAAAAACATAAATAAATAAAATTGCAGACAGAGTTTGTGTGCTACTGTGATCTAGCCGTTTCATTTCCAAATATTATCACTTCCCTTCACTTTCAGGTTCCTGTGAACCCAAATGCCATGCGTTAAGCAGAAATGCCTTAATTAGTGATTTTTTTGTACATTATTAACATGTATTGATGAAGATTGCTTCCAGTCTTGTTACGTACATAAAAAAAGTTTTTAAAGCTTGTCAGTTTTGTGATTTTAATAGTAAAATGATGAATATACAGGTCTGTAGGCAGGACTAGTTACAGACATCTGGTGGGATGGTAAGAATAAAACTAAGGCTGCAAAGCAACATTGAAGATCTGGCAAAAGGCAGGAGAAACAGAGCAGGTATGGAAACAGCCAGGGATAAAGGAGAAATGGGAACAGGTGTGCATGTGGATAGGGAACGCCAAGGTGGGTGTTAAGGCGGGAAGGCAGGGCTTATGGGTGATTAAAGTAATTGGGAAAAGGTAAGAAAGGGCATCTGGTGGACAGATGGGGAAGGTTCTGTGGAATGATATGGCTTGGGGAAGTGAGAACACAGCTGAGAGGAAGGACTGAGGCAAAACAGGAAGGAAACAGTTTAATTTTTAAAATCCAGCCATGCTATTGTTCAAAAAACGTTTTATTGGAGTATGTTTGGTGTCATTCTCTGTTTTTCTTACCTCTGTTCCAGACAGTTGTCTCCTTCACTCTAACCTAACTCTTGTTCAGGTCAGTGTGACTTTTGACCTCCTCTCTCTTCTTCCTGGTTTGTTGTGTTTCTGATCTACAAATTGAAGTTTATTTTATCCTTGTACTCACCAAATTGGTCCTAAACAGGAACATTAGCTAAATGCCCAATAATGCAGAGAGGAACATTTAGTGATCCATAAATGCATCTTCCTTTGCAATTAGAATTGATTTATTTCTTTGAAAGGCCGCTGGGCTTTTGGCCAAGATAGCTGACATTAATTCAGATTTGATGGGTCACTTCAGTCTGGTTTATCATGAGTCACAGCGGAACAGTCCCCAGCTGTTATATATTGCTCTGGTAAATGTTTCATTTGAGAAAACTAATGAAAAAAATACAACTAGTTGATGTATTTGGCTTCAAACTCAAATAAGTGTACGCTCTATACTTCTTTGATTAGCCACAATGTTGACTGATCGAAGAACGTTTTGACCATCTAAAGATATGACATACTCATGGAAAGGTCTTATATATCATGAATTTCATCAGGATCTCAGTGTAAGTTTAATATTTACCACCTTGAAAATGTGTCAGTTCAGTAAGAATATCTGCAAAGATGCTCTGTGATAGAGGAGGCCATAATTTGGAAGCTGCCTTAATATTGTGTCTGGAGCCATCACTAAATGCCAATGTCAGATGTAAGACATTGTGGGTGTTGTAAAGTGATGGCACTGAGCTCTGTGTGAATGGCAACAAATTTCCAGGGGACCAGTTTGAGAAAAGGTCAATCCATGCAATACTGAGTGGCAAAACAGAGGCAATAAAAAGTACAGTATGTGTGTCAGAGCTGGAGTACAGAGGGAAGTGAATAATGGCAGTGAAACAAAGAAAAGAAAAGAGAAAAATAAACTCCCAGCCTCTACTGAACTCATACATATAGTATCATTTTATGTGGATCAATGCATTCCCGAAGTATTTCATTTCCCAGAATGCCATGCATCAAGACACACCTTATGAAATGGCTGTATTCTGATTAATAAGTATGGACATTTGCACTTTTTAAAGGAAAGAATTTAGCAAGTCAGTGTAGCTCATGTATTAATACTGTCATAGACTTTGTAAACTCTGCTAAATACATAAATACATAACGTAATAGTGATGTATAATGTGACTCCAGCCAGCTGCAGCACGCACAGCAGCGGCAAGAGCGGCGCACAAGTATAAAGGTCGATGGTGCTTGAGATCTATGAATACGGGTCATACTTAAGTATGAGGTATCTAGACTTAAAAAAAAATAAAACAGCATAAAAACCACAATAATTAACCACAACAATACAACAATACATGCTTGTGTGCTGCTCAGTGAGGCTGCCCTGTCTGAATCTATGTGAGCTTTCCTAACTCGCCTTACCCAGATAGACATAGACCTGTCAGACTGGTCTGTAAAGGAACCGAGACCTCAAGTAACAGAGCACGAAGAGTTTTAGCATATCAAAAAAGGTTAAGCACAACATTGTTTGAAATGAAACAGAATACTGCTGAAACTAAGCATCTGAGCCAAGTGTCATTACTCTGGATAACAAACAAATCTGTTAACACTTCATTCAGTTAAAGGTTTTCTTTGGATTTCGCTATTAAACCTCTTACTGTTGGGTAGTGTGGGGCCTCAGCTGGATTGAAATACATACAAAGAATGTAATTTAAATGGGAAATGGGGAGTGTAATGACATAAGCTTTGTGAGATCAAATGCAAGAAGGCAAAGAAAGAATGTAAACCACAGATGTAACAGCTTGGGTTTGACAAAATGTGTGTTCATGCAAACATGCATCTCTTTGTTCCTCTCTGCTCCATAATCGTAATCATCACACGAAGAGATCAGCAGTTATTACACCTAATCAGTGTTTCACAACTGTTGACAGCCAGACCTGCCATCTGCACATCTGCAATTAAACACTACCATTTGATTTGATGTTCAGATTAATTACAACAGAACATTTGTACAAAGGGTGCTGAAAAATCTCTGCACCAAATTAAATGTCTATCACTTACCCGTGTACCTGTGCTTTGTTTTTAACCTTCTTGCTCTTGCATAACCACATTAGACCAGTGTGGCTGATTGCGGCACACAGAGGACTAAATGTGACTGAGCACTGCTCTTATACAGCTGTCAGATCTGTGTTCGGGGGTGAGCTAGGAACCTGGTCCTGTCAGCTGTACTTAAAACACCAGGGACTGGACCAGTTCTGGCAGGCTATTAATCATAAGTGTGCCATGTGTCAAATTTGTCCTGTCTGAAATTAGCTCATATGAAATTTGAATAAGTTAAACTGCAAAATATGATTAATTTAAAAGTCACAAGATTAAAAAAAATGAAAGGTTGACTTTTAAGTTATCAAATGGTGACAGTTTCATGTCAAGATACAGCTGTAACGGTATATCACCAATAACTAGAGGTTCCTGTGTCACAGATATACTATTCAAATGAATGTTTCCACCCTGCTTCACTGGCCCATTGAAAAGACTTGGCGGCAGATCTCGTAGAGCCTGTTGACGACTATTATGCAAGAACTTGGGGCTGGTCCTCAGGCTGGCTGTTGGCATGCAGGGCGGGGCAGCTTGCGGTAGAAAGGGAAGCCGCTCTCTGTCTCACCGCAGCTTTTTTCGCGCTGTGGCCCCCAAAACATTAGCGCCACTCGTACTGACTCCCACCTCCTTGCCCGGTTTCCCATCTGTTTGAGCTGCAGAGCTAATTACAGCCAGCTGCAGACACAAAGCCCGAGTGATTAGGTTAAAGGTATTATAGCGGGTCTCTAGGTGCGGGGCTTGACTACGTGACGCTCGTGTCACTGTGGCGCAAGAAAACGGAGACAAGCTACACTTCGTCTCAAACCCAGAGATCGTCTACAACTGACGAGTCACTCCTTAGAAAATCGGTGTACAATATAAAATACAATCATCAACCTATTTTTCAACGTTAGAAATTTTCGCGCCCCTAAAAAGTGAACTGATGCAAAACGGCCATTAAATAAAGTTGTAACTAAGATTACTGAAGTAATGTCAAGCTATCACAGAGTAATACGTTTTTAGCATGACACCATTAACATTGTAACATGTATTCTTGGGTTCCGAAAGCACAGGACGTTCATTTTACATTAATTTGCACATTGTACTGGATGTGTGTTGGGTACATGTTTTAATCATAATAAAAAAGTTAAGCCTTCACGATATACTAAACTGTTTTTTGTCGTGCACATTGTAGCTTCTGGATTTATCTGTGATTTTTATCACTGTGTCAGTTATTCCTAACCTCAGCTGGTCAGCTCTGCCCGCCCCGAAAAAAGCTCCAGGGTGAGACCTCTCTCTTTTTTACCTCTCCCACAGGCTTGGGCAGAGCGCGCCGGTTGCCCCGCCAACACAACTCTGGAGGCGTGCTCCCTCGTTCACGCCCATTGGTAGAAACCGAGGCGCGTACACGAGCACAACAACGCTGACTGGCTGAAGCTGAGTGACGTAGACTGTCACCTGGGCGCTGATTGGCTGTGGTGAGTCAGATGCCTGAGAGCGCCAGAAAAGAAGCTTGAGCGGGTGATGCTGAAGTCTCCCCGGACCAGTACAGGGAGTCCGCTAACCGGACATCAGCGTCAGAAGCAAGGAGGCACAGGCTGAGAAGGACCCGCTTATTTCGAAGAGGGAAATTAGCTGCTATGTTTGTCTGGAGAACGTACGCGCTGACAAGTGTGTAACACCGGACAGGGAACCACAGCGGATTATTCATTCATTCAAGGGCAGAGAAAGGTGAGGAATGCTGCTTTCCCTCCAGCGGTTTGTTTGCTCTAACTACAAGTTATGGTATGCTGGTCACCTGAGCTAGTTCTGTTAGCCCAGGAGCTAATTAAAGCTAGGTTATTTTCACTGACTATAATAAATAAGTCACCCTAATACATTCGATCTTTTCACGAGCTCCACCATGCCTACATTTTAGTGCTAAACTGAAATAATTTGAGTGAATTTGCCCTTTAATAAAAGAATAACGATAACGTTATTATCCTATATTAGATCTTTTGGATTATAGTAATTTATTAAGCTCATGTAGCAGTACACTCAGCCCTTCACTTTTTTAAATCAGCTGCAGTTGAGTAGGTTACAGTATGTTAGCGATTATCAGGATGATAGTAGTCAGATTGATAGCCCAGCTCCAGCTGTTAGCCTGCTATGGGCCAGTTAGCTGACGCTCTTTGCGCCAAATTCAGTTCACCACTCATCGGAGTTTTCTGCACTGACTGAAACGTCCTTATAACCTCCCCATGCCCCCTGCTAACACATTAGCCAGACCTTTAATATACAGCTTGACTTTTTGGACTGCAGCTTTCCCAGATGGAAGTTGAATGTCTCGCATTGAAAGACCTCACAAGTCCAAGGAAAAGTTTGACGGTGGTGCCGGAGGAGGATGGGTGCCAAAGTGAACAAAAGGTAGGTTGGACTACCAACTTATTACTTGATCTTCGGTGTGGTGAGCACTGTAACTTTTGCAACTGAAAGAGCTGCAGAATCGGACTAATAAGATTTTCGAACTGTGGTGGCATCTTACATCTGTGGTTGTATGTGTGTGTGTGTGTGTGTGTGTGTGTGTGTGCATGAGTGAGTGGAATAGGTTATAACACAGGGGTTATGTGTGTGGCCTGCCATGAGACAATGTAAAAATAGTTTATGAATTAGACTAAAGTCACACAAGGACTTGGGTGAAAGTACTTGATTTTGTGTTTAGGTACATTAGTGCACCCAAATTCATCAGCATACCCCAGGGCTCTCTGCAGTACTGTCAACATCTGACTTCCTAAATGAAACCCAGCAGGTTCAAAATAAAAGCTTTCACTCAGTTTACATATATTAGTGATTCACAATGGAAGGTTTTGCTTTCAAATACTCATAAGCCCCAGTAGAATCAGGTAAACATCTACTAATACAACCACACAACTCTCCATCACAGGAAAACATCTGCACAGAGAAGAGGAGGTCCACACCACTGAAATCTGCAGAATCCACCATCCCCGCTCTGATGGTAAACAGAAAAGGTGCCACCCCTGACCTGGCCCACATCACTCCCATCAAACACACACACACCCCGGCAGAGCCCTGGACGCCCACAGCCAATCTGAAGGTGCTGATCAGTGCAGTGAGCCCAGACATTAGGGACAGAGAGATGAAAAAGGTGCTGTTCAGACCCATAGAGAATGAGAAGGACAAGACGCCAGACCCAGATACTGTGGTGGAGGATATGGAGGTGGAAGACTCTTGTCAGGTACAGTATGTGTAACACCAGACACAGACATTAAGAGCCAAGCTGTATTGAAAGAAAAAAAAATAACAGTTACAAAGGCAGTTCAGAAGAGTCAAACAACCTTTAATACATCTAAAAAGAGATAACATTTTTGGTGGAGTCTTTTTGGGAGGAATAAATTAACTAGCCTTTATTATTTTTTGTTTGATTATGGAACCCAGAAATCTTATAAGTCTACAGAGCTAATTCTTCTTACCCTCACTTTACTCACATTAGCAGCTGAACTTTCAAGATAAGTGGAGTTTCCAAAGCACAAATGAAATCCCTGTTATGCTGGATAAAGTAATTCTGTATATAAGCATCAGATGGAGCCTAAATTGCCCTGGGCTTTTGTGATATGGTTATTTTTTTAATCTGACGTGTGAGCGTTTTTCCAGCCTTATCAAACAATACCTTTCTGGGGACAGAGAATTCTCTAAAATGTGTGCCCTGAAGACATATTACAGGAAATAAATTTAAGAGTCTGATGGTGATGCAGAAGGTAGCACCAAAGCCAACTAACTAAATTTGAAAACATTTAAAACATCAGCCTGAGATAACTTTAGCATTTGTCTTATTAATGCATGCCCAGTTTGAAGCTGCGGACGAAGAGGGGGATGCAGAGAAAAAGCCGAGCAGGAAGCAGAAGAGCCTGGGTCTATTGTGCCAGAAGTTCCTGGCCCTATACCCTGACTATCCACCGTCACACAGTCCCATCTGGATCTCACTGGACGAGGTGGCAACCAGTCTGGGTAAGAGCCAATAATGTAGGGACTAAAGAGATTTGACATTTGACTGACAAGTCCCAGCTCATGCCTGTGGTGAAGGTTTGACCTTTTCATTCATTTTTATCAAAAACACTTTGGTGAGTTTTTCTTTAGATGTCTGATGGACACTTTCTCTACTTTGTACTTACATTGTCAGGAGTGGAACGGCGGCGCATATACGACATTGTCAACGTGCTGGAGTCTCTCATGATTGTGGGCCGTATGGCCAAAAACAGCTACACCTGGTTCGGGCGCCAGCGGCTGGAGGCGACGCTGGAGGAGCTGCAGCGAAGGGGCCGGCAACAGGGCTACCACCTCCAGATGGAACTGGCCAGGGATGCCGCACCAGGGCGTGAGGATGATGGAGGAGATGTAGATGCAGGCAATGGTAATAAAATTTGAATTGTTAAGAATTAAAGTTTAGACAAAGACTAGAAAAAAACGGTTCTGCCAGCCACACTTTCCCCATTTTTTCTAAGCACCGTCAACTTTAAGCATTGGCTGCTTTAATTGTGGTGATAAAAAAAGGTTTATTGTTTCACTTAAAAGATAAAAGCACTGGTTAAATGCTGTATATGTATATACGGTGTGCGTTTTATCAGTAGCAGCTGCCACCAAATTAATACCGCATCTAATGGATCATTCCCCATCAGCCTTAAACCCCCATTAACGAATATAAGCCTGGTTTCCATAGCGATACTACCTCGTCATACATGCACTCACACACAAAGCTTTTCATTAAGAGGGCGTGTGTTGACTTGGCAATGTGTCTGGTGATAATAGCACTCACAACAAAGAGGTAGTTTACAAAGGTAAAGCCTAATTACATGGTTAATGTCTGTTGGTGCTGGTTGATTGTGATGACCTCGGGCGATACGCAACAGAAAAGCTGTTGCTGTGACATTTAAGATGTTTTGATTGATGAATGTCTTGTTTTTATGTGTAACAGTGGTCAGGGCTGAGCCTCCATCATATTAAACATAGGCCATCTAACCTGTGGTAGAAGCTGTGTTGTAAGGCTTTGTATTATACCTCAATGCATCAAATCCTACTTATCTACCAAAATGATAATTATCCTTATTTCAGGCCAAAACATAGGACAATTACAGCTGTGAGAAGGCAGATAGTGATGTTTCATATTTTATTCATGAAGCTGGAATTAATGATACTAATGCACTGGTTTGCCTGCAGAACTGGAAAACCAAGACTTGTATTAGTTACCACTACATCCAGTAGAGTTGACATTTTATAGATCAAATGTGTTAAGCTGTACCACAAAGTGTGAGATCTAATGTCTGACTAGAACAAAGGCTACCATTGTCAAGATTTGATCAGGTTAAAATTGACATGTTTTAGGGTTATATGAAAGCTTTAGAATACTTTGGGAATCAGTTTAGTCTTGAAGGGGATGTTATATCTTTTGCTTTAAGTTTCACAAGTAACAGTTTTTTTTTTTGTTTTTTTTTTTTGTTTGCTGCTACAGTGACCTGGCTTTTCATTATATATCAAGGTTTATTTTGCATATGATGTTCTTGTGATGCGTTTTACATACTCCATTCCAATTTGTGGTTTGCAGTTGGTGTCAACAGAAAAGACAAATCGCTGCGCATCATGAGCCAGAAGTTTGTCATGTTGTTCCTGGTCTCCAAAACTCAGACTGTTACTCTGGACGCAGCAGCGAAGGTCCTTATTGAGGAGAGTCAGGACTCGTCAAGTCACAGCAAATACAAAAGTAAGAAATCCAGCACAAATGCACACGTGTCTATGCATTAAAGAACAGTGGTCCTGAGTCTTGTATGTCCAGTAACAGAAATTATGTTTCCTCAGTCTAATCAAAACTGAACAACATCCTTGTATCTTTAGCTAAGGTGCGGCGACTGTACGATATTGCCAATGTCCTGACTAGTCTGGGGCTCATAAAGAAGGTGCACGTCCAGGGCAGGAAGCCAGCCTTCAAGTGGCTCGGTCCAGTTGAATTCAACAACTCTGGAAATGCCGGTAAGAATGAAAGGCAATACCGAAGTGTGTGTAATGGTGAAGGTTTCCTGGGACTTATATATATATTACTGCATTTGTCATTTCTGCAGTCACATTAACTCAAGCCTTAACCATCGCATTGTCATGACCACCTGTAGGAAATAATGTGAGCATGGCAGCTGTCACCGTGCCTCACGCCTCACAGCCAATGACAGCCCAGGACCGAAAATCCAAGATGGCACGCCACGCTTCTTTCAACATCAAACCAACTTCAGTGGCGGTCCAACGACAGGTCAACTCCGCCCCCAGCACCCCTCAAAGGGAACTGACAGGTAATACAGACTGAAGTTTACGAGATGTGTTCTTCTTGTCTGCTGGTGTACAGAGCAGCTGATTACTCTGGAACATTTCTATACTCCTGTCTGATTACACCGCTCCTCACAACTCAGGTCTGCCAAATCAGCCAGTGGATTATTCCAGAAAGACGGCAAGCAACAGCGCAGTGTGTCGACTGCAGTTTGAGTGAGTGAACGCCAACACACACAAACACACATTTTCCCTTTGGTTCAGATTTATCTACTGTACTGTACATTTAGTTTTCACTGGCTCGTGTTCAGCTTTAGGCTACATGTAAGAGGAGTGGACTGCTGAGGATATGAATACTTATTGTCTCCTCAGTTATAGCTCTCAGTAGTTTGTTATTTTTATGGTTGGCATGCCCATGGCCAAACCACCACCGCCCCTGGGCTGGGGCTGTTAAACATTAAGGTAATAGGACATGAAAGTGTGTGTTGAAAAGGGATTTTTCCATGTGAAGCTGGGTAAAAATCCAACAGGGGCAGTGGTAGCCCACAGGATAACTTTTGGTGAATGGTTAGAAATCTGAAGCAGCAGGAGGGATCAGAGGGACATCAGTCGCAGGGGATCAGCAACAGTTTGGAGACCTTTACCTGCATTTTGACTGTAGTCAGAGGGACTAAATTTATACCTGCTTAGTTACTGCTGCCTGAAAAGTCCAGAAAGTCACAGTTCACACTCTTTCTGGTTCAGCTCAGTTTAGTTACTTTTAATTATTGCCCTTATTTCTTGATTTAGTTTAGATAAATAACATCCACAGCTGACTAAAAGAACTGTCTGATCAGGTCCAAGCTCAGAATTAAAGCTTTAATCTTAATAAAACTACAAATTAAAAATTTATTCCTTGCCTCTTTTCAGCAACCGTCCAGCGCTGAACACTCCCATCCACAGCAGTCCACCTCCCCCTTCCTCCACCCAGTCCACCCTACTGGCTCCTCACCTCCACCCTTCTCCCCACTGCTTGGCCTACCTTCCCAGCCTGTCCCAGCCTTCAGTGGTCATGGTGTACACGGCGCCAGATAAACCCGACCAGGCGCCTGAAGGTCAGAGGTCACCCAGGCTGGAGTCTGGGGACGGGAAAAAGAGAAGGAGAGAAGAAAGAGAAGAGGAGACAGCGGTGAAAAAGAAAGGAACATCTCAGTTACAGGAATGTGACAAGGTAAAAGTCTTTTTTCTGTGCAGTTTTACGTCACAATCAAAAGGTCTTGTTAGCAGCTCAGGAGAACTGACCATTACATTATAAATATGAAATAGTACGCTCTTGCTGATGAGGATAATTTAATTAAAGACGTATATTAAGAGGTGTACAGGATATTTGATTACTTGAAAAGCTGAGGAATTAATCAGGAAACACAATCCTAGTAATTGGAAAAGTCCCATTTTCCTGATAAGATGGTCTTTTAGAGAGGTAGAGTCTTTAAGAGCTCTACTTCCAAATCAGGAAAATCATTTGGCAGAAGATATGTGATTAGATTGGGTGAGTGTTAATCAGCACACGGCTCCATGTTGATTTAAAATGTTGGACCAGAAAAAAAGTCATATGGACACAGAAATAAAATAGCAGGTTCTTCTATTTTATGTTTATACTTCTATTTTATCTGGTCCAGGTGAATTTATTCCTGTGTTTTTCCTTCCAGATGAGAGCTGAGCCTCACAGGGAAGCAGGGGAGTCCTCCCAGACAGGTACCACTAGGACTACTCCTGATTGCCCCGCAGTGCCCTCCAGTGCATTCGATGAGAGCATACCTGGCAACAGCAGCAGTGAGCCAACTCAGCCATCACACTACCTCTATGTACCCAACAGTGCAGGTATATTCAGCTTTCTGAACACTCTGGGTTAGTCAAACAGAAATCTCCAAGTCTAAAGAAAACTGACTGTGGAAACTGGAATTAAACATGAAATTTGTTGCATGATCATATTTTCAGTAAGCTAGGCAAACAAATTGAACTTGAATATGTTCCTAAAGATGTTACAAAAATCAAATCCCTGTCTCAGGATAGCTCAGGTGACTTCAGTTTCCTAAGACGTTTTAATCAGTGTTAATGGTGTGATCCAGAGATCAAATAAAAGCAGTTCTTCGTATTTTCTCATGTTCTGTCTTCAGGTCTGAACAGCCTCAACTTCTTCCTCTCTCCTGGCCAGCCACCAGCCAGTATAGCACTTCCTTCTAACGGTGTTCACACCCTGCTGCCCTATGTCCTGGTGCCCTCTGCTGCCCTGTCCCATTACCCCCTGGTGAGCAGTTTACAACAGCAAGGCACTGACAGCCAGCTCAGCTTCAGCCTGCCTGCCATGGTGCCTTACAGCCTGACAGCAGCATCAGAGATCAGCTGGTCTCCAGCTGCAGCACCGTCCACCCCGGAGCACAGCAGGCTGTACGGGTCGGCAGCAGGCCTTCCACAGTCTCCCTCAGGCCCGCGTCAGACTGTCAGCATCAACACACCAGAACCACTGGTAAGAATTTCCGACCCTGGAGCTCTCTAACTTCACTCTAACTTCACTCCCTACCCACCTGCTTGTTGCAGCTAAGAATTTTTGGTTCTTTTCAGTCTTCCCCACGTGTACACAGCATCATAATTTATCTATATAAAAATACATGACTTGGTATCAGGCAGCTTCAAAATGACACAGCACAGCTTGACATGAGAGACAGTACAGCATCTGTTTTGTGGATGGTCTCAGTCATTTCCTCATCCAGACACTTTTTGTGTGTCACAGTGGTGTATGTTGATTAATCTCCAGGTCATTAAATAGGGATTAATGCTCTTCTCTGCAAAGCTTGTCATAGCTCTGCTGGCACTGCTCAAACAGAGCTGTTCTTAGCGGAGCAGCTGTGGTGCTGGATGGCAAATTAATTCTAAACAATAGGACAAATCAGCAGCCATGTTCTAACAAAGCAGAAATCAGGGCTGTCCTCTAGCTCACACCCACTATCACATTTAACACATGACAGTGGCTAAAAGGCAGAAGCAGGGCCTCATGGCAGCCACTGGGGGGATTCATCTTTTTCATCTGCAAGTATTTGCTAGTTTTCATAGCTCAGAGCAAATTCAGTATCTTTGGGTTTATTATTGTGATAAACAGTAAGAGTACTGTACATGTAAACGTGACACTTTGTCCTTCCACAGACTCCACACACTCCAAAGGAAACTGCAGTGTCTGCTTCTACAGCTTTCTTCCAGACCCCAGGCACACTGGGAAATGTAGTCAGCACCGCACCAGCTGCTCGAAGAAGAGGCTCTGCACAGAGAAGGCTAGACGTCGGCCACCCACCGGCCAGTTAGACATCTGATGAGATGACGAAGGTGGATAATGTGCCGTCCTAAAATTGAAAAAATACGGTTTCAAACCATTGGTGATATTTTTTTAGTTTTTTAATTAGTAAATTAAGGGTTTCTTTCCAGGATGCAGGAGTGTACATTTTAACATGAGACTGTTTCTGGGAGCTAACATTTGCTTTTCAGAAAGCAGAGAGCTTAGAAAGCCTTACCTCGTCCCAAAGGTGGCTAATGTGTCCTAAAATCCTGTTTACAAATGACATGAATGAAACTCTTCAGTTTTTGGTTCTTCCAACTGTTCAAATGTGCCTCATGGTTCAATTATGGGACACTAATTTTCAGAGTAAATGAGAGATGCAGTATTGCCAATGTAACAGTGCCCTTCTGTGGTGGAAGTCGGCCACTGCTGTATTTTGTATTTGAGCCTTACTTTTTCCCTCCAGATGTGAGCAGACTACCTAATATCACACATCACTTGTGTATTATATCCCACTTGCTATTTATATTTTAGCTAATATATGTTGATTACAGGGACTGTAATGAAACATTAACGTTTTTTAGCACTAAGTATATTATGAATGTACATTGAATTTTGAAGTGATTGTTTTTAGCTGGCCCCTTCAGGTTTTACTACATTGTCAAGATATAATAGGAAATGCAGTAGCTGCTGGTCATCATTTCAAATTGACAGCAGCAGACGGTGGTCTCCAGGTTCGTTACAGTCATTACTGTGAGGGAAAAATCACTAAAGCCTTAAATGTTTACAACCAGTCAAGTATCTCAAGGAGCAGTTCTTCAGCTTCTTGCTTTACAACATGTATGGATTCATTTGTTCAGCAGGAAGACAAACGTTAAAGGTGCTGTGTGAGTTCTCAACTGTAGTACTTGATGGTTACCAAACCCTTTAGCTTTGTTACTCACAACTCAAGGACAATGTGATATGGGACAATGCTCTCAGGTACTTGAATGACTTTACTAGAAGTAGATTCCGTAGAGATAAAAGTACTGTAAAGCTTTTTATCCAGGGAAAGCAGACTGAGCTTATCTGCTGTCTTTTTTTTTAGGAATATCATTCCACATTCACAGAGCCCAACACATCTGGGAAATTCTCTGCATGACCACAGGGGTGCAGGGTGCAGGGTGCCAGGCACCATGCACACAAAAACAAGCTATCTTTATCAGCAGGAGTTTGTACCAACAATCCTCTGGTAACAAACTCACTCGCTTGCTTCCAAGACAACCCAGCCAAAACATGGGTGCTTCATATAGGAATCATTCAGGAGAGTTTAGCTATGTCACACCAAAGGGTGCACAGATAATCCACTGACAAGTGGATGAATAGCTATTAATGTACAGTTATGTCTGTAATTATTTGTGTACATTGTATTCATTGTGTCATTTAATAATTTTACTTTCATATTGTTAAATGTTGCTTTATTGTTTGGAAGATAATGACAATTGCACTGCTAGTTTTAGTAGCTGTCTGCTGATCTTTTACAGAAGCTCAAGCTTTTGCTTCACTCTCTGGCTGCCCTCTCTAGCTACGGGGCAAACTGGTTCTGTACAACTTTCACAAACTTTCATTAAAAACATTATTTCACCAAGTTTCTGCCAATTTTATCTCATTCAGTTTTATATCGCAATGGGAAGAAATGTTGAAAGATTTACAGATGGGTGAGTTGACTTATTCACATATTTAAAGACAGTCCAGATCAGAGTGGCCCAGCAGGAGGAAGAAAGCCGTGCTAATGTGTCGAGATGACACGGTTGATCTGTACCAGTTCTTATTGCTGCAGTTTCATAAAGTGTTATATTCACAAAACCCTCAAACATTAGGTGGAACTGATGATCGGGGTGAAGCCAGAGCATTACAGTATGCATTAATACAAACTGATTCACCGCTCAAATAGCAGGTAGATGGTTTTAATCCAAACTGCACAATAAATACCTGTGAACTGAGGCTGGATTCCTATTTAAAGCGAATGAAATTCCATTGGTGATTAACGCGCTCAGCACACCAAGAGTAATCTCGGGGTCAGATCAAGCTGATTGAGTCACACTTAAAAACACACACCATCTGTCGGAGGACATAAACATCGAATCAAAGCTTTTATATCGGCACTAAAAGTGAGCCGAGGGAGCTGCCAATAGATGCGAGACATTTATGACACTAAACCTCAGCAGATGGGACAATTAACTTTATATAGACAGACAGTTTAGCCAAGTATCTGCTGTGGCCAGAAAACACTACAATGAAAACACACATGTTCCTGGGGCAAAACAACAATTACCCTGCAAATATACACCCCCCTTCCACTCTGATTGCTGCCTCTGTTTCTATTACTATACTGAAACTGTTACCACTGCTAAAATGCTATTAACCATCTAGTACCTTTGTGCCAGTTTGGGTACTGGTAAAAGTCCAGTATAACCAAAAGTCCACTAACCAGCACTGTTAAGGCAAACCTCTAACTCTACATTTCATTTGTTTAACAAGGTAAGGGGGTTTTGCATATTGATTTAGATACAGTTATACACAGAGAGGTGTTGTAGTGATGTGGTGTTGTTTTATGCTCCTTCCATGTTCAACTGGGAAGATAAATATTCTTCCAAAAACTATCCCCTTCTGTGCTTTGATTGCACTTTGCTCTGCAAATCTCCCAGTGGTGTTTATTTGGGTTGATCTGTTACCTATGATTCATATTATTTTCATACTCTGGAGTCAAACCAGTGAAAAGAGTCTATGCTGGCTGTGCTGCTCCGATTTAGGCTCAGTGCAAATTGCAGATGTGTAGATCACACCTGACTGCCTGCTTCTAAATCACTGGATGCTGCAGGCGGATGCTTCCTCCATGAAACTGCAAGTGATTTAGAAGATACTTTATTCATTGTAGAGGGAATGTCAGACTATAAATGCTGCAGTCTCACACCATCTGAGCAACAGAAAGAGGTGTTCTGTCTATTAAATCAGCTCAAATGCATTTGTATGTTTTCAAGCACAGACTTTGTATATGTGGTCAGTGGTTTCAAAGGACATCTACAGTATGTCTCTTTCTTAATTGTGGAATCGTGAACACTGACTTTAGCTGAAGCTTGAGAGGCCTGTAGTTGTTCAAATATTTTTCTGGGCTCTGGTGAGACTTTCCTGGAGAAATCTTGGAATGATTCACTATTGCTCCAAGATTTCTTCATTTGCAAATAACAGCTCTTGCTGTGATTTGGCACAGTCCCAGTGCTTAGTGGCTCTGTAGCCCTTTTTAGACTCATATACACAAAATAATATAACACAGTTTGCTTTCAAAATCTCTAATGGGTTAATTACATTTGGTCGGTGGTGTCTTTTTAATTAGAAGAGCAGAGTTAAAACGTGAAGTTTCTTTTAATATCTTTCTACGCGGCACTCCATTGTTATGGTCACATTAAAACAAATAGCACAATTGGAAAATAATGAAGCTGAGGTTTGTGGGTGACAATATAGGGTCCTAACTGTGGTCCCTCTGCAGTCCAGTCATACAGATAATATTCTAACACACTTAGATCAATAAAACAAGCTGAGGTAAGGGGAAACTAGATTTACTGAATCTCTGTGCACATTAAAGACTTTAATTAAGTGTAATTTGAGCCTACTCTGCTTACAAGGGGTGAGTCCTCAACCTTTTAATTAAATGTAATTAATCATGTTAGTCTGCTACACTCGCTATGTAGTGTCACTGTGGTGAGGCTTTTAGCGATTGCATGAGACTAAAAGTCACAGGGTTCATATTCAGCACAGTCTTTGTGATGTTGTGTTTTCAACTGTGCTGAATCCAGGATTTGTATGTAACTGTGGTGCTGTAGCAGCTACAGCTGATGTGTATTCATAAAAGCTGTTTCTATTATTGTATCTTATTGACAGGTGCTGGAATAGTGATTATTGGGACAATGCACCAGAATAATCTGTTATAGTATGTTTGTCTTAAACCTAGATGTGCTGCAGCCATTTTTCTCAGTTACAGGTTAAACAAGACCAAGCCAGAGGATTCTGTGTCCAGCAGGGGGCAGAGTAATTTCAAGTTTGGACAAACTAATACAGTCTTGGTGTTTTAAAGATGTACAGTGTTTTCTGATATAACATTTTATTACAATAGATAGATAGATAGATAGATAGATAGATAGATAGATAGATAGATAGATAGATAGATAGATAGATAGAACCCATAAAGCCATAAAGTACTGCAAAGCCCGTAGGTTTTCATTAGAGCCATTGGTCTAAAAGTATTTAAAACAACGAGGCAGGAATAAAACAAACTTTTAAAAACAAAAAAACAAACTTAAAAAGGTTCTAAAGTCAGTCATCAGTGCAGAGCAATATGACTGTGTAAGTATGTAACAACATTTGTCCTTTCCTCTGATTTGAAATTCTAGCCTATAAAAAAAAGATCTGTGTATTGAAAGGCAGCAATATTTCAGACCCATTTTTTAAAAAATGTACCTTAAAAATTCACAAAATATATTATTTCTCCCGACAGCACCTGAAGGTAGCATGATGAGTTCACGCCCCCGGAAGCCCCTCCTCCCTTCCCTCCCACTAAGGCAGCAAATATGCGGACTATGTGGCATTTGAGTGTCGGTGCAGTGAGGAGCGGAGCTACCGTCTGGATAAACGCTTATCACATCCAGCTGCGGAGAAGCTGTTTCCACATCTGGACCTTCTTACGGTTTCCACTTTAACGTTAAGGTAAAAGGTTTTTACCCTGACACTGATCTTTCCTGCAGGTTAACAGAAGACAAATAGGTTCAATACTTACTCTAACTACTGACTGTAGGTTGTCAGGTGAATCTGTGTGTAGCCGGTTTATTCATTTTGGTGCTTTTGTTTACAGTGTGTTTCAGGACACTACTGTGGTTTGCTGTCCAACATAGCAGCTAGACATGTAACTAAAAAAAAAACCTGGTCAATAACTAAAATATGTGTAAAATATGGTTGTCCCTGCTGAGGTGGTCAGAGGTCACAGAGGTCACCATGTGTACTTCTGACCCTGGTCTTCAGAAAGGCTCATGCTGCTAGAGGCAGGAAAACAGAGATAAAGGAACACAGAGTTTTTCATAGGATTTTAATTCAATACCAGATAGAATCAAGTATAAGCAGTAATGGGCTCCAGAGTCCACACTGAAAAGGTTCAGTGGATCACCTTGGCTGTGAGACTCCAGCTTTAATGTGGTTTCGTTAGTTCAGTTTGAAGCTATTAGCACCGACCTCTGTGAAACTTACTGTAACTTGACATTAAAAGTCCACTTGCTGATCTTACTATCACACCCTGCCCTGAGGGCTGAGTGATGCTCATGTTAATGCTCTTCTGATCCCCCTCAGGTTTTTGGCCTGATCCACAGTCTCTAATTCAGCTCGGGGGAGGAGGTTTTGAAGATTAATAGTTTATCCTATTTTCATCAACAGCTTTTTCTATTTTTAATCAGTGAAGTCTGAGGTCACAGCAGACTTGTTTTATGGCGATGTGCAAGAAAAGCCCAGCATCTTAAAATGTTAAATCTGTCTCTTATGGAAGCTCGTCGACGCGTTTTTAGAGGGGAGTGACTCTGTAATTACAGTCATATGCAGATGTGTCAGGGAGTGACACGGTGTGTCGTGTGGTCTCTTCTTTGCTGTGTGTGTGTGTGTGTGTGTGTGTGCGTGTGTGTGTGTGTGTGTGTATTCTGCAGCTGCAGCCTGTCAGACAATAGGACTTAAGACACGACGCCCCGAAACATTCCTCTGGGTATTAGTCTGTGCTGTTGTTCAGGCCGACCTTGTTTGCATTGTTGTTTTTCTTTTCTCAGTGTGGCAGTTGTGGCCTATATAGCAAAGGTTTTCATTCCAGTCATTCAGAACAGCTTTTCAAAGGTCGATGCAGATATTGCAGACGGACTGAGAAGAGACAGAAGAGCTCTGCTTCAGGTGCTTCACCTTCTCACGCCCCCCCCCCCCCCCCCCCCCCCCCTCTCTCCTGTTAGGACTGCGCACAATGCCCAACTGGGGAGGAGGCAACAAATGCGCAGCGTGCCGTGGGACAGTTTACCACGCTGAAGAAGTGCAGTGTGATGGGAAGAGTTTCCACAGATGCTGTTTTCTCTGCAGTAAGTAAATGGATGAAACCATATCAGCAGCACTTCAGCACTGAGATTGATTAGGAAGGAGAGTATTTATGTGAGAGTGATTATGAATTATGGAAAGTGAAGGGTCCAGGAATTAGACCTTGCCTTACTTTTGCAGCTAAAAGTCACGCTATCTGAGCATCTGCTGCGTTGGCTTTGTTTTTTAATCTGTCTCGTGTGTGTTACAAAACTGGAACATTGTAAAAATGTGCAAAGGTTGAGAGCCAGTTCCTGTGGAGTTTTTCCTTTTGTAATCATATTTTATGTTTTGTTTTTCTTTTTGCTTCAAAGACGAAGTCTGAGGCAGCTGAGTGTCTGTTGCCAGTAGTCTTAACTGTAATTATTTTATCATGAGACCTGCCAAGAGCAGCTATTGCACAAATCAGTGCATATAATCTGCATGTAATAAGGTAAAAAAAAAAAAATAATCAGTGTGTTTCAAGCCGCACAGAGCCATGGAATATCATTTATTCATTACAGGAAGGAGTGATAAGAAAGCTTGGAGAACCCTGTTTCACCTCTGTGCAGCTCACCAGACAGAGCCTGCTCTAACATTTCTCTCGCTGGGCGTCGGCTGTCGACTTCACACTGCGTTATTGTCAGCTTGTTGGACGAGTGGGCGGCTTGTCCTGCTCCTCACCCAACTTCGAAATGTCAGTGAAGATGTTCCGTGGCAGAAAGTTTCATTTAGCTGCTATCAAGAGAGGACCGAAACAGTTTGAGCCAAAAACGATGAGTTTATTTTTTCCAGCGGCTCTATTACAGAGACAGCCTTGTCTTACACTCCCACTGAGGAGATGACGAGCAACAGGACTTGTTATCTTTCTGTCATCTTTTTCTCCAGTCTCAGTTTGACAGACATGTAAACAGAGCCTCATGACTCTATTCACAGTGGCTCTGTCTTTGTTTTTTGCTTATTCTCATTGCCTGTGGCAACACAAAATTAATGATGTGACTGCAATGGAAAGGAGCTGAAATATTTGTGACATGAAGTGAATCATAACCATAATAACACCAACAACAACAACAACAACAACAGCGCTTAGGTAAAAATGGAAACCTGAATGCCTTTTCTGTCTCTGCATGTTAATATGTTGTACTTAACAGCCTCAAATTATTTGCATAACAAAAGGATAGAAGACGCAGGTGGCAGGTACAAAAAGATGATGCTTGTTGCTTTCGAGATGAAAAATGCAGGACGGAGACTGCATTTAGTCTCATAAAGTCTCTTATGTCTCATTAGTGAGAGAGTTCATGTTAACCAGATGTATGAAAGGCACTGGGAAAACCAAAACTATCAAAATCATTAACAGAATCATCGTGGTTGAAATGTTTAAAATAGTTTAAATGCTGAAAGAGGTGGAAGTGGCAGTTCCAGTGAAGGGCAGGTTAATGTGAAGGGCTGGAAGATGACCCAGGCATAAACACTGGATGAGGTTAAAGTGTTATATTGAGCCAGAATGGTCATTTGTGAAAGAAATTGATGCCAGATGTAAAAGCTGTTTCCATCTAAATGCTCAATTTCTAAATTTCATCAGGAAGCACAGGAATATATTCTATTTAAACTAATTTAGCTGAGGCAGACTTCTTGGTAGCTGATTGCTGCACCTCACTCTGTGTGTGTGTGGTGTGTGTGTCCTCAGTGGTCTGCAGGAAGGGCCTAGACAGCACCACACTGGCAATACATGACCAGGAGATCTACTGCAAGTCATGCTACGGGAAGAAGTACGGCCCGAAAGGCTACGGCTACGGACAGGGAGCAGGAACGCTCAACATGGACCGGGGAGAGCGGCTGGGAATCAAGCCTGAAGAGTAAGCTGGCCTGATCCTTAAATGTTACATAATGGATTCCAAGGCTGCGAGATGATAATACACTGAGATGCATTAATCCTTCACTTAACTGATGCTGATCCTGATCAAGATAATTATTGCCGCGCTCCCGTCTTTGCAACTATGTCATGTGACGGGATGGTTGAAAAGTGGCTACAGCAGAGAGACTGTCCAGGCACTAAAAGCTTAATGATATTGGTTCTACGACAAAAGTTCTACAAGGTCTTTGTTAAGGATTATCAAGTAGGACTGTAATGAGGCCACAAATGCCAGCAATAAAAGCTCATACATGACTTTTACTGTCAGTTACAGTAAAAAAATCAGCAGTCCTGCTGCTTGTAGGACATTTCAGCAGATCACATGTATAGATGTCAAACCTGTATGAACCCCCCTGCTCTTCCTGCAGCCCAGCCTTTACAGCCTTTGCTTTAATGGGAAAATAAGCAGCCTGCCTCTTGATCTAAACCAGCCTGGCTGCAGCAGTTCTCAGCTGGTTTGGTAACATCAAAGTCTGAAACTCAAGAGTAATGACCTAAGAATAGATAAGGATCACTGCTCCCCATAGGGTGCTCATAATGCTCACATACACCCATGTGTCTGAGACTTGAAGTAAAAATGAATATGTGTTAAAAAACAAACAAACAAACAAACAGGAAAACAGCCTCATACATCTACCGAGAATGTTTATTCCGGCCCCAGACGTCAGGTGATGATTGTTATGAAAGAGTGTATTATGTAACCAGCAGGAGCAGAGTCACCCTCCTCTCTGTGCTGCACCACAAAGGGCTTCATTCAGGGGCCACTGGGGCTGGCAGTCACCCTTCGATAAGCATCGCTCCAGGCCCACTCTCCTGCCACTGGCTGTGGACAGAGAGGGAGCAGAGAGAGGGTCGTTCCTGGCCTGTTTCTCTTTTAAGAATATTGTGGTAATCATTAATAAAGTCCAGACCGAGTTATACATGAATTAATAAGGTTGTTTTCTCTGCAGATGTTATGTTTTGGGTCATACTTCACTCACTATTTGTAGATGATCCCTTAAGAAAACAAGAGGCTCAGAATTTGATTTTTGTGGAAACATTTTGTCCTTACTAGGTTTTTTTTTTTTTTTCTCCCCAGGACACAGACTCACAGACCCACAACCAACCCCAACCCATCCAAATTCGCCCAGAAGTTTGGAGGTTCAGAGAAGTGCGCCCGCTGTGGAGACTCTGTGTATGCAGCTGAGAAGATCATGGGGGCAGGAAAGGTCAGAAAGGTCTAAAGCATCTTTCTAAGTGAGACTTGGTCGCATACCCAGAGTTAAAAAATGTGCTCCTGTGAGTGAAGATGCAGTGTGAAGCTAGTGGTTTTTTCAGGGTGCACTCAACTTTAAAGAACTATCATCATATACTGATGTAGCATGAGCAGCCCCAACAGAGAAGTGACCTCAGCGCCACAGGACTGAAGTCAACACCACCACAGGGGTGAAACCTGTTTGGCTGGATTGATCCCATGTGGTTTTTACAGAGCTGATCCACATGGACAAGGTCCGGTGTGGTCTCTCCTAACGAGAGAACACAAATCCTGTTTTAGTGATTGAAGCTGCATGAGGCTTAGATGGGAGCTTCCTAACAGCTGGCGTTAATCGAGGCCACGTGGACGCCGGGGCTCTAACACAGATTTACAGTAGATGAAGTCATGTGGCTTGTGCTCTGGAGACAACGTCAGGATGTTTTGTTGTGAAGGAGAAGAATCAACAAGTGTGAGATTAGTGAGCCATATGAAAACCTGTCTGCAGAGGAGCAAAGATTTGTGTTCAGGGGATTTCTGCTTCCTCTAAAAATGGGAGTAGATCCACCCTGACCTCATATGGGTTCACACACAAACAGATTTATAGCGGTGATGTCACTGTGCACAGAGCTGTTAATGCATTTCCTAATAGGAGGAAATCCATCTGAGGCTCCACTCATTGGCTAAAGCAAAATGAATTCAAGGCTGTAAGAGAAATCTGTAACTGTCAACTGTCCAAAGAAACTAGAAAACATGTTTTAACATTGCACAAGCCTCTCAGTTAAGGTAGATTTAGTTTCAAAGCACATATATATCAAATGACTGTCTCTTGCTCCTCGTAGCCATGGCATAAGAACTGTTTCCGCTGTGCAAAATGTGGCAAGAGCCTGGAGTCGACCACCCAGACCGAGAAAGATGGTGAAATCTACTGCAAAGGTGAGCTCAAACTACACACGTCGCGTATTCCTCCAAAATCGGTCTCTTTCTATTATGGACCAAAGGGAGACAGATGATGAGCATGAGCGTGGAGCAAAGCGCAATGTCACGGGCTGAAACTCATGAACACCAGAGGAGGGTGGGGTACAACAGGCAGTGTATTCAAGTCTTTCCTGGAGTTATAGGATCTGGAATGAGGTTTAGTTGGACTCTACATGTTCCCAGACCTCTAACCACAACTCTAACCACCTACAAATCACCTGTGTGTCTGTGATTTTTTTTTTTTGTTGTTGTTTTTTAGTGATGCATGTATGGAAATTCATTTGTGCTAATGTTTCTGATCCCGTCATTTCCTCCAGCAACTTCATCATCCCAGGGTTTCAGGGTGTCCACACTTTGTGTTTTGTGCCAACTCATAAATGTTAGCATGCTACATATTGTGCCTGATTAATATTAGATATCAACAATGTTAAAGAACAAAACACCCACAGCATCATTCAGAGAACAGCTGTCAAAGTGAAGTCACTACTGGCAGACAGTGGACTGCCTCTCATGTAACAGTTCTATGAAAGAAAACACACACACACACACACACGCGCGGTGACTCACGGTTGTGTTATTTCACGAGTGGCTGATGGTTTGGCTGGATGACACCAGCTGTGTCAAGCAAACAGCAGCTCAGAGATGTGACCTCCATGATGATTTCTGTCTCACTGTCAGTGCGTTCAGGGGAGATGGCTCGGCTACACACACACACACACACACACACACTCACTACACACACAGACGTCAGCAGATGGATGTTCGCTGAATGTCACAAGGAAACCTTGTACTGATGAGCAAGGAGGTTTTTATCTTGGCTCTAAACCCAAACAGGCCAAACTGTTGCTGCTGCTATCAATCAGTGGTTTTGCATGACATGGCTTGTTGTCTTCCTGATTCTACATTAGCACTAGCTGGGTACTGTTACTCTCAGAAACATTTAAAGGACAGATGTGGTCAGCAGACCTAAGATGTCACAGATACGAAAGAAGGCTAAAGCAATTTTCCAAGCCTTTCAACAATTTGCCTAAAAAAAGAAAAGCCCACAGGTGGGTTTAAGAATAAGTTCTGCACATATTCTATGAGCTTATTAAAATTGAATGTGACCCACCTCACCTTAAACCTTCCTTTTTTTGTTTTTTTTTTTTTGTTACTGACATATTAGTTTTCATCACCCTGGCTTCAATTTATAGCACTTCAAATAAAAAAGCTAATGTGTGGTTGGGACAGCCCGCTCTGTGCTCTGTTAATGTTGATTCTTTCCTCCTCCCTCTGCAGCCTGTTACGCCAAGAACTTTGGGCCTAAAGGGTTTGGATATGGCCAAGGAGCTGGCGCTTTGGTTCATGCTCAGTAATGGCTCAACAGACTCAGACTCATCTTTATACATTCCTACATCTACAACCTTCACACTCTCTGATGTGTTTTGTTCATTACATGCTTGTATACTGAAATAGATACAATTAAAAATGTAAAAAAAAAAAACTGTTCACATTTGACTGTATTTTATTATTAAAGCCATTAAAACTGAACCATGCCCGTATGTTTACATCTGAAGCGGAGTTACAGTGATGTCTGAAGGTGGGCAGAGAGGCACTGAAGATGATTATGTGCTTTATCTTTTTTTTCCTTTTATTAACCCACAGGATGAGGTGAGACAACAGAGACTTGTTAGGCTGCTGGAAGAACTAGTAAGGACTGAAATGGCCTTGAATTCATGTCCTGGATGAGCTCGGAGTGCTGAACTCTGCCCTAGTAAAACAAAAGTCCATGGAAAGGTTTTCTCCTGTCACTTAAAAGTTGTTAGTAGAACACAAGTGGCTAGTTACTGGTAGCATATTTGCTGATATGAAAATTTAACAGCCAAATTGTGTTTGACCTTTGAAGCTCACAAAAAGTAGGTGCGGTGTGTCTTTGTAGGGCAGCAGGGATGTCAGTGGTTAGCATGATGAGGGGGAGGGTTGAAGTGTAAATGATGACATAACCGTCCCCTTCTGAAAATGCAAACATGAGGCCGAAAAGTTTCGGAGGCCTTAATATAATATAACCTCCTCCTATGCATAAAACTATTGCATGATCACATTTGAGCTTTTAGAAAACAAAAAAATTGGCATCTGCCTTAGTTCTCTAGTGTCTTTGCTTTACAATTTGTACATCCAGTGGTATAACAAACCCAGCAATATATGACAGAAATAAAAATCCTTTAGGATGACTACAGAGTCCACAAGGATGAAACATTCAAATATATTACACACTTGCACAGGAGGGCCTGACTGGAAATCTGGCAACCTGAAAGACAACTTCCACGAAACACACTGGGTTTGAGAGAAAGGAGCTAATTAAAAAAAACTGACAAATGAATGTAATGCAGAAAAGTACTTGCAAATACTTAACATTCACTATATACAGACACGTGGCTTGCTGGGCTGTCACCATGACGATGGGGTCGACTCGTGGGTGGAGGCAGCAAGAGCCCAGCTGTCCCAAGTGTCGTACATGCAGTGGAGTTGGCAGGGGGTGTTTGGAGTATTTTGGGAGTTAAATGCCTATAGACAGCAGTGTCAGACATCACTAAAAGCTACAGTCATACACTTGGAATATAGTCACTTGATTTTCTTCTTTCCATCTGGTTGGAAAAAATCCCCCCTCCCCCTTCCAAAAAAAAAGTTTCCAGCAGCACCTTTGACTAACACTGACAAGAAAAAAAAAAAGTTGCAGAAAAAAAAAAGATATTATGTACAGATGCACATTCTTTACACATCAGTCTGTCCTGCTGCTGCGGCAGAGCCAACTGTGCTGGGGTCCGGACAGGAAGTGACGGGAGGAGGCCCTATCTGATGGGCTCCTCCTCTTCCTCTCTATAATCAATGGAAGTGTCAGCATGAAGCGGCACTGCTTTGCCCTTCTGTTCAGCAACAGCCAAAACAAAAACAAGTAGTAAAAAAAAAAAAAAAAAGATCAGTGCAATGTTGTAGGCAGACAAGCCAAATAAGACATTACAGCTTCTTGAGAAAAACACACATGGAATGAACCTTTCTTGTAAACGTCATCTTTCATGCAGGGTTCTCTTATATTGACCTCAGCTCTTAATAAATACACTCGCTGTACCTGTCTATATAAATTCTTCCGGTAACATTTCTGGGCTTCCACGTTCAACAGCTACAGGTACTTCTTCCATTTTTTTTCTCATAAAAACCTATTCAGCTAAAATGATGTAAAAATGATGGTACTAGTACAGTTTATCTATAAATAGTTTTAAAATAAATATAGCTGTATCACATTGTCTCTAGGATATTTACTGTCACACTTACAGTGGTTCGCAGCTGAAGGAGTCCCAGGCCATGCATTAATACTGCACACCCAACTCTTTTTCGGGTTATTACTTTTGTTTCTCTTGTGTCCAGTGGATGCAGCTTGATTTCAGTGGGTGAGAAGTGGGACTCCTCCAGCAGCTCCACCTGTGACCCAACGCTTCCCTCTGATAAGTTCAATGATGTGGGCAAATCCTCATTAGCTCCACGCAAAATTCAGCATGGTGCAAAATCAAGACCTTAAAAACACATTCCCTTATTTCTATCATACTTACAAACAAATTTACGGTTTTAACAAAACGTTTCCTTTAACTTCCACGGCCAGCACAGTTAATTATCAAAGGACCAGCAGAGTTCCTGAACAAATCAAAAAAAAAAAAAAAAATACATACAGGGCACATCAATAGGGACACCATAAATAAGGATATAATGTGGGAAGGGAAAAGGATTTCATGGCGCTGCTGTCTCCAGTCCCCAGTACTACCAGAAGAGCTTTTATTTTGTATATCCTCCCAACCGTCATCCTTTCTCCTCTCCATCTGTGCCGAGCAGCAATGCACCGTCCAACGGGCTCAGGAGAAGAGACAAGGTGGAGGGGTTAGACTGCAGTGAAGGTGGAGTAATGGAGCCTGATGTACAATAATAGTAATAGTAGTACAGGTGGTGGTGGAGTTGGAGAGTGGGAGTGTAGGTGTGGTGTTGCCCTGTGACAGCATGCTAGTCCTGACTGATTTTTTGTCCCCAAAGTCTTTTGATCGGTGAGGGAGTGATGGTCCAAAAAAGCAAGTGCTCCCGAGAACAGCAGCGCTCCAATATGAACGCCGGGGGAGGGGTATCTTTCAAAAACCTTTCTTCCACCCAACGATGAACAACAACCCTCCCCCCTTCCCCTTCATCCTTCTCGTCTCTTCCTCTACACCAGCTGGTAGCCTGAGCCAGATGTCTGGTCGTATTCTATTGTGTACTGTGTGGTCCAGTCCATTGTCACGGGCCGGATCAGACCGCAGCAGCGGATCTCGAAGAAATCTATGAGGTTTCGGATGCAGCCGTGGCTGAAGACAGGCAGAAAGAGGAACAAGAGTGAACAGGAGCACTACAGTTACTATCTGTGAAAACCTACTAATGGCATCACTAAGGGCTTTCAGTCATTTGACTGGTTTTTGGAGCAAACCTAGCTGAGTCACATGAATGGCCTCTACATGCTTGAAAATGTTTTCACCCACTGAGGAACTGGAAGTTAAAATTCTCCTCAGTGCTTCATAGCTGACCTCCACTGTACTGAGGCAGAGGAAATCTCAGTGGCTTGTATTTCTAAACCTTTTCAAATAAAACTGAATTATCTGCATGCTTTGAAACCACCAATGCTAAGTGAGAACACATGTTTTTTTTCACATTTGGGTGAAGCAAGCCTTTCAAGTTTTGGCCACAGTCCTGCTGAGATGATGTGGTTTAGCTTGCTGTAATAAACAAATAAAAGAGAACAACATTTACTTGAATGGGCTTTCGATGGACGTGGCTGTGACTTTAAAGTGCTTGTATCTCCGAGCGTTCATCCTCTCGTTGGTGGTGATTCCAAGAGCAGCGATCTATGCCAGCAAAGAGGTCAGCCAAGGTTTCAGAGAAACACAAGCATATCAAAGATAGAAATCTACAGTAAATTTCAGATTACTGCCATTATTACTCATATCAGTGAACTTGATTCAAGCTGATGAAAATGTGTATAAAAAGCAAATCCAGACCTGATAGAGTTGACACATGATGAGCACGGCCACCCACATAAAGTGAAAGATGCTGTTGAGGAACATCCAGAACATCCAGGGAGAGCAGGAAGCGATCTGGGTCAAATAAAGCCAGAACCCATCCTTGGCATAACTGGTGGCACAGTGGATCCTCCAGTCTAAGGCCAAACACAACAAAGTTAAGGAGTTTGCAGGTGAACACAAAGATCAATAAATCCATTGGAAAAGGCTTTGTTTACTCACAGGAGATGCAGCCATAAATCATCCAGCAGATCATGCAGAGCAGGAAGAACAGATAACCCATGAAATAGCGGTGATTCCCACTTCCTGTAGAAGAAATTAAAAATGTCATTTCTTGTAGTTTTTACCTCTGTTTGCTGCTTCGGCGGACAAGCAGGTGTTCACCTTCTCAATTTAGCATATTAGCACACAGAGCACAGCTGAGGCTGACGGGACTGTCAGTAGTTCTTGACAAGCTAACATTGCTACTGTGTAGTGGAGTCTAAATTCCCAAAATTTTACTTAGTAACTGCTGTGCATGTGTATTCACAGGCAGGATAAAGAGAGGAGAAAGGTGGCATGGACTGTTTCTGACCATCTCAAAAACTTTTTGAATCATTTTACAGGCCCCTGGCCGCAATAGTATGTTGTTTGTTCAGAGAGCTTCCTTGCTTTTAAGGCTTCATCCCGACTGCCTGCTGTTAAAAATGAATGTGTTACAAGCCCCCTGCACCCCTTCCTTCCCCTCTGTCTGTCTGCTCCACAGACAACAAACCTAGGGCTCAATCAGCATTCATTATTTTTAATCTTCCTCAAGTTTTCATGTCATAAAAGTTTTATTTTACAATCACATTACCAGCAGCAGTACCTCCTCTGCGTTAGATGATATTTTATTTATTCAACTCCCTATTTCCCATTTATATGCTGCTTCTTTAAGTGGAGGAGCTGATAAAACAATAAAAAGCCACAGCTGTCAGTTGTAGGGAGGAAGTGTATTAGCTGCTGTGTTTTTTGACCTCCTGTTAAATCTGTTGCGTTGCTGACGTACCGACACAGTTCCCCACCCAGGGACAGTGGTGGTCGAACTTGGCGATGCAGCGGTTGCACACAGCGCAGTGTTTGGACCTGATGGGTTTCCGTATCTAAAAGTAAACAGGTACATGGAACATTATGTATAAAGCCTCCAAATGCATTACCATCCTGCCTGTGGAAGAGAGCAGTCAAACCTTACCAAGCAGGTGCTGCAGAATATGCTGAGATCCAGGCTGCCTGTCTCTGCCAGCTCCACAATTGTCTGGAGAAGGGAAACAAAAAATAAAAAGTACACATGGAGGGTTTTAGGAAAAATCTGACAGACATGGCAGGAAAATGAATGAACAAATGAGAAATTCATCTTGCTGAGGTCGACTTGGCACAGCAACAAAAGACCTACTGACAAGAGTACAAGCAGAGAAGGCAGGGCTTTCCAGCTGAATGATCACACTGCAAGCTTGGCTGATTCATGATGAAGTGGCTCAAAGGCTACTCTGAAATTTAGAGTTAAATTCACTTTCGAGCTTTTCTCTTTATAAAGGCAAAATACCTTGTTCTATGTTGTTATCTACTCCACACATCAGTTTATTGTTACAGCTTACCTCTGTGCAAATAAACTAAAACCGCAAAAATCCTAATCTATACCACCATCACAGGAAAACATGAGATGGAAGGGGGTCCTCTGCAGGAAAGGGAAGGCTTTGAAGTCTTTGTTTTTTAGGTTGCTGACTAGCCTGAACTGTGGTAAGCCATGCGTCGTGCTAACAATACAGGCTATATTTAGCTCTTCATCAATCACAGGACAGAAAACTGGAGCCTGGAAAGAAGCAGAGTCCCTGTCGTCCTCAGTGTGTGATAATGAGGGACAAAGAGGCTGAGGGGCACAGTGATATTAGATTATGAAGAAAAATATGTCTGACTGATTAGTGAAATAAATGCTGGGAGTCAACATCACAGTTTGTTCCACTAGCCTTACCTTTTTCTTCTGTTCCTCTGATGCTTTGATGATTCCAGGGTCAGACTTCCATGATTTTCCAAAGTTGTAGAAGAGAGCCATAGTGTTTATCAGGAAGGGCACATGGACAGTGGCAAAAGGTAGATGTGCAGTGAGGTTAAGGAAGGTGGTGGACAAATAGCTCTTTGTTTGCTTTTCAACTGGCATTTACTTCAGCACAGAACAGGACAAACACTTGTCCAAATACCCATTTCCTGAGTGGGATTTTCTCTTAGTAGTAACATGTCTGACACACACGAGGAGAGGGCTCTGTCTCACCTCCAGTCACCACCGCTCTTTATGACTTCACAAAGAATCCATGCTTTTCCAGAGGAGAGGCCGAGGCTAATGACAGACAGATTAACGTAAGAACATGCATGCCCAAAGCGTGAGCCTGTAACCTGTAACCAAACAGCACTGGTTTAAGTATGAAAGACCTATTTCACCACATGAGACAGGCATGTGCTTCCTAACTGAATAAGCACAGAACTGCAGAGAGATAAGAGTGCATGTTGTGACAGCTGTGGGCTGGCCTGGTGAAGCCTGACTGATTAGAAACAGAAGTCAATCCGGCAGGTGTGCATGACTCAGCCCAATCCCACAGGAAACCAGCCAAGTGACACTCTAGGGTCCAGACTGTCATTTGGCAATCAGTGAATTACTGCTTAACAAATAACTTCACACAAAGTAGCCCTCACAGATGCCTTTAAAAATGACCTACAAATGCTTTATTACATCCCTGTCCATAAAAGGTTTAAAATGCACTGGAAGCTGGAAGACCCCAAAGCTTCCATTCAAGGCAGAAATGTCGCATTAATATGTTCCTTGCTTTAAATGAAACACCACTAAGTGTATGGCATGCCAAATATACATATGCATAGTAAGTGAGGTCCATAGTTGCATGGCAGCAAAAGGACCAGCACAAGCAGCTCTTTGACAGTTTGGTACTTTCCTGGCCTTAAAAAATGGCTGTAAAATTCTCTCTGAAGCATCTCAGATATGCCACCAAATATAATATACATATAAATAATATCGGTCGATATATTGATATTGGATTTTTTTTTACTTCATAATATCGGTATCGGCCCCAAAAAACCCATATTGGTCGGGCTCTACTTTATATGACCAAGCTCTGAAGGATCAGAGAGTAAACTGATGCGTCACCTGATACCACAGTCTGCAGCGTAGATGCTCACAAGTCATTGCTTTCCAAATCCAAGTCAAGTCTCAAGTCAAGGAATATGTTCAAAGTACACTACCCAGCTTAACAGTCAGAACTCGACCATGAACACAGGTCTTGTCACAATTCAAAACTATAGATGGTTCTTCCTTCCTTCTTCACATATAAACCTGGGCACAACCTTGGATTAATAAAGTTTTATCTTATTTTATGGTTGAAATGAACATTCTGTCATTGTTATCACTTTATCTATACAGTATCACCATTGATTGAGATTTTCAATCTAGTCCAAAGTGGTGGACCAACCAGGCCACCAACATTACAGTCCATAGAGCTGTTACCTAGGTAACCACTGATGTCAGTGGTGGGGGGTACATGATCTCACAGTGACATCACAATCTTATCCCTGGAAAAAGCTTTGATTTCTGAAATTTTTGAATTTTAGATGTCACTGTAGTGTGACATCACAAAGTTCCGAATACTGAGACCACTACAAAACCAGTTCATTTCAGATCTAACTATATCAGCCTGCATCGCATAGTGCATTATCTAGATACAACACAGCTTGCTGTAAAAACCATTTTACATACAGAAGCAAACAAATGAAACACAAAATGTTTTGGCATAAAACTGTCATTCCCCAGGAGTTTGACAAGGAGACAGACAAATTACTGCAGAATGACAAGAAGGGACAAAAAAGTCTTTTTTGGAAGTTTTGTGCGGTTAGTCAGAAAACAGAAGCTCTAGAAGAAGAAGATGGCATCCTGGCTCAGCAAAAAAATGAACTGAACATTCAGCTGACACAACCTCAAGAAACACTAAACAGATACAAAGAGGTAGAAGCTAGGCAAAAATCAGCTCTTCAGACAAAGAAAAAGCTTAAAGAGCAAGAGTCCAACTTGCATGTTAAACCCCAGACTCAAATAGCCTTGGAGGAAAAATATAGGTCTACTCAAGAAGAAAACCAAAAGCTAATCCAAAACAACCGGAAGCTAGAGGAAGAAATTGAAGCGCTCAGCTGGAAATTGAAGGATCCGAAATCATTGGAAGAGGACTACAACAAAATCAAATCAGAGAACAATACTCTAAAACAGAAAAAGAATACGCTGCAGCAACATCTTCAGGACCTGCAGAAGAAAATGTCTGCACAAAATTGCCTGGAGGAAAAATATAAACAAATGCAAGAGCAGAGCGAAGATTTAAGACATCTTAACAGACGACTCAGTGATGAGCTCTTCACACTGAGCAGGTTACAAAAAGATAAAGAAGAGATGAGATTAAACTACAAAACACTAGAAGGTACAATAAGGGAGCAGATCAGGCACAATTATGTCATAAAACAAAGAATTGAAGAAGAGAGAAAAAAATATGAAAATTTAACAGCTTGGCTCGACAAATACAAAGTTCAGATCAAAGAGCATGAATACATAACGACCGACCTCAAGAATGAATACCAGGAGCTTCAGGATAAGTTAAGTTGCAAAAGTACTTGTGTGTGCCATGTGTGCCATATGTGCCATGGGTGCCATAGGTGCCATTTGTGCCAAATGTCCCATGGGTGCCATATATGCCATATGTGCCATAGGTGCAATAGGTGCCATTTGTGCCATAATATTCAGTCAACAAAAGTGAAAGAGAATTCTGTTCTCCACAATAAAGTCCTGGGGGTCTGCAAATCATGGGGATGGCAGACTTGTGTCAACTCAGACCTGGAACCACAACGTCAACATCAATGACAAGAAGGTTGAGAAAAAGGGCTTGGGTGGTCCACAGGTCCCTCTAGTCAGTGAGAGGGACATGATAATTAACCAAAGTAGAGATGGAGCTGACAAGGTATAGACAGTCCTGGCTCAGTGAGCCATAGGGGGCCTTTTGGTGTAGCTTTGGTTCCCTTCAGCTGTGCAGGAATTGGTTTACTCCAGGTGCTCTGGTTAACCAATAAAAAAAAAATTAATAAAACTTTTTGTTTTGGTCTGATTATTAATAATAATTCCCATAACCTTTTAGACAATCCCTTCATGTGTTTAGAATTATTTTTTACAACACTGCAACATGCTAACATTTTTCCTGTTAAATATTAGCCATTGTGTGTAAACAAACAGCAAAACAAGTGGAACAATGGACGAGGAATTAGTATTTCCTCATTTTGTCTGCAAGTCTCTAGTTGCTCCATTTTGTTTTCTGAATGTGCCTTAAACCTTTTTCTACATCCCACATTCACCTGAGCATATTCCCACTCCTACACTACAATCCTGCACATATTCTCTTACACACTCCCTGGCTTAAAAAAAACAAACAAACAAAAAACAGGCAAATAATGAACTTTAACTACCTACCTGATTTTCTTTCATTTCTATCATATTTTCTGTCTGTTGTCTTAGTTAACTTTGAATGCATGCCCAGTTTCTACCAGATTACAATATATAATGTCATCCGACCTTTGCCCTTAAGTCATTAAGAGCAAATACACCATTTATTCCAAAAAACATCCCCAAAACCCATTTCCAGCAGCACTTTAAAATGACTGAAAAACATCTTTAGAGCACAGTGTCCTTTTTCAACAAGCTCAGGTCAAAGACATAGTGCTTTCCCCTCCCATTATTGGAACAATGAGGCATGAAATTAAATGCCTTCCGCAAACAAGAACTCCCCTCTCGCCTGCTGCAATTAGCAGATCCTGAACAAAAAGGCAGCTTTTCACACCATTCTATACATAAAGTACCCTACATTTTTATCTATATACTGTATGAAAACCAGAACTGATGGCTTGAAGTGCTTCCTGGCTGCTACTACTTTGATTCACTGGAGGTGGGAGGTGGCCTGAAACTCAATCTCACTAACGTCCTGGTTTGCCCCCACAAGTACTTTTCCTGGTAATGTTTTATCTTCTTCTGGGAAAACACAAAGCGAGCAGCAGAAAATCTATTTCACAAACCAATACCTAGAGAGCCGCCATGATTAGAGAGCACATTTGGCAAATATACTGATAGGCCTAACAAATTCATAAACAATCTTAGCTTATGTTGCATGACCTGTGCAATGTCTAGCAAGCTACGAATAAATTGTCCATTTTAATGGACATGGGGCTGAACAGCAACACTCATGCTGTTGTGTTGTCTCAAGTTAAGAGTGCCAGGTATTCTACTTCACACACTGTGGGCGGGATAAAGAACAGAATGTGCCCACAGGTGGACAGAAAAGCTCGCCTGGCACTCTTCTGTGGTTGGAAAGTTGTACCAAACTATAGGACCAAACTAAAACTTTACCCTGGGCTTTATGTTGCATTTAATGTGGGGAAAGTAGGTCAACAGTCTTTGTTCAGTATTATTTGGGATTTATGGACTATTTTGAAAAATCAAAAAATCCTTAACTGCTCTCACTCTGCATGTCCCTCAAGTTAAACCCCTGAAGTATTAGCTGAATGCCAAAACTGTGAACGTTTTGATTGAATATTCATCCATCACACAGACATGTACAGCCTTTGCCAACACGGAAAACAGAAATACAACTATCTCCTTTTTAAACTGACTTAATTTTAGCACACAAGGTAAAGTGAATTTCTGGAAAATTCAAAGTCAAGATTGCTGCACTCAGATAGAAAAGGATATCATTCCAAAACCAGTAGAACCAGGTTGTGTACATCCAGAACTTGGTGGCCAGGTAGATTCCCAGAGGGAGAGCACTGTGCATGGAGTGGTCAAAGAAAGCCCTGCACAGAGAGAGAAAAGGCATGTTTCTTAAATCAGTCTCATTTTATTGGCCCTTGTCTCATTTCTGCTGTGCACTTCATGTCAGTGTGCATAGAACTAAGCTATCTGTCCAACAGAACCTGCATCATATCTCTAGTTCACTACAACATGTGTCTAATTTTTGCAGTTGATGCAAATAAATTATAATAATAAGTTATAATTAAGCAGAATTTTCCTTAATGAGCATCATTCGCAGTACAGACATGACTTGGCTCTGAAGGCTGGAGTCAGGCAGCAGCAAAAATAAATCAAACCAATGACCTGATGACACACTTCAGTTGGACTCAACAGAACTCATATTCCCAACTGTTTTATCAGCAAGCAATTATTCCAAGAATGTCAGCAAACATGAAGCACACACACTGGTTAATGTATGTTATTGTACTAACATAGATAGCAGTGGTGTGAGGCACAACAAACCTAACCGGCAGGACCAGATGGGGTTTAATCAAAGGACTTAATGTGTATGTGTATGTGTGTGTGTATGTGTGTGTGTGTGTGTGTGTGTGTGTGTGTGTGTGTGTGTGTGTGTGTGTGTGTGTGCGCGCGCGTGCGTGATGGTGGTGGTGGTGGTGAGGGAGCGGGTACAAAAGAAGAGAATGCTTCAACAATGTTGGAAATTAAATTTCACACAAGAATGAGCACATAACTTAATGTGTTAGTTCAGAAGAGACTGTGTATTCTGAAAAACTGACACTAAACCATATAGAAATCTGACTTTGATAAAGCATAATACAGCACACATGGCAATCTGTGAGGTTTGTGAATTTCTGCAATCGAAGCGTACTTGGAGAGGAACTGCACCGCGACCCAGACGCCAGCATACATCATGCCCTTGATGAGCCAGGAGTCGATATCCAGGTCAGCAATAAAACCAACCAGCCAGATGACCACAAAGGGCGTTCCCAGCATCACTTTCTGTCTGAACTCCTGTAGGAAGACAGGACAGAGGGATAAATTCAAAGAAGGATCAAATAAAGTATCAGGGGAGATACAAAGAAAGAAATGAAGATCTCTTTCCTCTTGGAATGTCCATTGAGAACCATGAAAAGCAGTAAATAGCAACAAACTGACAAGCAGGCAATAACTATCCTGGGCATGCAGTAGAGTCAAAGTTTGACCTGGGCAAACTAGTCTGAGCATGTCTGTTTGAACTGACACAGAAAAGGGGAGGTGGCCGAGTGAACTAACAAAGCTGTGTGTTTTAGAAAGTTAGGGCTTAGAAAGTTTAGAAAGACGTTAACCCACTGAAGTGCTTCAAAATTGACGGTCTCTCTCCGATTCTTCAAATTTGAGCAGTAGGCCATAATTCAAGATTGGATTGTTTTGTTTTTTTTTACTCTGACTTCCTGCCCTTTTCTTTTCATGTATGTATTTTTTGTATATTTGTGTGTTTGTGTACTTTGTCCATCTTCAGTCTCTTCAGGTAGGATGGGCTGTCGTAGCCTTTGGCCTGCCGTGCTTCCTGTAAGTGATTGATCATCCAAATATTCTTCCTTTGTTTGGCTAGATCTAATGGTGTTTCACCCTGAAAACAGAAGAACAGTCTGTACACATCTACCATCACTAAAAACTTTGGTTACATCAACATCATTCTTAGCATCCTTTGATATTTTACTACTGGTACTCAAGAAAAGTGTATCAAGCCATAAGGAAAGCATTACCTTAATATTCTGTGCATCAACGTTAGCGTTGGCATCGAGTAGAAGGCTGATGACCGTGGTGTTGCCGGCCAGCACAGCCCAATGCAGGGCTGTGTTCTTATGATATTTGTCACCCAGGTTGACAGACACATTGAAGGTCAGCAGCAGCCGGGTGGGATCCACACTGTCACAAATAAGCAGAACTCTAAAGTCAAGCTCAGGTTGTCATAATAGATTAGAATCTTGACCATTTTCTATCAACTTTGAATTGGTTTTAGTCTACATTTGTGATGATCAAGCAGCTAAATGATTATTTTTTTCACAATACACTGTCCTCTTGCATACAAGTATATATGGAAATGGATCAGTGCATTGGAAACTGCTTAACTGTCTTTCCACTGCAGAGAACAACCACACAACAATCACTATAGGGCAGTGTGTGGCATCAGCAAAAGGCGTGGACAGATGTGCACAACTCAAATCATGCTGCACCTCTGTATCATGTTTCTAATGACATAATCAACCCCCATGAATCAACCGATGGAAATACTAAGAATACACACAAAAATTACCCCAGTAAAAAATAGGAATTATTAATATTCCCACAATTGTTTCCCTGTGTTAGCAATTTGTCTAATGAATTCTGACTGATTTATGCATGAGAAAGTTCAGCAGTGCAGCAGCAGCCAGCTGAAACATGCTCTAGGTTGTATGTGAATGTCCATGAATCTTAATAGTCTTACAGTTCTTCAGAAATCAGAATATTAATTAAAATACATATTAAACTTTTACTTTAAACATAGCATTAACATTTCACAGCAGACCAAAACACAACATCAGGACAATATAAAGCTATAGTTTTATAGTAAATTTTATAGTAACTGTAAAATTTAGCTATGACATACACACCTGTGTGTCCTGTAAGCTGCCCACATCAGAGGAGTCATGCCGTTTTGATCCATCATATCCACATCCTGTTACAGAGAAACGGGACGTTATAACATCAGGAACCAATGGAGATGCGACCAGAGGGAAAGGGAGGCAATATGGCTCCCCCTGATGGAGATTATTAGTACATAATTCAGAGACTTGCACCCAAATGGCTTTCAAGACCAAATGAAACAAGAGATTATAAAATAGCTGACGGCAAAATACTACACTTTTTTTAGTATTTAGCACAGCAGTTTTTGAAGACTTAAAAAGACTTTTAAAAAGACTAATAAAGAAAAGATCTTCTTTCAGACAGGCACATTTGCTGTTGTGGCCATATCAAGCTTACTTTCTCTGACAAATTTCACCTGCCCTTGTGTGTTTGTGTTTCCTACCTGTCCTTTGGCAATAAGGTAGGCCACGATGGAGGTGTGGCCAAACTGGGCAGCAAGATGAACACAGCTGCAGCCCTCACCGTCGATCAAAGATGGGTCTGCACCATATTTCATGAGCTGCACCACCATTGATAGATGGCCTTGTCTGTAAAAGGATGAACACACAGCAAGCAATAATAACTGTATATCTAGATCTTATATATTTTCACTGCTATTAAACTGCACATAAGCGTGAGAACTGGTAAAATATTATAAGACTGTTTCCCTCTTTTCTCTTATTTCCAAGATGTGTTGCAGCTGGTAATTTCAAACATACTTTGACTGTATAGACTAAACAGTGAATTCTGTCTGCAATATAAACTTTTTTCTGCAGGACAACAGAGATTTGAAAGCAAATTGCTTCTAAAGGTCAATGGCAGGTGGAAAAGAATGGGGAGGCAGTCTCTGTGACACAGGACTCATATGAGTGTCTGCAAAGCAGTGATGGTGCCGACGCTTGTTGTCAAACCTATCAATAATTCACGACAACAGAGTGAGGGGGGTCTCATATGACCTCTCCCTTTCCATCCATTTATAGCATGGATGAGTGATCACTGCAAAAAGAAAGGAGGAAGTAAAACACCTCCTAACAATCAAGTTTAGATGGTAGATCTATTTGTGATGCAAAAGAAGAAAGAAACGTTTAATGCAATGGTCTATAAAAGTAAAAGCATGGCTCTGTGGATGAAATGTGTGAACCTTCAGGGGCAGATATCAGGGATATTATCGGTGGGTAGGTGTTTGTTACCTGGTAGCCCAGTGCAGTGGTGTGGAGTTGAGGTCTCCTCCCAGCTGGTCGACTATGGCTCCCTTTGATATGTAGTACCTGCATATGCAAAAACAGTTATCAGATGAAACTTCACACTGGGTCGCCCCAAGAATCTCACCTTTTTATGTTCTAATCAAGCAGTGGTTCATAACTGGTATTGACAATAGATAGATTGCTAGCTGTCTTTTTGATTAATAAAAAACAAAAACAAAAGCACTTTACACAAGCTGAGACCTGGCGAAACAAACTGATAAGAGAATAGGTTTGGCAGACCCAAATTAAAAAAATGAAATCAAATTAAATTTAAAGGTGTGTTAGATTTTATGATAAATGCATTTGAATGTGGTGTCTCTCAGCCATACTACCCCCTTCCATCTATTTAAGCTACAAAATACTCAAACTTTTTGCATGTGAATTAATCTTTGAATACAGTTTAAATATATAGTGTATGGATGGAGTTTAAAACCCTGTCTGCCTTGTCAGAAGACAGACTTGCTTTTGACTAAAGAGCTGAATGCATGCTCTAAACTGCTATGAATCTTTGCAATTGCTTTATGTTTAAGCAGTTAGAGAAAGGTGGTCCAGCAGGGTCAGACACTGTCACTATGTGGAGCAGAGAATGTATATCTTATGCCAAACTGCATCTGCAACATCATTCATTGCTCAGGGTCCAGTAGAAAAAGCTATGCAAGCAAAAAAAAAAAAACAAAACAAAACAAACAAAAAAAAAAACAGTGGCAAAACACTCACTTGACCAAGTCTATCCTGTTGTTGATGGCGGCCCAGTGGAGGAGAGTTACATTTTCTTTGTCAGGCTGCCGTACGTCAAAGCCTGCCTCCACCAACTCCCTGCAGCGCTCAAAGATTCCATATCTGAGGAAGAAATCAGGGGGATGGATTAAAACTGAGACATACATATGCAAACCCACATCAAACCACAGGTTTAAATGCATGAAACAGACACAGACAGACAAACCAACAACTTCAAAACAGATGAATAGATACTCAGGCCAAAACAACACGCCCACACTGTGGTATCACTCAGCAACTGGCTGTCTTTTAGCAGATATTCCCAACCTCAATTCAAAACAACATAAATCCGATGCTGACAAATGTAATAAGTCAGGCAATGCTTTCGCTGTCTTATCAGTAGGACCCTTCCACAATTCGCTTCTTCTCACCCATAAATTCTCGCCACATATTCTGAGCTTGTGAATTAACCTTTTTAGTATATATAATGAATCAGAAACCCAGAGGCAAAAACAAATTACTTTTAGTTTTGGATTTGAAACTTGTGGTATCTTGATAACACAGGTAATCATGTCTTCCTCCCTAACAGAAAACACTCTGAATTATGACACCACCATACACATGCACACTCACTGTGTGGCTTTGACAATATCCCAGGTGCTGTAGTCATCCACATGGTTTTTACGGCTGACATTCTCACTGTAGCCGTGGTTGTAATGACTCTGGGGTTTGATTTCCTGGTAAAAACAGAGGACAGGTATAAAGACACATATAACAACCTCGGCAGGTTTTGAAAATGTTGCAGAAATAATTGTCAGGTTACTACTTTCAACTTGGCCTTGTCCACAAACTAATAACAGTGTTAATACCCTAGTTTTCATTAGAATGTCAGTGCAACAAACCTAAGAATGTGAGTGTTGTCAAACACAATCTGTGTACACTCACATGATACTGAGGTTCAATCAGAAACATGTTAATGTAAACAGCTGATCACATTATTAAAAGAAAGCCAAATAAAGGCAGCAAGAGAGAGACAAACACAGCAGTCCGGCTGCTGAAGATCTATTCTGTCACACAGATGTGGTGACTCTGCTATTCACATTCAATTAGCCTCCATAGTAACGCCACGGAAACCACAATTAGCCTCAATCATGTGGAAACGAAGGCTGTATCTGGTAAAGACAGAGCCCCCACACTTCTCTCTGCTATTCTGTCTCTTAGAACTCGTGCCTGTGGTCTCTTCTATAATAGAGCGACTGAAGTGAATTGCTTTTATTTATTGAACCCCTCAAAAACTGAGGGGTACACGCACAAATCATTTTTGCATCAAACATATTGTCAAATCTTTGACGATAACATAAAACCTTTCCTTTAAAAAAATTATGTTAAACATCTCCACCTTTAAAAGCTTGATGGTTTTGTTAATTTTTAAGCGGGCCTTCGAGTCTTTTTGCTGTGCTGCTGCTTGCATGAATATACAAGGAATAAAAAAGCAGCCTCTGAGGCAGGGAGGGTTGAGGACACTGCAGGGATATGCAGAGCTGCTGGGTAGCCTGAGGCAAGAGCTTGAGGCCACGGACACTTCAAACCATCTCGCCTCGGCGTTTCACATGGGTTATCCTACAGAGCTTGGGGGATCCGCTGAGCCAGCATATCTGGCACCACATGGGATGATTGTGGAGAAACAAGATGGAGAAAATGCCTGGGAAAAAATAATACAGTCTGATTGTGTTTTCCAATTAGATTGCTGTGCTGGATAATTTGGGAGACATTTTTCTGTCTGCAGCTGCAATTTAAACTGTGATTGTTTTCATATGTTAAACTTGGGTATATTCAGACACAGGCAAGCAGGGCACAATGACCAAACAATGTTTCCAGGTTTTCTTTTCTCCATTTTTGTTTTGTAAACTCACAAAATTAAAGGAAATTTGCTGCATGTGAGTAAATCTGCCAGGGACACTTGTCATACCCAGTCACAGACTTATGGGGGCGTTTACATTCAGTGTAAACAGAACCTTTCATTCAAATCCATTGATGTCTTTCACTGTAACACATATGCAAAGCTGATTTACTCTGCTTGAAACCTGCACTTACAGCCATGTCCTAGCAAGCAGCCATCCGCCTTCCTGCCTTTGTTAGCACATGGCTGAGTAGCCTGGCATTTTACTGCTACAGTGCACTAGTGTGATGCCACTGACACAAGCCAAACAAAACAGGGGGCCAAAGAAAAACTGCTCCATAGTACTGCTAGAGGCATGAACAGCGCTCCATCCATCACCTTTATATACATATCGAAGTGTGACAATGTCAACCACCTCTAAAGAACTCTACACTGGCACAAACAAATCACATGAAAATAAATTTGACAAAACCAGTCATACAAGTCACACTCATCACTTTTTGCACAGGGTGCCTTTATCTACAGTGAATGTATTTCCTTTAACAGGTACATAAGCTTGAATTGCATTGCAAACAGTAAGGAAATTAAGTTGCTGTGAAATTGCTCTGATACTACAAAGGAGAAACTAAGTGCAGCAGAGGTGGGATCTGATTTGACCGAGTTAATCAGACTCAAGTGGAGGACGAAAAACCAGTATGATAGAGGTGGTATGAAGGTGTCCAGCTTGTATTTTTATTCCTGTATTTTGAAAGAGTTAGGAGTTTGTATTTTTCACTGCCAAGTTTTGGTCATTTTATTTTATGAATCCATATGATCGGTTTCAACTACCCTATGTGCAATTCAGACTAATTTAGCTGCCAGAGAAAAGAGGGGGCTGGTGAGAATCAGTTATGATCGTGACTGTGCTGAGTTTTTTTTTTTTTTTTTTTTTTTTTGAAAGACTGACAAACAGAAACCCTGGAAAAAAAACTCAGCCTTCTTCCTTAATGTGGATATGCAATCAAGGTTAAATGCTCCCAATTCTTTGGTAAGGAAACACTGACAGGAGGAGGGCTCAGCTCTACACCCTCAAGACACCAGATGTTAAAAATCACTTTCTCCATCTCAACGGAGAGAACCTCTGACCTCTGCCAGTCACAGCATCACTGCTCCCTCTCTTCATTATGGCCATCTAAAAAGCTGATCTTGGAATTCCAACGGCAATGGTAATTGCAGCCTGTACATTTTTTCACCTCTAAATGATGCACCTACTTATTGGGAGTAATGATATTATTAATTATACATATCCATTTCTCCACTAATCATTGATTTTAGGTTGGAATCTCATCTGCTTAGTGAGGCAGTAGGACTAGCATTTGACAATAGAGATGGTCACTGGAACATATGGTAAACCACCCCTTGTGGGGTGGAGGTCACGTGCCTGTAACTAAAAATATTAGACAGCAACACACCTGAAAATGCTTCTTTATTAGATTACAGTAGATACAGTAGCAAAGTCAGAGCAATGTACACATGCTCAGACTGAGACCTACATTTAGATTTTAATCAGGTAAATATGAAGCAAATAAAACAAAAAAAACAATCATGATTGTTTTTTCTCTGTATCTGTAAAGACTATTTTGCTGGGACTAAACTGCATCATTGTTGTGTTCCTCCTCTTGCTGGCTACAGCCATAGCAGACAATCCTATTCGGTTTGAAATTAGAGTCATTTCAAGGGAATAAATTTAATATTCAAGGGACAGTTCACATCAATGGAGCAGGAGGAAATGGAGAGAAAACACTTGGTTTTATCAAATAATGCTCCAAGGAAACAGAATGAGCAGTTTTTAATTATGTCCAGTATTGCTTATAAAAAAACTAATTTGCATTTTCAAATGAGACTGTTAGAATATTAAGAGTCCTCAAAAGAAGAAATGTTTACATTTTGACATGTTGAAGTGGTTTAAAGAAAAGAGATGCATAGCCCTTCTGAGTGTGCAACTAAACTTCCAATGCTCTAATTCAGGTGCCTCATGCATTTAGCTTCACTGTGCTTTCACTACAATCTACAAGATGACCCAGATTCCTAGCAGCCCCCTGCTGAAAAGAGGAGCAACTTCAAGCCATACAGGCATACAGGAAAATAAACTCCATTTATGATGAAGCTACTGCCATCAGACAAATTCCTTCAATATGTGCAACCAAAAGGCCACACTGTGAATGCCCTGTACTGTGATTTAAAACAGCTGGAGACTGTGGCGCCTCTAAATTCGTCACAGACATTTTAGCTCCTGCAAAACTATAGAAAAATACTCTTTAGACAAAGTACAAGCAAGTGCCAAATTCTGTTTTTCTGGTGTACAATGCAGATTTTTACTGATTATAGAGTATTTACTGGCGCTTGTGCACAACATTGGCCAAATACATAAAAATATAACTTTCTCAGCTCCATTATGGAGTACCACTCAGTTTACCTCTCTCTTCCTGTTGTCTTTTGTTTGTATATCTCATGAATGAAATGTGAGGCAAAAAGCTCAGCCTCCAACACCAAATCCAGACTGAAAGCCCGGATAAGTTGGCCTAATAGCTTTCAGACTTCACTATCAGATAAACCAGTAACGGCAGGACATAAAAAACGACCATCATCAATTGCAATTCCTTGTGCCAATAGGACAAAGAGCAGCTGATAATTACATTTCTATTGATTAGGCAGTCACTTCCTGTTATAAACAGATTTTGTGTCAAGTGTCAAAAAGAAACGATCTTAGACAGTCAGCAAGAAATAAGCAAAATTATTATGTTAGTCTAAGCCTAGTGATACAGCATTAAGTTAAGTTATTACCCTTATTAGTCCCACAATGGGGAAATTGCATTACCACCCAAAGTGCAAACACACAGCAGTGAACACACACCCGGAGCTGTGGGCAGCCAGTGCTGCGGAGCCCGGGGAGCAGTTGGGGGTCCGGTGCCTTGCTCAAGGGTCTCACCTTAGTCGTGGTATTGAAGGTGGAGAGAGAGCGCTGGCTATTCACTCCATCCCACCGATAACTCTGACAATTCCTGCCGGACCTGAGACTCGAGAATATCGAGTATCCATATATATATATATATATATTCTTGAACCACCAACCTTTCGGTTAACAGTCGAATGCACTAACCTATTACGCCACAGAGACTGTGAGGAAGCAAGTTCATAGATGTTCCATAAACCCAAACCACAATGTTACAATGTTAATTACCAAATACATGTGTGTTCCAGTTCACTCAACATAATTACTCTATTGCTGCCCTTATTATCATATAAAAAAAAGGTTGTACATGAATTGATATTAGTATATTAGTAATAACATATAATCAAATTATTATTCCTAATTGAGAAACGCCAAGTAAAGTCCAGCCTACTTTCAGCTTAGGTTGGGAGAATCGTGTATAAACAGGGAGCCAGGGCCACAGTGGAAGCAAATGTATTTGTGTCAATTTGATCACTCAAGATTTGGCAATATTACTATTCAATGTGTCCTTTTTGAATAATTTGTTAACAGGACTATAATAATAATCAGTATCTGTATTAAACTGGGTCAACACATGCCAAAATGGTTACTTGACCTTCAAAACACAAATTTTACAATAGCCAAAACCAGATAACAAAGCAATTTATCCATTTTAACATATCTTCAAATACTACATTAATTCATCTGCCAAAATCTTGGGCGGTGACTGGGTACTAATAAATAAATCATTGGCAGTGAAGACTGCCAGGATGAAAGTTTACAGACCAAGCCTGAAGGTTTGGGTCTGGAAAAGAACAGACCTGACCTGCTGGCTACAGATCATGAAGCAAAAAGAATTTCTCAAAGAAAAGTAAGGCAGATTTCACTGAAGCAAATGACTGTATGCACCAAACAGAGCTCAGGTTAATGAATGAATTACCCATCAAGCAAAGGTAATAACTGCAAAAACCTGCAAAACCTAACAATGAAGGTAGGGAATCGTTGGTGCAGGTAGTGATGCAGAGTAAAAACAGAGGTGAATATACAGCCTAAGGTTTTCAATGAACTATATAAGATCTGTCTCCAGCTGACAGTGCTAACTACCGTTTGCACGTGAAGGCAGCGAGGAAAAGAACAAAAATAAAAGAGCCCCTGCCCCGTTAGCTTCCTATAGCGAACAGTGCTTTAATGTCACACAAAGATATTAGATGACACAAACTGCAAAAGCTAAATGACAAACTGACAGATGACGGTAGAGACAATGCTGTAGGTTCAGTTAGCTGAGGGAGTCTGCAAGGATTTATACAAGCGTGTAGTTTCAAAAGAGAAACGTGGGGTTTTATTTATTCAGGTTGTTCCCTTATTATAAGTGACTGGACACCACAGGTTAATTTGCACTTAAACCAGTTGACACCGTTTTACATTAGTGTAGCTACACCAGCCAACACTGCCAGTTTAGCTAACCTCGGGCGTGCTGTGAGGATTAAGCAGTAATGTTTCTCTTTCCACTGCAGACTTAAAACACACTACCTATAGTCTTGCTTCCTAGCTGCACCAAGCCCCACTTAGCTAAACACTGTCATTACCACGAACATCTAACCAACGTTTGTAGCTCTGCAGCAGGAGGAGGGGGCTAGCATTAGCGCCTTTAGCATCGCTAGCTGCCTGCCACCCCCCACCGGTGGTTTTGCAGGGGACATCGGAGTTTCCAAAAAACCACGGCAAAAAGCACCCTGCCAACCACACACAGACTAGTTTAATATGTTTTGTCTATGTTCATATGTCTGTGCGAAGACGTCAAGTCCAAGCACCGTACCTCGGGATGGAGAATAGGGACGCAGCCAGCTTCTTTCTCATATTCCTCCATAGCGTCGGCCATCTTGGTGGTGATGTTCGCTGAGCATTGTGGGAAACAAGAGGCTGTGTAGGGGGAAACAAACAGAGGAAGAAAAAAACACAGTCACATACACACAGATGAAGGATAGGTTACATACACAGTAATCATGTGATCACCTTCTAATATTCAGTTGGACAAAAATTGTACATTTGCAATATAGTTTTACACGAGATTATTATTATTTTTATTACTGTGCCTCTAAGGTTTCAGTGTGACAGTACACTACTGTATGGTTCGTATGGATGGTACTGTATGGATGGTATATTACTGGGGTTAGAATGGATATAAAGCACAGGCAAAGACTGGATGGGAAAAGAGCTCCTCCCCAGACTTTGTACAGCCTTATGTGGCATGACCTTAAAGCTGCATTAGAAGTGCCAGTTACAAAGCATAAGGTAACACAGAAAACAAATTGACAACTGCTGTATCTGACATCCTCTTGGCCTTGTCTGTCTCCTAAATGGGAGATTAGTTGTCACAAACACTCTCCAGTCATCATAACAAGTTAGAAATATTAGCACCCACTTGCCTCATTTACCAGCAGGGTAATGTTGTACATTTAAGTCTTATGAACAAAATGCAAGCTGAAGGTCAAAGGGAGCTATACTATAGTTTTCCCTCTAGGATAGTTGATACACTTGACAACAGCAGACTTAAACATATAATTTTATCACTAAAAAGTATTAATATTGTCTTTCTTACTCTTTTTTAGGTGTTTTGTATGGATGGTATATTACTAGTTTAATTTGTCAGTCTACCTTATGATCATTCCAGCTCCATGCTGATATTTCTTATGAACAAAAGCTTTTTTTTTGTTGAACTGTTCATCAATTTTTTTTTTCTTGTTTTGCCGCACCATTTAAATTATGTTGCTCTCACCACATTATTTACAACACAATGGTGTTAATTCACATGTCCAGGCTAAATTCAGTGGCTCTATAGACACTGTTCCCCTTACAGACATGTCCAAACACAAATAGGTTTGTTTACTTCTTCTTAAAAGAATAAGGATATGATTTCACATTATCTGGTTCCACTAATTTGATTCGTGACTTGCATAATTAAATTCTTGCCATCCACCTGTCATCCTTTTGAACATCACATACTGTTAAGCCTTTACATGCCATATTTGGTTTTGTTTGACATGTGGAAAGCCTCAGGACAACTGTCTGATTTGGTGGTACACACTTTGTACTGTGCATATGTACAGGGTGTTCCTGTGTCCATGCACTGTAAATTTATTAGTGATTTAGTTTCAGACTGAAGGCTTTGGTAATTAATGTTTTGGGAATTATCTTATATTTCTTGAGATTGACATTACAGCTGAGAAAGAGGTCAGAAAATTCATTTGGTATTAATATGATTTTGAAACAACAAAACCACAAAACAGTGTTAGAAAGGTGGTTTTTCTATGAAAATCCAGACACAAAGAGCAACAAATATTTTTTTACATTTTCTGTCAAGAATAAAATAACATTAAATTGAATAGATGACAAATATGGAAATGGATTTACCGTTAACTGACTTGATGATCCAACAGGCCTATCTGACATTTCATAAATGCCTAAGGCAAAACAAAACTATGCTGCCTGAGTGCTTATAGGATGGTTTCCATGTCACAGCTGTACTAACCAGCATTAGGCACTAGGTGTCATCCTTCACCTAGACATGCATGCATGAAAACAGCTGTACCTCTTAAAAAACATAGGAATGATCAAAAATATCACCGATTATATTATATTTTATTTCAATAATACAAAAATTACTATTTTTAATTATACTTGGGCTAAATAAATTTATCTTAACCTACTTCCAGATTTAAATATCGACTATTAAATTATGACATACATATCTGTGTATGACTCTCTGTGTATGATCTCTGTTGAATATTTAAAGTTGTCGGGTGAATTGCTTTTTAAGTGAAAGCAGACAGAACTGTTTTTTATATCCTGTCCACTTAGGTAAATCAGATGACCACTGAGGAGAAACAAGGCAGGAAGATTCCTATTGCTGCATTTAACCCTTTAAAAATAAGAGACATGCTATTGAGCGTTTGGTTGTCAATATGAGGCCAGGATGGGAGCATTTGTACAAAAATCAACCTATACTACAAAAAGAAATTACTTCTTTTCACACTATAAATAGCATGACTAATTTTAATAGAATATATTATATAATACATACAAATACAGATATATGCTTTATTATTATTATTTTTCTCTGACATTCACATTATCCCTAAACAAATTCAATGTGCTTTAGGTGTAGGATAATGAAAACAAAGACAAGGAAAAAAATAAACAGTCAGTTTTTACGCTCAACTACATGGATATACAGAAAAAAAATTAACACAGGTAAGAAAAGAGCAATACTCAAGATACAATGAGTAATACTAAACAAAAAGCAACACAAGAACAATATATTATAGTCTAATAAAAAAAATTATAATTACAAATTTTTATAATCATACTGCAGTTCAACTTGACCTTGTGGGAAAATGAAGCTGTGATTGTTTAAAGGTCCTATTGTTTTAAGTATTTCAAATGCAAGTTGTATGACTTTCTTTTTTAATGAGGTGAAATTTAGTGGTGTTCTTGTGTTTCAAATACATGGTGCCAGACGTGGCCATCGAACAGTCTGGCACCATGTAGCTCCTAGACTGTCTGCACAATTTCTTGTGCTGACACAAATACAACCTGATCTCTGCAAGGTGGAACATTTTAAGGCAGCTGAACAAAATGTAATAAAACCTTTTAATACTTTTGTGTAATGTAAGATTTAAGATCCTTTATACCAAAGGTCACTGTAACAAATAGCCTGTCTACATAATTGTAATGACCTTAAATAACAACGAAAAGCATTAAATGATATTATATTATGAGTAAAAGTAGGCACTGCTTTAAATCAGATGTACGTTTGCTTTTAGTTTGAAGGTTAAAACCGGAACTACTCTGTATTCCGGTTGGCTTGTCCTCTTTCCACTGAAACACTGTATATGCCAGAACCGTGCTGCCGTGGGCTAGCGGCTAACAACTTGACAGAATATCGGAGGTAGGCAGACAATAAAACAAACCACTTGTGGTGAAGTCATTTTTAACTGTTCAAATTTTAATACAGGACTTACATAACGCGGACATGGCCAGCTGAAACAGGGACTACATAGTAATAAAACATTAACGTCGTCAGCTAACAGTTAGCAGAGAGGACGTCCCTGAGGACTGACTGAATATTTACAGCTAGCGTTTTTCTTCCGTGAACCAGGACACAACCCACTGGCAAAACGCCCACAGAGCGAAGGTGAGTACAACAAAGCAACAAAACGATGAAATGAACGCTGCTCTCCACTTCTACTTAATGCTGATTCAACACAGCTAGCTTAATTGCTAATTCTCTGTGTGTGTGTGTCTGGCGAGTTCACAGCCGACACTCTGCAGTCGAGCAGTGCGTACTATTATGTAATAAAGCAGGGAGTCTAGCAGCTTCTCCATCTCCATTAACCCCCTCTACGGCTCTGCAGGCTGCCCTTACTCATAGTCCTGTGTGGACATTTTGTAGAACAGTCTATATTGAAGTTAGAAGCAGACCCTTAGTCTGTGCAGCCCACAGGTCAGGACGCAGTGTGCCATGCAGCAAAGTGGTGAGTGCTAAAGCATGTTTAATTTTAATTTCATCTGGACACAAAAAGGAAGAAGCTGTGCAATTACCGTTTGACTTTGGTGTTCTGTGGTATTTTTCAAGAGCTTTTTCCTCTCTTCCCTACTCTCTGCATATTACCCTCTGCATCATCCACAAACATATGGTTCTGCAGTGTTGCATGTCTGCAGCCTCCTCACTTTCCATAGGCAGAAGCCAGGAGGAGAAACAGGACACTGAGTGACATGAGTCCTAATTGTCTCAGACAACTGATGCATCCGGTGGGTCCTGATCTGTTCCTGGATATTTGATATCAGCACGTCATGCTATTAACCCATATTTTATGAAGCTTTCTCCTTCTGACTTTCTGCCCAGTTTGTTTTGTATGTCAACAAGTCCTCGAACTTAATCTACCACAAAGGTTGTGAGTTATTTATTCTTGGAAGCTGATTCTATATTTAAAGGCCTTAGACGTCATTTCACTTGCCCCTGAATAGTGAGAAGCATGAAATAATGATTATGATTATGATTATGATGAGCACCAAACACAATTCATGCTTTCATTTTTGACTGTTTGGATTTAAAGACAGTAAATTAACTTGTAGTTAACCTCAACTGGAATAGTGAGCTGCTCAGTGTACCTGTGCTATCTTAGGTTCTGCCAGTCACATTCTATACTTCCATGATTTTCATTCTCTGCTTATTTGCATTTAAATAAGGGGTAATCCCAGACTTTCCATGCCAAACTTTAGTTGGGGTGATCGGGGTCACATGAGAGACTAGCTCATTTGCCAGTCAAATGGAGTTTCCATTCAGCCCTTTTCAAACAGCTTATTGCCTGTGCTCTGCTCTGGTGTACACACGAAGCTTTCAATTTGAATGCTGCAGCTGTTTGGGAACATCAGAATTATATTAATGTTGACATTCAAGGAAAAGCTAAAATAAATAAGTTGGTTGCTCTGCAACTTATGGTCATGACAAATAGGATGTTTGTTGATCACCTACCTTGAGCTTCACAGAAATGTTAATGAAACTGTTTTAAAAAAATGCCATGGAGTGGGCCAGAGGACTCACTTGTTGGGAGAGTGGCTGTGTGTTGGCCCTGCGATGGACTGGCAACCTGTCCAGGGTGTACCCCTGCTTTTCACCTAAAGTGAGCTGGGATAGGCTCCAGCAGCTCTCCATGACCCTAAATAGCAATAAGCAGGTATAGATGATGGATGGATGGATGTTTTGTATATTGGCAATATAACATCTGCAGAAAACATTTTTGCACAGGTGGTATATTTCTGCTTTTTACATTATTGTGGGAAAAGTAGGTGTATGCTCAAAATCTTAAGCATGGCCCAGCATGTTGTATATCCAAATTACCCTCTACCTAGGTTTTTACAGCTGAAGGGTGTAGTCTTGTGTCCTTGTTGGAGTAGCCATTGTTTGCATTTCATTGTTTTATGTGTTTGCACATGCAAGAGAAATCAGATTTGTAAAATGGGTAGGGCAAGATGTGGCCAAGCAGGTTTGACAGATTTGTTTTTTTGTTTTTTTTTAACTCTTACTGTTGTAATTTGTGGTTTGCTGAGAATGTCAGCACACTGATAACACCACTTTTTGTTATTTTTAGACATACTATATTTTCTGGACTTTAAGTCACACTTTTCTTACTGCTCTGCCTTGTCCTGTGACTTATATGGTTTTTTCTGTTCAACAAACACAGTTTTTGCTAAAAGCGACTTATACTCCGGTGGGACTTATAGCCCGGAAAATATGGTGCATATTTTTCTTGTTTTAAAAAATCTATTATAGGAGATTTTCAATGTATTTTTCAATCTTCTTTTGCATTATTTCAGGATACTCTATCATTTCTTTCATGCTATGAAGAAACATTCATGGTCAGTATGAAGCATTTCAACAGATTCACAAAGATCTTTTAAGCATTTTAAACGATGGAAATATTAGTGATGGTTTTCCTTTCGTGTGTGGAAAAAGAATGACTTGACTATACAAAGATGATCCTCTGCAGTCATGAGCACATGACTGTGACTCGCAGCAACTTGTCTGTGTAACCACTCTTGCAAAATGTCATATGGAGGAAACCGTAGAGCAATTGAATTAGTTCTGCTATGAAACCTGCTTCCCTACTAGATAAGTGCTTTGTGACAGTGATGCATTCCATATTGTATTGAGAAATACCTTTTTGTCACCTTGTGTCAAAAAAATTCCTCAGATGTCACTGGGAGTAAGAACCTTTCTGTTTTGTCTGGGTGCAGCCAAGCATTTTGATTCAGGAGTGGTGCTTCCTGTTAGTAAATGATTTTAGTACAGCAGATCTAGGGTGGAATTTTATTAATGGATGGTAATAAGAATAGAAATGGCTTATATTCATGGCTGTAAAAAGGTACACAGAACACATTTAGAGTTTATTTCAGGAATAGAGGATATACATTTACAGTCCTTACAGGGTTCACAGTGACACAATAGGAAACAGTAAAACAAGCCCCTTGCTGAACAAATATTCACCTGTCAGCAAGGCACAAGTCCCACACCAGCCTTGTCTCTCTCTAACACTATTAGTAGCCATAATAATGAATGCTGTGTTGCTCATGAAGTTATTGAAATGTCAGGGCTGGTGCATCATTGCAGCTTAATCTTCTCAGCTGGGACACTTTAGCCACTGGCTGTACTTTGGCTGATTGGGTGCATTAGGTCTAACAAATGCCAGATGTGCTCGAAGTGACATAGTCACTTTTCACTAGAGGTCGACCAATACGGGTTTTCTCTGGCCGATGCTGATATTTAGAAATCAAGGTGGCCGATATATGATGCTGATTCTTTTGGCCAATTTTAATTTTCATTAAAAGTGCCCAGGAATAAAAATCGGCGTGGCCAATATATTGGTCAACCTCTACTTCTCACCTCTTGTTAGTGTGTATTTCTCAAACAGCAGCACAGAAATCCCTAGTATTTAGTCCAACAGCTCTTATTACCATCCATGACAGGCTTACCTAAGGCATGTCAATGAAAATTGCTGTTTTATTTCCAGTGAAACCATATCAAGGTGTACATTTTGTTTCATTGTGTCAGCCTGAAATTTCCTGAGGAACTCGACTGCTCCAGACTCCCATACATCAGCGCTGAACAAACACATGTTAAATTTGCACCTGTCTCCAGCGATGAAAGGATTTATTTGAGTGTCGTTTCTTGTGTTGTCTTTGCATCAGCTCCTCTGCTGGGCTGGATTTGTTACTTGGTAAAAGAGCGTGGGCACGGTGAGCCCTTTATGAGTGTCCCAACCTATTACTGCCCACTTGAGCTGCTGCTGGGTTTCAAAGCTACACATAGCCAATGCCCAAGTAGATTCTGCTTCAGATTTCACATTGGTTTGTAAATTCTTGTAGAAGAGATTTCATCTGTCTTCTGCACCCCTTTCAGCTCAGGAGACACTGATCTACTGGATGTGTACTTGTGTTTTATTGTAGCACAGATGTTTGTAAGATGAACTTTGACAAGAACATTTGCATTGTAATTAATGCATCAATCACTGTATCTTTGATATTGAAAGTGGTACTTACTAGTAACATTTAATATGTAATAAGTCACTCCGGGATCTTGCAGAGTTTTTGTGATTTTATTGGGTTACACTCTCTACGTTTCTCAGGCATTGTTGTTAAGCTGAGGGTGTCATGTGTGTTATACATGGGCTGCTTTGTGGTGTCCTAATTTCCTCATTCAGACCCCTGTGTCGGGTGCACAGCTGCAGCTCTTTGAGGGAGCCACAGTGCATTGCTTTTGATGACTATGTTTGCAACAGCAGGATGATGATGCTTTGTTTTGCCCAGCTCATACTGAGAGTGTACAGCGAAGATACAGTTATAACAAAACTATAGCAGCTTTTAGCTTTTGACAGGTATTTATACTAACCTCTTTGTGCTGGGCCTCTCCTCAGCACTGTTTTCACGTCTCAAAAAAAAAAAAAATCACAGCAGGTCTGACTGAAATAATCCCTTCAGGGTAAGCTGCGGCCAAGGGGAAAGGGACAGTGGCTGTGACGCAAACTAACAAACTTGTCACTTGCATTATTTACAGAGTATTGCATCTCTGAATGTGAAGATGTTTATAGTTATCTTCTTAACCCCAGATGGTTAGTGTCAGTACCTTAATGAGAATACTGATATATATAGTGTGTATATACATATATATATGTAAGAGGAACATTTTCATAGTTCTTAGAACATTTAGAGGAAGTTCCCCTTTTTGGTCCAAAAGTACCTAATGTCCATCAAGACACTTCTTGGCACTATTGGCTTTTCTTATGAGATGACATCTTGTTTGACTCTTGTTTCACTTTTGTGTTGTTCTTATGTATGTTTTAATGTTTTCTGTTTCTTTCTTTCCTGTTTTAACACAGTGTAGATAAGTTATCTTTGTGGGTCCATCTCCTCTCCTTCTGTTCAGGTTGGGAAGACTTTACTGAGTCTGTTGTTTGACGAGTTATGTGGAGACAAGACATTCAACTGAGCTACTGCTGAAGAATTAAGCTTTTGGCTGTGCTTTGCCCTCCAGCTCGCTCTAATTTCTAGTAGACCTTGTAGTACTTGTTTGTCACACTTAGGTGAAAATTGACTCAACGCTATACATATTTGTGATTTTTAATTGTCTTCGTTGTCATTAATCCTCTCAAAATGACTTTTCACTGCAGTGGTGTACCCTCCTCACATAGCTTATTCACTATTTCAGCAAGGTCAGATGAGCTCACCTGGTTTCTCACTTGAAAGGCCATTAGCAGGCAGTGTTCTGTATGATTCAGGATAGCGCAGGGGTTGATCATTTAGGTGGAGGCGTTGCAGCACTGCTGCTTTCTCATTTGTGTTTTTCCATACAGAGTGGACACACTCGCACACACTTTTTTTTACCATTGCACACCATTTTAGTTCAATACGTATTTATCGAAGGGAGGGAAAATAAAAGTGGTACCAAACTTCCTGTTGTAGCATAGTTGTTAGTGGGACACACCATTTCCCTTTTGTGCAACAGTTAATTAAAGAACTGCTCAGTGGCCAGCAGAAGAGACTGTGGTTGTGTTCGACAGCATCTAGGCGTGACTGTATGAAACTGGGTGAGTGAGGTTAGCGTGTTTTGTGCGAAAGAGAGCTTGGCTAACAGAGAAATTCCCCAGAAAAATAAATTAAAAAAAATACATAGTATTTATTGACACATTGGTTTTGGCAGCAAGTAATCTTACAAGCAGAGGCATGTTACTTATCCTGATGATCAACTGCAATAACTAGTATCTAATATGTTGCAGTTATCTGAAGCTCTATTCTCAGTAAGTATAAACTCATATTAAGTAATATGAAGTATTTCAGGTCAGGGCTGGACATCAAAGGTTGTAATATCACAGTGATAAAATATCCTATTACTGGATCACTTTCATAATAAAGAAAACTTCACAATGTAAAGTAAAATGTAAAATAAAAAATAATAGCAAAAGCCAAAGCTTTGCAGTGGTAGCACATTTTTACTTATTTAGATAGAGTACAACCTGGAAGTAGCATTACCTTCAGATCCTAGAGTTTTTTACTCTGGGTGTGTGTTCATGGTGTGTGTGTGTTCACTGCTGTGTGTGTGCACTTTGGGATAAATGCAGAGCACAAATTCTGAGTATGGGTCATCATACTTGGCCACACAAGTCACTTTCACTTTTCCTTTGGTTGACTTCTCACTGTCAGCACACCCATAGCTATCTTACACGATTAAGAAGGTTCATGGTGCAGCTGGTATATATTATAAGGATGTATGTTTTGAAAATAGCAGAAGGAATTATGTTTAGGTTATGGGAGGTGTTGAGGTTGGGTCTGTAGAGATAATTAGGGAATGCATCATGCTGTCCAAATGTGTGTGTATGTTGGGGTTGTACACTCCAATATCAGTATTAGAGTGTACATCAGAGAAGGCTTATATGGAGAGCACATTCCTCTGTCATTGCACACACAGAGGGAGCTCTTGGTGCTGCTCTGCTGCTGACACCAGGAGCCCTACAGCACTATCCTACATTTCAGAGGAGGAGAGAGAAAAACATGGTGATGTCACCTCTATGTCTGTCTACCTCCATCTCTCTGTTTCCCTCTCTCTGAGGCTGTGTTATGAACGTAACGGTGCTTTTGGCTGCTCACACTACATGAGGTAGGTCTTTGATCCACCCCCCTGAATCTCATCTACACGTGCATGCTGCATTGCTCTGGGTCCCTCCATGCTTCATGTGTTTCAGTTTACCTCCACTTGCTCTCAACAAATACGACCCGGTGTGTAACAGTTTTTTGTGGCTTCTGTTGCATGTTATCATGTTTTGTATAGGAAGGCTCCATTGTGGTAACAGATGCTAATACACTGAGGTCAGATCACACCACAGCTTGATAGTGTGTCCTAGTACCTGGCTAGCAGCTCAGAATGTGTGTGCTGTTAGACTGCGGATAGCTGTCGAAATACCAGGCTAAGATGAGATGGTGAATCGTATTCGTCCAGCTGACAGCACTGCTGGTGCTGAAGGGATGTGTGTGAGAATGTATTCAAGCTTGCGGTTTTCCCCCGCATGCTCTTTTCATTAAAGGTCATTCTCAGGTCACAGGAATATGCGAACTCTGGACTCTGCTCCCGTGTGTTCGGCAAATGCTTTAAAATGCCAATATTGCGTCTTAGACCGAATGTTTCGGCATCTGTCTTTTCTATTATGCAAGACGTGTCACACACAAACCAGCACATATTATTCAACTCAGTCTCTGTGCGTCATACACATTTAGTGTGGAGCTTTATGGTGGAGCTTTGGCTCTGGGCTCGGTTGTCTCTGTGATCTTCCTCCATATCTTTAGCAGCATTGGTTTATGACGTCCTTGCAGCAGTTAGTTAAAAAGCCAAGTAGCCATAGTGCTTTCTGCTCTCAGGGGATTTAATACTCTGAGTCGCCACAGTCTCCTTGACACTACAGGAGTTCAGCATTCCCATCCACGTTGCTCTGATGAATCTGGTAAGTAGAGCGTCAGTGAGTCACCGTGTTGCAATTCAAAGTGCAATTTAATCTTTATTTTGCAAGGTGACACATGCCATTCTTTTGCATTAAAGTGGGTTATTACATAAAGAATAGAGTCTGTCTTATGGGAATTTCACTGTCAGAGGGGACATCACCACAGGAACACTGTTTTAATGCAGGGAACCAATAATGACATTCATTAAACAAATCTGAATCAGGCTTATTTATATGGTATGTCTCTAGAGCTGTAATGTTGCCACATTTTGCACTGCAGTTTCATGGAAACCAACATTGACTTGGAACATGAGATGACTGGCATGACATTGAATTTCTGTCAGCTGCTGATCACATTGTGGCAGGAAATGTGGTGCCAGATGCTTTTGTAACAGTTATCACTGAGGCTGAGCTGTGCTGAAATGAACTAGAAGTAGGGAAATACAGGCAGGAGAACATGGTCTGATGATATGCCATACTTCTGCTATTGTCACAGAACCCCATGCCTACACAATAAGCAGCACATGCTGTTTTGGGTACTGAGTTTAAACAGACTAAAAAACCATGAACGCTTGATACTACGGGTCACGATTTGGAGAACACCCACACCCCCTGACTGAGTGGAGGGTACTGGGCCAAATTGTAGTGTATCTTCAGCAGATTCTCAAGTTATTTCTGTAAAGGAGGTTTGACATAACTCAAGCTAAGGCAGGTCTTCTGAGTGAGTCAACCTACTTTATAAAGACAGTTCTACTTAATTAGAAGGTTACATGCAAACCTTCAGGATGCTCTCAGCTCCTAAACTGGAAAGAGCAGAAATATGTTATGCAATGACATCTCATGTTCATGGAATTGCAGGCTTTTCTCATGGATGAGATTTAATTTGTGCTACAGGAATGGGCCTTCTCAGATAATATTTAATTGTACATGAGATTTGAAAGTAAAGGTTGACCGATTAAACAGTTGTCTGATTAATCGGCTGATTTTTGCAATTTTTAATATAATCGGCATTGGCCTATGGCAGAGAATATTTAGCTGATTAACATGCAGTCTCATCTGCAGGCAGCCAAATGTTGTATTCTGCCACACCAAATAAAAGAAAACTCAGTTTTATTTTTACATTAGACTTGATGTTCACACCAAATGGCTAACTTGCTAACATCATCATAACATGGCTAATTAGCAAACCACTGTTTTTCTTATCAAATTACACAACTTTGTATACAGTTGCACAAGAAAGTGTAATTAAGTATATTGACAGTACATGTATGGACAGTGAATTGAAGCATTACGCAAAACCTGTTCTTAATGTTATAAAATAGGATGGATCAATTTATAGCTCTTATTAGATTATAGATTCTGTGATTGGATGTTTAGTTTGCTATTTGGTTGAAGGCAGAGAGGAGAGAGGAGGACAGAGTGGGAGAGAAGGGGAGAGAGTAGGATGGAGTCAGCAGAAAGAGCTCTGGGCATAAGGCTCTGTATAAATCTCACATTCTGCTTAGGAGCTGAGCACCCCTAAAAGTCTGTAGCTAGAAGTTTAGAAATTGTGAATGCCCTGATTTATAAAAACTGGCTTCAGCTGTAGAAAAAGCATCAGTCAAACTCTATTTGAAAGCCTGTTATTTTTTAAACCACAGAATTACATGATAAATCTTTTGTTCAATAGTGTCTTTTTACATTGAAAGTGAAGTGAGTGAATTCTTACATATATAGTATCTGATTTCTACACTGTGCATTGCTATACTTGCTACGGGAATGAAAAGTGATTCTCATTCTGGTGAAACTGTGCAGGATTCTCTGCTTACATGTCGATTAATATTGCTCTCTCACTAGCCATAGGTGGATTAATTATATTAAAGTCTCCTCCCAAGGAGAGCACCAGGATGGGACAGACAGAAAATCACATTGGACCAAGTGACTCCTTGTCTCTCTTTTCTGAAACAGTTTGGGCATCAGCCCCTCATTCCTGATTGATATTTTTAGTGTAGCTGCATGTGGCTGCCCAAGGTGTATGTGCCATCATGCAAAACAAATGGAGATTCTTGAGTTATAGTTTTCAGGCATTCACCTTGAGGCAGGCTACATCTATGCAGTTAATCCTGCCTTTCTTCCACATTCAAGTTCAGCATTATCAAGTTCTGTCCTCAGCACTTGTCAGTCATATTAATGGGTTTTGAACTTAGTCTGAGGCTCAATAATCTACCTAGCATCTGTGGAGCCAGCAGAAACCAAAGAAGCAGAGAGACAGCAGTTTTTTAGCAAACACAGGTACTATTTACCAGTAGTCTGCTGATATGGGCACCATTAACAAAAAAACATTTTTATCACAAAGAGATAATATGTTTGATTTTCTGCTTAAAGTGGGACACTGTGGTCTCAGCCCGTAAAATGTGAAAGCTTTAATATTTAGAATTTACAATTCAAGTTGTAAGAAACAAGATTTTGTACGGATTTTGGAGTTGACCAAATTTAGTGTGTTCTCCTGTAACACTTCAGGCTTTTGACTGTTCAGAATACAAATTTTAGTTTATTATATATAACAATTTTATTTAATTGAAATACAGTTGTATATATGTATTAGGTTTGCCATGTTCACTTTTTAAGAAAATAATATCTGAATCAAAATGAATGTTATATCTTTACATGTCACTAAGTATAAAGTCAGTAAAAAGGAACCTTTAAGTTTGACTGAAATAGTGCTTTGATTAATTTGTGAGATATATCGATATCAACTGATATGAAAAAAAAAAATCTTTTTTCCATATTGTTCAGCTGTAGTAGAGCCCCAATCAAAAACAAGTATAATCATGTATTCATTGTAGCAGACAGAAAAATGACAAGCAATCCAAAAGGCAGTCAAGCATTTTGTGGTCTGCCTTCATTATCTTTAAACTAGCTAATTTTTGTTATGCATGTTTTTGGTTAAACATCCTCTATTTAAAACCAAACTTTGCCTATGTGCACTATATTTTGACAGAGTACAGTTAGTATCATGCAGCCCTAATTAAAAGCAAATTGTCAACAATTGTTACGTTTCAAAATATGCAGCATATTGCTCTGCAGCTCTGTTTACTCTGATCTGTTCACTTCATTGTCTGTATATACAATAATCTGGAATCCACTGATGCATATTCCCATATCTTGTGTTATTACTTGTGCATTGCCGTGATAATTAGGAAACATCCATCATTTTGGTGATTTACTAGTTTTTGTTCAGTGAAATCATTTTCACAGGTTCACAGAGGATCCCTTTGGTCTTTTGGCTCTGGTGGAACCCCCTAGCCTGTTTTTCCAGCTTTGATTTGGGGCCACTGCCAAACCTCAGGTTTAGGATTCCCTGTGCATTTGCCCTCTATCTTTGGCACAGATTCACAGCTCCTGGGTCACAGCCTGACGGGGTAAAACTGAATCAGATTTTGATGTCCCAGCTTGTTAGAAGGGGCAGGCTGCCAGCAAGTGTGGAACGGGGTCCTGCTGTCTCCTGGCCGTCTCATGTCATGCACAAGGCTTAACTTGGGTTTATACAGATAGTGACGTTGGTAGAGCCATAGCTGGGTGGATTTTCTGCCACTGGTTTGTCCATTCTGGTGCTTTGTGCTAAATACTTATCCATCTTAGCATAGATAGATGGGGTAGGCTTAGGGTGTTACCTAAATTTGCCCAAAGCTTGAGGTACAGCTGTGGCTAATGGGAAATATCATTACACACACATTTATTAGATAAATTTTCCCTCTGCTGCTGGTGGTGCTAGAGGAGAACTTAAGGGATCATCAGCATAGTATAGGTTGTCCTGTGGTGACCATTAATCTTGGTATCACAATGACAATCCATTCAATAGTTGGACATTAGACAATTCACTCTGAACGTAGTATTCAGAAAGGCAGCTGCAATTTGAAGGTCAGCTTTAGAGATAATGTGTATAAATGAACTGCAGCAGAATGTGAAGCATGTGGCACAGGGAGATTCAGACTAAGAGGGAAGAGTGTCAAAAGAGCTAGCCTTCCCCAGAAGGAAAGCCAATTGTTGTGTCCATATGTATATGTACAATAATATAATACAACAATATACAATCTAATAGCAGTTAATGTTGACCAAAAAAAAAAAACGTAGAAAAATGTACATCATACACACTGCTACAAATGTTTCGTTGGCGCACGGGCCTTGATTTCACTGGCCCGTGATTTCTCACCTATGTGGTGTGGCTGCTGTTCCTGGCTGAGTCACTGGCTGATTGATGAAGCTGCAGTTGAGAGTGGAAAACATCTGTCTCAGCCTGATGGGGCCTTGAGAGTCGAGGCCAGATGAAGTGTATTTGCTGGCTCGAACCAAGAACCTGCTTGTGCACTGGAGCATTACGTTAGTAGAATGACTGGTGTTGGGATTTAGTGACTGTCTCGTTTTCAGGATGTCCTCTGTCTTACATTAGACAGTATTTTTCCTTGAAGAGACTCGTTAAGCTGTTTCCTTCCCTCTGCCTTCCCCCTACTGCTTCGTTGGCACCTTTCTAGGGAAGCACATGGAAAATTTTATATACGTGCATGTGTTTTTATACTGGATTATAGCATCCCCAAGAAATGACTGGGTTAAATAGAATTTGATAGAAACACTGTAATGATTTGAATTTAAACAATATAAAATATTAACTGCAGAAATCTTGCCTGTTTTTTATGTTGGCTGGACAGGATCCTGCTTTCTCTGTGCTTGTTTTCAGTACAATACAGCTTAAACCTGCTCACGTTTCTGAATCTCTATATCCCATTTCTTTTAGCAATAGTCTGCCTTTCATGCTTTGAACTTGAAACAGCCTTTCTGTGTCCCCATACGGCATTTATGGCACTGTTTCAGATCTCTGATTGGCCAAATTCCTGTGAAGGCCAGCAGAGTTAAAGCAAATTGTATTTTTAAAAATGTTTTAACCTTTGTTTATGTAGCAAACAATGACTTAATTTTTTCGTCACAGCTTTGTTCTGTAGGTTGCCTATTAAATCCAAGATGATCTACTTGAAGCCACTGGGTAATGCAAATTAACTATGTGGTTTAAGTTGTTAGGTTGGTACCAAAGAAAAATACTGTGCATATTGTGGTAAAGCTACTCAACATTTTGTCTAACTGTAATAAGGCAAACATTTCAAGTTTCTGGGTTCACATCTCAAACACAAAGTCAGTTTAGCATGTATTTGTTCAGTTATATTACGCAGTATTTCCCTTTAGCCTTCTTCACATGACCCTTGGGACTGTGGTGTCAACTCATGCTGCTTCTTTCACAAGTGTCCTGATCAGCTGGGACCACACGGTTCATAGCATTTAAATATCTACAAAAAACAGCAATCAGCATAAGTGGCTGCTTGCCATAATCTTGAAAGCGCTTTTAGGACAGCTCAAACTGTAGTAGACGGCTGTTCTACCCAAAATAATCTTCCCAAAAGCACAGAGTGGAATTAACACATGATGCTCTTTGTCATGAACTAATGTTGAGGTTTTAGCTGATAGTCGTATCATTACTGTCGACAGTGGGGCTAAGGCTGTAGTTTATTATGTGCTGGTACAGGAGAAAAGAACTGATAGGTATTAGGTCTGTTTGCAGAAGCTAGTGAGCAGATGGGTGGGTGGAGCTGATGTGGATTGACCTGACAGCCCTGAGTTTTGATTATTGGTGCTGGTGGGTCACAGATTTAGCACTTTGCTTTATTGGAAGTCTCTAGTTTGTTTGGCCTTAATGTATTTTGTGTTTTTGCCAGGTTTACATCCCAGGTGTGCAGGAGGGATGTACCGTTTGGGATTTAAGACCTCAAAGTTAGGCATTGATACTTAATACAGTAGAGTGTTTGTATGGAATAGATTTTATTCATGAAGGTAGCTACTAGTGATAATAAAAACATTTGTCTGCATGTGTGAAAGGCTTATTTTATCCTGTGCATTCCTGCTTTATCATACTGTTCTGCTAGAAAAACAGCTTCCCTTTGATCTCCAGAGTAGTGTTTTTAAATAGGAGTAGGGAGATATTAAATCTGAGTAAAAGTGCATATGAGCTTATTCAAAAACATGCATGGTCTAAACCATTCCAGTAACATCCCACATATGGGATAGTGAGGTCAAATTCCTGTTGATTCACAAAGTACCCTACAACAAGTACCCCTATTGGTGTACCCTTGAGTAACTCTCCATCTGGTCCAGTGGAGCGGCTAAGTGGCAGCGAGCAGAAGTTTTCTCTGGATAGATAAAGGTTAAAAACAGCGTCATGCTCCAACATTTCTATAGGGAAAACTAGCTGTGGGCAGACAGAAAAAGACAGACTGATGGAATTAAATTTTCAGGACTGTCTGGCAAATGGACTTGACAGGCTGGCTAATCCTTCATCCTGCTTGTACTAGGAAGAGGTTGTTGCTTGTACTAGGAAGAGGTTGTTTGTTAAAGGCCTAGCCCTACAACACCTTTGTTTGGGTAAAAAACAAAGGCAGTGGGGATGGTGAGAAAGCACCTGCTGCATTAGTATACAATGGCACATATGAGATAAACCATTTATAGTGGTTATGTATGGTCAACCAGTGCATGCTTACTTGAGTGGAGAGGATATATGTTTTAGATGAGGAGTGATACTGTTTCTTCCAAAGTAGCCATCCCACATGAGGTTAAGGGCACTTTGAAAAATTCTTTGCTATTCTAAGCCAGACGATAACAGCTTTGAAAACAACTCCAAGGACCCAATTTTGAACACACTGCACACTGCACCGAGAAAAGACTAAGCGAAAAGACTGAACATATGTAATATTGTCCTAACACATTGCTTCTCTCTCCTGACAGACATGCAGTCATTAGAGCAGCGCTGACAGGCCTGACACTGGTTTAACACAACCATGGAGTCCTCCTCTGAGTCCCAGCAGGAGTCTGAGAAAACTTTGGTGAGTCAACACATTGGCATAAGTAGGTAGAGTCTCACATGAACATGCAAATGAGTCTGACCAACTATGACAAATCTAGAATTAAATGTAAGTCTAAAATCTTTAAGGTTCCCTTAAATGATAATAGATTGCTTAGGTCCTTGTAACTGCTATATTTTTTACAGATTCTCTCTGATGGACTACTGCATATAAAATCTACATAGACTGTAAATAAAGCATACAGTGGGTACGGAAAGTATTCAGACCCCTTTAAATTTTTCACTCTTTGTGTCATTGCAGCCATTTGCCAAAATCAAAAAAGTTCATTTTATTTCTCATTAATGTACACTCAGCACCCCATCTTGACAGAAAAAAACCAGAAATGTAGAAATTTTTGCAAATGTATTAAAAAAGAAAAACTGAAATATCACATGGTCATAAGTATTCAGACCCTGTGCTCAGTATTGAGTAGAAGCACCCTTTTGAGCTAGTACAGCCATGAGTCTTCTTGGGAATGATGCAACAAGTGTCTCACACCTGGATTTGGGGATCCTCTGCCATTCTTCCTTGCAGATCCTCTCCAGTTCTGTCAGGTTGGATGGTGAACGTTGGTGGACAGCCATTTTCAGGTCTCTCCAGAGATGCTCAATTGGGTTTAGGTCAGGGCTCTGGCTGAGCCAGTCAAGAACGGTCACAGAGTTGTTCCGAAGCCACTCCTTTGTTATTTTAGATGTGTGCTTAGGGTCATTGTCCTGTTGAAAGGTGAACCTTCGGCCCAGTCTGAGGTCCTGAGCACTGTGGAAGAGGTTTTCTTCCAGGATATCTCTGTACTTGGCCGCATTCATCTTTCCTTCAATTGCAACCAGTCGTCCTGTCCCTGCAGCTGAAAAACACCCCCACAACATGATGCTCCCACCACCATGTTTCACTGTAGGGATTGTTTTGGGCAGGTGATGAGCAGTGCCTGGTTTTCTCCACACGTACCGCTTAGAATTAACGCCAAAAAGTTCAATCTTGGTCTCATCAGACCAGAGAATCATATTTCTCATAGTCTGGGAGTCCTTCATGTGTTTTTTGGCAAACTCTATGCAGGCTTTCATGTGTCTTACACTGAGGAGAGGCTTCCGTCGGGCCACTCTGCCATAAAGCCCCTACTGGTGGAGGGCTGCAGTGATAGTTGACTTTGTGGAACTTTCTCCCATCTCCCTACTGCATCTCTGGAGCTCAGCCACAGTGATCTTTGGGTTCTTCTTTACCTCTCTCACCAAGGCTCTTCTCCCACGATTGCTCAGTTTGGCTGGACGGCCAGGTCTAGGAAGAGTTCTGGTCGTCCCAAACTTTTTCCATTTGAGGATTATGGAGGCCACTGTGCTCTTAGGAACCATGAGTGCTGCAGAAATTCTTTTGTAACCTTGGCCAGATCTGTGCCTTGCCACAATTCTGTCTCTGAGCTCCTTGGGCCGTTCCTTCGACCTCATGATTCTCATTTGCTCTGACATGCACTGTGAGCTGTAAGGTCTTATATAGACAGGTGTGTGCCTTTCCTAATCAAGTCCAATCAGTTTAATTAAACACAGCTGGACTCCAATGAAGGAGCAGAACCATCTCAAGGAGGATCAGAAGAAATGGACAGCATGTGAGTTAAATATGAGTGTCACTGCAAAGGGTCTGAATACTTATGACCATGTGATATTTCAGTTTTTCTTTTTTAATAAATTTGCAAAAATTTCTACATTTCTGTTTTTTTCTGTCAAGATGGGGTGCTGAGTGTACATTAATGAGAAATAAAATGAACTTTTTTGATTTTGGCAAATGGCTGCAATGACACAAAGAGTGAAAAATTTAAAGGGGTCTGAATACTTTCCGTACCCACTGTATATTCTGTTCTGTAGGATCCACTTTAAATCCATCCACCCTGCCTCACTTTGATGCTGTTTTGGTCCCTAATAATTGGTGGTCTTCAGTCAGCCTCTATGTATAAGGTTCCTGTTTCCTGCTGGAAATAGTGATGAGACATTTGGTCTGTGTGTACATTGTCTGAACTGTAATGATTACCTTAATGTGCTAATGTTGCTAACCTGCCGAAGGCTTGTCAGGTTCGGCGTGATAGACCCTACACTTTGCTGCGTGTAATTAAACTCGGGTGCGGGTGTGAGTGGATAGATGAGACAGCTACAATCACTGTCTGCAGACAGTTTAACGTCCTAGGAATAGATAGTGATGAAACGGGCCATTGAAAAGGAAAAGCACATAGTCACCCACAGTTGTTTTTTGCAGACTTGGTGTTGCAGGTTGACATTGCCCTGCTAAAGGCAAACTTATCTTAAAAAATAAAAAAAAAAACATATTGGATTAGAAACAGCATGAGCAGATACCCAATCTTAAAACACTCAGACTGGGACACTCCTAATAAGTACAGGTCAGCCTATGTTCCATCAGACAAATACACATTACATCAGCTCTGAGCAAGAGCAGCTGAACCATATCTTCATTTTTAGCTCACACAGGACCATCTACATTCAAACATGCCTGAGCAAAGATGGAAACCAGTCAACACACACATACACACAACCCAAAATACCACTTCTTTCTCAGCTCCCCGGACTGACATTCTACCCTTTAATTTATCCCTCATCATAATTCTCTGTAGCCATCTTTGCAGCAAGCAGGAGGGCAATTATAATTAGAGATAATGGAGGTGATACCGCTGCTGGACATCTCTCTCACAGGACTCCACACACAATGACACATGGTGGGACTGGATAGGAGTAGAGCTAAAAGCCCTTTCCTGCTGCGTGGAGTGGTTCTTAACACCCGAGTTATTAGTGCAAGCTAATTTCTCAAGCTGCCTTCTCTGAAGCCTATTTTAGTGGCTGAATAATTAAACTGCTGATGCATATAGTGGTTTGAAAGTCATGGTGGTGTGTTTACTGTTAATTCATTCTTGAGTGAACCAAATTGTATGTGAATGTATACCGTTCTGCAATTAAGCAATAAACCTCCTCTGTGGAGGCTTTGTGTGTTATAACTTGATCACACATTGTAAGTGCTGAATGCCAAATCAGCGCGAGACTTAGACTGTAGGACATATTGTGGTCCTGGCATATCCTGCTGTTCGCTGAACAGGCCTATTGGTAGCAAGAATGGTTCCCAACATGAGGTGAAAGGCTCTGGGAAGCACGCCAGGTGTCTGCTGCTTCTCCCCTCACTCTGACATCCTCACAGTGAGGAGACTCTTCAGGAAGCTTTGTGCCAGTCAGCCTCCCCTGCTGTTTCAAACATCCTCCACCATTCACTCTGCTCAATGTATTGTACATACTGTAATGAAAACGGTGGTAACCTGCTGTTTAGAATAGACAACAGTGTAAAGGCACATAGATGACCATTATGCACATGCGCAATAGCTTTGAAGTAGCTTAGAGGTGAGAGAAGAGGATCTGTTACTCTGGGGAAATTAAGCAGCTGAAATGAATGAGAAAAAACTTTTGCCCTCAGTATCTGTTGAATTGCCCTTTGGCAAAGCATTTCACCCCCCATTTGTATGAGAGAAGCTTTACATTTGCCAAAAGTAAAAGACTGACTGTCCTGGGAAGCTCCCAGTGCAGTGCAGACTGTTGTTGGGAAAAGAGATAAGCTCATTTCTCTTTGATAATAACTGAACTGACATCCTGAGCTGATGGGACACATTCCCACTGCTAAAATATATGGGTGAAAGTAAACAGGAAATTTAAGCTTATCCTCCATGGCTTTCACTTGGCCTTGGGCACGGAAACACTGCAGTTTTGGAAGACTTAATGTGAAATTCAGATGATATGGGGTAAGTTGCAGATTTTAGTGCAGTGGTAATACTGTCTATTACCAGGACTTGTTGAGGCATCTTATGGAGCCTTATTATTACATTAGTTAATCATTAATATCCACTGTTAATATATTTATTGTACCATATATATTATCCCTCCAGGTTGGATAAAAACACTGAAACTGAGTAACCCCTGTTCTTAGTGTGAGTGAGCTATCTCAGTATGGCAGACAGTGAACCATATGTCATGACTAGATAAAAAATATATTCTATAAAAACAAATATCTTCAGTTTTAGGACCATAAATCCTTAGGAAACCCACAGTGAAATTTGTACAAGCTTATACAGTATTTTCTGGGATATAAGTTGCTCTTGCTGTGTATAAGTCACTTTTAGCAAAAACAGCCTTGTTGAACAGAAAAAATCATATATAATTTTCTTCTGTGTATAAATTGCATTTCTAATTATACAAATTATAGTCTAAATTAGCCTACAAAGGACGTAGACTAGGCATAACACCAAGCAGAAATGCATTATGATATTCATTCATCCGTGTCAAGTAACGTTAAATAACTGTACCAATGTTGGGGTGGGGGCAGATGAAACACCAGCATCCAAACATAAAGGGGTGCTTTGTTGTTCTTTCCTCTTTGAGAAAACATTGTCAAAGTCACAGACTGAATCAGCAGGAGGATCCTGTCTGGAGCTGAGCTCTTTAGTCTAATTAAAATGGCCAGTGTTCCTTTGGCAATAAGCTTCACATTTCTGAGTGTGATGGATGTGTTTTGTTTGTTTGGTTTGGTTTATTCATACTCTCTGATGGGGTGTTTTATGTCACAGTAGGCACCAGCAAGGCACCAGCTTTTTTTAAATCAAGATGAAAGTAGTTCCTCTCATCTAACCCCATTATGTGAATGTCAATCATTTCTCTCTGCAGACTAGATGTAGACTACGCACTCTCAACTATTCGTTTGTAAGCCTGTTAAGAAAAATGTATCAATTTTTCTAGATCAGGACAGAGAATGTTTTATGCACCGATCCGTTTCTGCGTAAGAGGTTTACAGCATTTGAAATAGCAAACCAACCAACCAACCAGCCCATAACTGTTAGATCCAGAAATGTTAGTAGGTTTTACACTGGAGAGCAGTGTTCTGAAGAGCAGGGTCAGTCAGTGCCCATTATTCCTGCTGGCATGTAAGGCAGCAATGAAGGAATGCCACTCCTGTATGCTCTGAGCCAAGGGTGCTTGGATCTTGTGTTTTACTGGCTGAAAATATTTGAGAAATACTGTAGTTCTATACATAATTGCGTTCTTAATATGATTTCTTTAAAGAATTTCCCTGGCAACAATTACATTAATGGCAAACAAGTTAAAGCAGACAGTGGCTTTGAAATGATGTGACAATGAGTTTAGAAAACACAACTAGAAGCATGTTAAGTTTGCCCACGACTTAATGTTTTTTTTTCAGAGTGCACTGGACTGTCACTAATGCTGTAATCAAGTTCCAAATCATATTTAAAGGAGGTTGGTGACAAATTGGGTAAGAACTGATTACTGCAAGCTAGAGCCCGACCGCTGTGGGTTTTTTGGGGCCAAGACCGATATTATGAAGTTAAAAAAAATCCTATATCGGCCGATATTGTTTTGTGTATATTATAGTACAGTACCAGTCAAAAGTTTAGATACACTTGCACAGGCAATGACATTTCAATTCATGTGTCCAAACTTTTGACTGGTACTGTATATAGAATACAATCTACATAAACAGAATATATATACATAAATGCACTTTAAACACACATTAAAAAATGTTAATATCTGCGGCATATTCGCCAGTACCGATATATCTGTGATAGGCTCATATCGGCGGATAAAATCGGCAAAACGATATATCTGTCAAGGTTCTACTGCTAGCTATAGTCAAGTAGTACGATCCTTTTTCATTGTTATTGTAGAATAGCAAAAATGTTAAAGCACTGTGAAAAGTAAACAACAGACCTCAGGTCCACCTGTGGTGGTGCAGTTGAAGAGGTAAATGGAAACAGCAGCAGGGGACAGTGCATTAAAGCTTGCATTAGTGGGCCCATAACAAGGCTGCATGGCAGCTTGTGTTGTGCCTGTGTCCTCCTCTTAGCTGATTTGCCATGCTTGGTGGGAAGATTTTTTGGTGAGGAAGGACCTTGAGCAACAACAGCATGCAGAAAGACCCATTTGGTTACTGTAACTGTGCTCGACATCAAGCTCTTGCTCACCTCAATAGCTGCTCCATTACACTAGATTTGGTTGTGGCTTTAAGTTTAACTCTATGAACAGTTACAGCCTACTTCCTTGTTGTGGTGGTTTGCTGGTTTGTGTGTCAGATATATTTGTCCGACAAACAGGAGTTGCAGAGCATTTTACACAGAAAAAAGGAGATGAAGGAAACGACAAATGAGATGGATTGATAAATAGTGAAAGTGTTCATCATTAGAATTTAGAGGCCAGATTAAAGCTGAGGAAGAGTAAACAGATGCCAGTGATGTAACAAATTTAGTGAGTAGGACAACAAGGAAATGACTGTAGCCTCTGAGCCTTTGACAAGAAATAAAAGAGCAGGAAAGACTAGACAGAGCACTCATCACAGACAGAGAAGTAGACTCAAACTCTCTTGCACACGTATTCCCTCTGCCTTGTCTCCTCCCTTCAGTGTTTGGTGTGTGTGTGTCTGTGTAAGTGTATATGTGGGAGAGAGACGGGGCTGAGCTCAGTGGCTTTCTGTAGCACTTTTAGTCTGCCCAAGGAGTGGAGGCAGCTCATCTCCCTCGCCTGAATGACACACGGTATGCATTTCCTCTGTTAACTTTAGCACTTCTGTGTTGAAACGGAAAGTATGAGTGGGTGGATTAGAGTTGAGTTGAATTTAATCATAACTGTGTGCAGCTGCATTTAAAGGGTGTTGTTTGTTCCACAATGATTAGATATATTAAAAAACCTTTAGGTGTCTTAGAAACAATCAGTTAATTCAATGTTGTAAAAGTTAGTTTTTCAAGCTTTATTCTGGTCTTTGTGATAAGGTTTCACAGAGACTCTATTGAGTTGTTTCCACTCCAGCTTTTTGTTTGCTCAGTATGGTGTCACTGAATGAAGGCTGACACTCACTGCCACATTTTGCTTAAGGGTTATTTAGGCAACTAACACATGCTGCTTCTAAATGGTTATATGTTGTTTGTTGCTGTTCCAGTTCCTTGCACGTGCGTATGAATGGTAAAGGCTTAAAACACAAATCCACCAGCAGCAAAAATGGCAATCAAGATACTTGATTGCCATGTCTGACCACGTGCATGTTCATTTGAATCAGGGTATACTGACCGATTGTGTCTTGCTGGAATGCAGTTACATAACAGCAAATTTCCAGTTATGGTTTGTTATTTTTTTTTCTCAGGATAAAGAGGCTCTGCAAAGTCTTGGCTACAGCTCAGGTGTACAGGCAAGGACTGATGTGTGTGTAATCAGATTAATAGTCCCTGATGAGGTCGAGTTTTGAGCAGAGGTTTCTCACCATGTCCTCCTGCTCATTCCATGGACATGATTGTACAAACTACTAATAATTCTAAAACCAATATGCATACCTTTTTTTTTATCCTAGGATATATTAGGATTAATGTCAGTGATGGAGATAGGGGATAAAAAAACCAACAACCATTGTCATTCACCTGTTTTGTCTAATTTTGGAATTTGCCCTGCTACTGGAAATGATCTCTTTATGGATTTCCTTCTTGGTCATACAAGGCATCATGATTTCCTCTCTAGCTACCCATGCTATAATCTGTGACAGTAAATAAATAGCCCATATTTAATTTGTGGACTATTTGTAATAATCAAGCCTGTTTCTGTCAGGCTCGCAGAACCCTTTTGTCACTACAGTCCCTTTTCAGAGTAAGGTGTCCAGAGGAGACACTGGGTCCTCATTTAAGATTGGAACATATATTGCATTCATCTGGAAATTTCATCAGTGTACCAAGATAACCTGTCATGGACTATAATATATTACCAAGAATCACTACCGTTTGCCTAATTACATATGTTTATAATGTTTTAAAAGTTATTTTTAGTAGCATAAACAGCAGCTTTTGGCTGCATACATGAATGAGAAAATTCAAAGAGATTTAGATGAATCAAAATGAAATGTGAATATTTCAGCCAGTGCTGAATTACTTCATTCATGTTCCTAGTGGTGATGTGACTGCAAACAGAAAAAAAGGCCCTTAATGTCTGTAGTTGTCCTGTCTGTTCCTCAGTGGGGTAGTTTCTAGTACTAAGTCCCTAACTGTTTGATCCAAAAGTGCCAATGGCATGTGCTATCGGCTGCATGTTTTCCAAATCACCAAAGATGAATAAGAATTCCTCCCTGTTGCTGTCATGCAAATAGTTGATCTGCTAGTTGTGATTTTGCCTGTTAGAGAGCTAATATTTTGAAAACGAATCGCCACTTAGCAAGATCAAAAAAAAACAAAACACTTCATCTGGAAATTCTTACAAGATCAAGCTTATATCAGGTTCTTTAATTAAGACGAGGCTAGACAACGCACAGGAAACAAAATAAGATATCATCATGAAATGTGGTGTTCCTGGAAATAGCAAAACAAATTGTTTTTTGAAAGCTGTGGGTAGTGATAGCAAATAGAGTTTTTGTATTTAGTGTTTTCAAAGACTGATTAAAATTGCCACAGATTACAAAAATGTGGGTGCTTGAAAATTTTTTTATGTGGGACAATGTTTGGAAGTAGAACAAACTTAAACTATTGAAATACTCAAACCTGTCTGATCAATTTACACTTGCTAAATCAGTATATTCAACACTAAATTTTACAGCAGATATATCTGATCACATATGCTGCCACCATTAGCCGCAGAAATAACAAAGCTCTTAGGCTATGCAAACACTGCTGATTAATGGAGTGTCATAACTTAGTAGGCAGAACAATTTCTTATTCACTGTAGAGGTTGTTCATTCACTCCCATGGCACAACGCCAATAACAACACAATATCAAGTCAGATTTTACCCTACCATGCTGAGCAGGTAATCACTGTTGTTATCAAGCGCTTTAATTTCGAGGAATTTAAAGGCTTTTTTGAAATGTCCTTTATGGATTTCCAGTGGGAAATGGGCCGTTTCTTCTTGACAGTGTTATAAATTTTGCTGTGGCTTCTGGTGGCATATTACTGTTCTAAGACACTCTGTAACAGGTTTTACTTTATCACCTGTCTGTAATTGCAAGAACTGTACAGATAGGAACTATGAAAGCACGAGTAACACATTTCATCTTTATAATCGATACAAGGTCATACACTAAACAAACAAACTGATAATTTTGTAACTGCACAGGCTGGATTTCTAAGAATCTCTTAGCTAAAAAAAACATCTAGTAGTGATGACACAACTACAACAACTGATACACAGAATGTGCTTGAGGATTTGTTCAGGTCTACATTATTCATATATTTGTAGCTCTAATAGACTGGACCGTGCATTTAGGTTATGCCTTCATAATGTAATGTTTTGATTTCAGGCTAAGTCAAAAGGTGCCCTTCAGATATAGAAAGGAAAAGCTTCTCTTCTTTCCTTACTACTAAAAAGAAAGTGGGTCAGGAATCCGCTGCGAGTAATGTTTAAACATTATGTAATATGTCAGAGCATTTTATTCTGCGTAAGCGCGCTTAATCATTTCAGGGGCAGGGAGAGCGCACTATGTTTGTGGCAGTATTTCCTGTAGAGATTTGGAAGCTTTTGTGGGGATGAGATTAATTTTCTCTTACTGTATCTTTGTCAGTGCACAAATAAAATAATGCCATCTTCATTTTTATCTTATGACAATATTGACATCTTCATCTACATTCAGTGTGCAGTCAGTTGTTTATGCAGGTTTACTAAAAGTCTGAAAGTTTCACATCACTTTTCCTTACTGTGTTAGTTTGGATTGTGCTCAGGCACACAGTGTTTGGTTTGATTGTTTTAGAGTTGTGCAAGTGTCCATTTAAAATCAAATTTACACAATATAACACTACAAAAGACAAAAAGGTGAAGGGTATAACTTGATTCCTTTGTGACGGCACACCTTTAGTGACCCACAAAACCAGCCTGTCTCAAAATAGGAAATAGGTAAAAACAGTTGGTTTTGCACCATTACTTCTCTTTCTGCTTTTGCTTTGTGTCTCTGCTTCAAACTGAAGTGTTACATTTTTAGTTCAGAGCATTTTTACGATATATTTTTACGAGACAGGCCTGATCTGATCCTATATTGGTATCAGGTCTGATATTTAGATCATTTGCTCATCAGATATTGGGCCGATCAACTTACCGATCCATATTCCACAGAGAGCTGGTGCTGGATCATGAATCCACTATAACCTGGCATAACATAACATTATATGTGTCACAAATCCAGATTTAATTCCACATCTTACCATAAACCAGCTGCAGTGTCAGTCTGTAAATAGCTTTAGCTGAAAAGCAAGACAGGTACAGTTAGTTGTAATGTGTGTAAATTGTTAGCAGCACAGTTAGCGATAGTACTAAATACAATACACCATTAAGAAGTGTTGTGTGGTTTATTTCCAGAGGTTCCAGAGAGTAACAAATTTACTTGAGTACTTTACTTAAGTACAGTTTTTGAGAATTTGTACTTTATTTGAGTAGTATGTTTTGGGGAAACATACTACAGGATCTATACTTTGACTCAAGTAACGAAGTTGAGTACTTTGTCCACTTTATTTTAGCCTGATGATGTACCTTAAGCATAATACCAACAACAATAATGATTAAATTAAATTAGAAAGAGCTCTTGATTCAGAATCTGTATGGGTATCAGCAGTTCCATCCATCCATCCATCCATCCATCCATCCATCTGTACCCGCTTATTCCCATTTAGGGTCACAGGGATCTGCTGGAGCCTATCCCAGCTCTCTTTGAGTGAAAGGCAGGGGTACACCCTGGACAGGTCACCAGTCCATAGCAGAGTGGTGTTAGGAGTTGTAGATTGAAATTTTGAAAAAAATATGCATCAGCCCATCCCTAAACATTTTCTAAGCTGTCTTTGTTTGCCATCTCATCAACACAGCAAGCTGCTGGTTTTAGGTCTGAAAGATAAATAAATCTTAAATTGATAGTAACATTCCCTTATTTTTATTTTAACTTAAACGAGGGACACATTTGACTTATTTGACTCACAACCCAAAGTTGTTCCAGCTAGATGTGAACATTCATCTTTTCTGGTGCTATTCTTTGGTAGTGATGTGATTATAAACGCAACATTTTCTTATTTGTAGCTGAACAGTTAACTTGGGTATCTAAATGTGTGGCTGCTATTCTGACCACCTTAAACCAGCACAGCAGGCTGAGGTTTGCTCGCAACCCTCTATTGCAGGAATACATGCCACACCTTGTTTTCTATATTTGTGTCTGGTGACAAAATCCATGAGTCTGGTAGTCTTTCTGTAGCCACATCTGTTTAAACCGCTATTCCCTGCTAGAAACAGTTGTAAAAAGTTATGGGTATTTTGAATTCCAAGAATTGTTTCCTCTTGTGAGAGGGAGGCTGCATCGAAACTTGAATCTTGGCCAATATTAAAATGTTGTTCACAGTTCTCAAAAGAAGAAAGAATAAAATAAAATAAAAATGACTGTGTACTGATATATCTATATGGAGCATCAGTCTGTTTCCATTATTTTACCTACTCCATTAGATTTACAGGAGTGGAATTTTATTGCTGATTTTGTTAAAACAGACATGGCTGTCAGCTGATGCTTTCCCAGTGTACGTAATCAGTTCTGCCTGTGCATGTTTTTTTTCACCAGTCAGCAAAACTCAACTGAAAGAGCCGTTAAAATCATGGTGGATATAATGAAATCACTTGTGATTTTACATGAAGTATTTTAATGTAAATCTGCCAATTAAAATATAGCTTTAGTATGAGATTCTGAGACAAATATTTGCAGTTTTTGCAATAAAATATGTGCTATCATTTACATCCATACCATATTGCCAGAAGGGTCTCTAGAAAGTTTGAACCATCTGACATTTGGGCTTCTTTAGAATTTCATAGTTTAATGGATTTAACTTGAAATTAATAGAAAGGATATTTACTTTAAATTAATAATTAATTGTTGGTTAAATTGGTTTTACAGTTCATTGGTTGAGATGCTCATTTCCTCAGTCTAAAAATACTGTACTGAATGGAAGTTTAGCCAGTTTTTAGGACCTCTCTGATTGCTCTATCAAGTATTTAGATCTATCCCTTCACCCCCTACAATCAAGTCACCCACCAGCTTCCATTGCTTGTCAATTTATAGTCGGGAAAACTTTTCACATGCTAATATAGGCCTGCCACATTTGCTGATCGAACTGTGCGCTGTTATTACACTGCACCAACAGAACTCTTCCCAGACAGCCTGTCACCATTTATATTTTTTGATAGTGACACTTGGAGATTATTCATAACCCTTCTCTTTGTCGTTCTGACAGTTCCCTTCCCACCCCACACACTCATCTGCATAAATAATCAGCACTAATCATAAGGTGAGGCAGCCGAGAGGGTTTTTCAGTCAGAGAAGCTGCTGAGAGTTTCCATGAGTTTGTCTTTTGTCGAACCGGAGGTATAGCTGAGGAAACACAACTTGTTTTGGGGTGTGTAAACAGAAGATTATTAACTTGAATCCCTGGACTAGCTTCCTTATACCTTGTACCTCCAGTGCCCCTGTGATTGCAGGTCAGTATTTTGCAATCCAGAGGGAGTGGCCAAAGTGTAATCATGCTTTCCCACTGTGAGACAATGAGCCGAGCCAAGATGAAATTAGAAAGCTACTCTGTTGATGTCTCTCTACAAAGCCCTGTTAACTAACCTGTGGCGTTCAGTGACAGTTTACTAATCTGCTTCCCTAACTGTTGGAAGCAGCTCTTAGTGTTGTCTGTTCTCTCAGCCAGTGGCTCTAAAGGTTCTAACCAATCAAAACAACTTGATTGATTCTTGATTTTCTTTATTTTTTGTCAGCTTTTAAGTGTTTCCATCCTCTGTGTGTGCGTGTGATGTCCTATGATTTATTTATTTTAATTAGATGCAAGGCAACACAGACATGATATTTGAAATGTTTGTAATACAGTCTTAATACATACATACAGTAAATACAAGCCAAATACTGTAGTATTAAGATATTTAAATATTTATAGATTTGATTTGTAATCCCATGTGATTAATCAACTATTACTTTAATCATTTGATGACAAATGAAAAAAACGGCATTCAGTTGCAAATTTGCCAGGCTTTGAGTTTATACCTATGCTAACAATGCTGGTTAGATTGCTCAGGCCAGACTTTAGTCCAGACTGCAACGTTTAACAAAACTGAGATCATAAACCTGGTAAATATTCCCTTGTTGCATGTTGACATGGTCAATTTGAGCTAGCATGCTAATGTTAAGTTAAATTAAGCTAAAAGCAACACAGTGACTATGTCCAGCCTCACAGAACATTTACTCTTGCATGGTTAGTGCATTTTAGTGTACATTTTGTGTGGTAATGTGAGTTTGTTAATTCCTCTTGTATTACCCAGTCACCTGAATTCATTACCTTCTCCTTTCCAGACAGTTGCATAATACCATTTTGTGCCTTTTTTTTTAATGCCTTTTTTGTGTCCTCCATTGACATTTTGTTTTAACTAATGTCTATTTTTCTTTTGTTTTCTGTCTCTTGTCTCCTCTTTTTTTTCTCCATTGTTTTTTGTCGTCCTGTGTGGCTGTGGCTTCACCTGCTGCTGCTGCTGCTGCTGCTGCTGCTGCTGCTGCTGCCACCCACTATCGCCAATCCTGCTGCACACAAACCTGCCACTGCCAACATCTGGTCAACAACTCATGGTGGATACTACTCGTCTTACCCCACTTTCATCTTTACTCAAAATCTCCTACTCACTTTCCCACTCTATCTCAATCCTTTTTTATGTTGTTACTATTACTTTTTTCTTTCCTTTTGTACTTTTTTTCTGTCTGCACCCTTTTCCCCTGCTAGCACCATGCAGAGTTGAGAGAACACCATGCCACCTCTGGTAAGCCAATGACCTTTCATAGGACACACAGTGCACACAGTCAGGGCAAGAGCCTTTGTTGGTATTTAGAGGCAGATTGAACATAAGTGTGTGTGTCTCTTCACAGAGGGAAGTGCTAACAGTAATGTATTTCCTCTTACAAATCTTATTTTATGAGTTTTTTTAAATGTACCCATACAGGGTCCACACACCATTAAAACATTAACTGCAGTTAGGCAGGGAGCAGAATGTGCATACAGTCTTTTTGACATTAAGTTTGCTCTGAGGTCTTGTATTTGCAGTTTTTCTGGTTGTGCAGTTTTTCTGGTTACCTCCTTCAAAAACACCTAGTATTTTGGCTTCTTACAGCTGTTTATGAAATGTAAAGCTTTAAATTTTGCTTTGAGTTAGCAGTGCGCACTGAGAAAATGTGTCATGCACATTGTATGTGGCTACATGTGTGCTCCTGTTTGCATGGGTTTTTCTTGACCACTGTTCTCTCTGCTACTATATTTGGTGTCTGATGCAATGAGTGTCAGCATGTGGTGTACCCATAGTTAACAAGAGCACACACAAAACAGATCCCCATAGCTGCGTTCACCCGCTGAACACATCCTGCAGTCTGATAGGACAGACAGATGCTGACATTGCTTGATTATGATCTAGATTATGTAGTATGTGTTTTTGTTTGGGAGTAAGAGTGTGCATAACCCACATTCAGCATACCATATGCAACTCGAGGATGTATCCCAGTGGATGAATTAGAAACTTACTAGTTTGGTAAGTTAGTTTTTCACTTGCTGGTTTGAACAGAGAAAAATAAGATATAAGTCACATTGGTGTATAAGGCTCATTTGTAATTATACTAATTATATTCTAAATTAACCTATGAAGAACTTATGCTAGGCATAACAACAAGCAGAAGTGCATTATGAAATTCATTCATCCGTGTCAAGTAACATTAACAATTATGCCAATGTTGGTGAGAAGAAGAAGCGGCGTCACCTCCACACTCACGCCAAACTTTGTTTCAGCTTTTTACTTTTTTGGCAATACAGTATTATATTCAGTGTCAAGAGTCCATTCTAACACTAAAGACGATTTGACAGAATGACTGTAAATATACACCTATAAGTTACTTCACTATATGAGTCGCACGACAAACCAGACAACTAAAAAACTTATAGTGACTTATAGTTTGGAAATAATGGTAATCTGTTTTCACTAGAAAACATTTCTTGCTTTAACTAATCCCATATTTAATGATGAACCAAATAAGATCCATGTCAAAAAGTCAATTCCAAAATCTATGATATGATCTGTGTTTTATATGGAGACTATTAGAAGCTATTGCAGAACAAGATCAGGGAGTGTTTCTTTGAACTCAGATAGACTCAGATGTGTGTTAATTTCATAATTTAATGTGTGTTAATTTCATTTTATTTTGATCATTTGCCAGTCAAACATAGCTGCCATTTCTAAGCAATAACATGCCTGCTGGCTTCATTTGCACCAGGCAAACAAAGGTAGTGATAAGCGCACACACTGACATTATCAGCACTCATGAAACACCTCTATTTCAATCAAAAGATATGGATGAAAATAAACATTATGTAAGTTATTAAAATATTATGAAGTTTAAGGCTGCACCTATCACGTGCTCCACAATAGGGCTGTCTGTAGATGTTCTCTCATATGTAGTTCATTTCTCAGCTCCCTTCTACTCTTTTTCCACCTCTCTCTGGGTCATTCCCCTGGCTCCCTCTCTCTGCCCACAGCTGCCATAGTGTGTGGTGATGACACCATCCTTCTGACCCCAGGCAGGATGAGCCAGCGCCAGGTGAAGGAGCGGGACAAGGAGAGGGAGAAGGAGGCAGGCCTCCAAACACCTAACAGGGAGCATGTTGCCACCCCTTCAGCCCTCAGTCCAGGGGTCAGCTACAGCCATGGTAAGATGCAGTCTTGTTTCTTATGCCATTGTTTGCTCGGAGAATGCTGATATGCTGATTGAAAAAATCTCAGGTTTAACTGCGCTCTCTATATTTCTTGTTGATAAGAAACCTTTATTTGTCCCACAATGGGGAAATTGCATTGTTGCAACAGCAAAGTACAAGTACACGGCAGAGTGCCAGAAGTAGCAAAGATGTGAGATAAATAAGAAATTAAAAATATAAAAAAATTGAATAATATCCTCATTGATATTCAAACAAGACTTCTATCTATAAAAAATAAATCACCCCATAAACTGTTTTCATATGCTAAAAATATTTATTAAGATGGGAACTCAAGCTTTGTGTAACTACTAAAATTATTGAATTTTGGCCTTTGAAATGTTACAAGCTGTGATCATTGTCATCTTCACTCAGAAAAAAACTTCCACAGCAACGACATGTTTACATGTGATGGTGAGTGTGTGCATGGCTGTGACGTCATTGTCTGTGCCACTGGTAAATAAAGGATTGGTGCATCTCTAGTATTTACTTAAGTCAGGTCTTTGAGACACACTACCATAAGAGTGTGTATTTATTAATACTCTGATTTATAAGTGCATTTAATCACATTTTAGTACAAATTCTCTGTTTTCTTATTTGTTCCCATTTACCCTCGCGAATTGCTGTTGTTTGCTGATCATGGAAACTCCAGCTGATGTCATGGTAATTACAGCATAACGTACATACCCTTGCCCTGATAACATTGGCGAATATGAATTGGTGTGCACATAAGCAGAATGTCTGTCTCGTAAGGTCACAGATTGGATCAGTGCAGCGGCAGGCATACATCTTACTGAACACTGGCAAGCCACTAACCATTCACCTGTAACCTCTTTGATGTACAGTGCTCCAAATACAACCAATGTCTAAAATGTACACGTACACCATTAAAGACCCAAAAACACACACTTACTGAACTATAATATACCCTGTGCCACCCAAATCTTATAATGTTGCTTCCTTTGTCTTTTGGTTTATATTTATTTTAGATTTAAGATAACCCATTGGGAAATTTAAAAGAGTACTGCTGACAGTGGATGTTCCTAGTGTCAGAGTTGTGTTTAGTCTTTACGTTTGTGTGACACTCCTGGTGCACAAACAATGACTCATACTTGATAAGTAGTTCACGGTCTGCCTTCCACATTTATAACTTTTCTTCTTTTGCTGCCGATGAGTTTCGGTGGTATTCAGTTTTTATCATCAGTAAATGACTTTGTGAGAGCCCCAACACCTTTTGAGAGATCATAACACAACACTGGGTTTGAATATAGCTCCTGTGGCTGGGTGTCAAAATATAAATGCCTGATCCTCATTTGTCTTGATATTGCTTTCGACCCTCAGCCTTTAGCTTTACTGAGGTCATCAGAACCTGGGTGTACATTTTACTCATTGTGGAGTATTGACAGTCGTGGATGGAGGTCTTCATATGAAATAAACAAACTCAAGGGTAAATTTAGCCATGTTCTTACATTCACCCATTATATTCCTTATACCTTGTTCTTATGTTACATTGCCCTCTTGTGGATTTCTGTTGCAGTTAGATGTGATTTTTAGAAGAATGTTGGGCAGGCGAGGAAGCACTAGCAATAAATACTTAAGGAATAAAGTTTATGTTAACTTATCTTAAGGTGATCAAAGGTCATCTGGAATGTCCTTTTACCAAATGTTAGTAATCATATTGGGTGTTTCAAAGTGGTGCTGCAGTCTACTTACTTAGTCTGTCCATAGGTCACAGGTAGAGGATGAAAGTTAGGTTGTGAGGGCATGAAGGGGCAATGTT